>NW_028317813.1:13094000-13432500 GCF_062004578.1 Staurois parvus
ATTTGTATCAGTTCCTAATTGGGGTGGAGGAGAATTGCTCATTTGATCATCTCCCTATAAATTTAGACCAACTTATGGGGGAGGTCAGAGACGGGGGGGGGGGAATACAGTCGCAGAGGGGGCATTGTCCTGAGTGCATTTTCTGCTGGAGTGCAAAACAGCAGTTGAACAGAGCAGTTTAGCTAAAGCAGGATAACTCAAGCAGCAGGAAGATACAGCAAAGAACACTACTGCACACTGGATGGACTGCAAGCAAACACCCTGGGTAACATCTCCTACAAGTCTGATTACCACTCCATATACCTTTTAATATGCCCCCTCTAATCCTCCTTTCCATATTACTATCCTCTGTTCTCAAAATCTAATTTTTTTTACCACTCTGCTCCACCCCAAAGCTTATACATCTCACCCTCACTTCTACAATCTCCCTACTTCTGCTCTCATCACCTCCTGCTAATACTTTACTCACCTGCTGACCCAAACACCAGGACAAGAAGGCATGTACACTCATATACATCCCGCTGCCATCTTTCTTTCCTCACCCTTCTTCTTTGCCTAACCTATGGGGATATCTCCCAAACCCTGGTCCTTCAGTATCTCACCCCCACACCAGGCATCCTCCTTCCTCCAGGAATAGCCACAATCCTCTCAATTTAATCTCAATCCCCATGCTCCTAAAAACCACCCTTCCTTTTTCATGTGCACTCTGGAATGCCCGCTCTGTCTGTAATAAGCTCACCTCTGTCCATGACCTTTTTGTCTCCCGCTCCCTTAACCTACTAACAATTACAGAAACCTGGCTTCAAGCATCAGATTCTGCATCCCCCGCAGCACTTTCCTATGGAGGCCTTCGCTGGAGCAAGCGAAGCATTCACCTTTTATAAATCTGCTTTCTTAACTTACAATTCCTCCCCCCATGCTGCTAAACAAGCCTGCTTTGTCACTCCTATTAATGCCTTGTAATCCAGTCTTCCTCGCCTCTTCTCTACTTTTTACTCTCTACTCTCTCCACCTCCACCCAGTAACTCACTCACTGCTTATGAGATTGCAAATCATTTAAAAAACAAGATTGATGCAATGCGTAGGGGCATCTCTGCTACACAGACATTTTTCCCACTTAGCATACCTTATACTAAACCTCCCATAACACTTTCCTATGTTGACCTTGCTACTACTGAAGAGGTCACTAAAGTTTTCTCAGAAGCCCGTCTCTCCACGTGCCCCCTGGATCCTGTCCCCTCTCAACTACTAAGGTCACCTTCTTCTGTCCTATGCTCCCTCACTCACATCTTCAATCTCTTCCTCTCTAATGGCGCTTTCCCCACCCTTCTAAAGCATGCACAGATCACTCCCATACTTAAAAAGCCTTCACTGGACCCCACCAACCTGAACAATGTAAGACCCATCTCCCTGCTCCTGTTTACCTCTTAAACTCTTAGAACGCTTAGTCTACAATCGCCTGAGCTCCTACCTCATGACAACAACCTTCTTGACCCTTTACGGTCTGGCTTTCACTCACTACGCTCCACTGAAACTGCCCTACTAAAACTCACTAATGATTTACTAACTGCTAAAACCAATGGCCACTACTCCATACTCTTACTACTTGACTTCTCTGCAGCTTTTGATACTGTTGACCATCCCCTTCTCCTCAAAAAACTCCACTCTCTTGGCCTCCAAGACTCTGCTCTCTCCTGGTTCTCCTCCTACCTATCGCAGTGCTCCTTCAGCGTTTCCTATAACTCTATCTCCTCCTCTTCACTCCCTCTCTCTGTAGGGGTCCCTCAAGGTTCTGTCCTTGGACCCCTTCTCTTCTCCATCTACACCTCCTCCCTTGGTCACTTGATAAGTACCATCTCTATGCTGATGACACACAAATCTTTTTTTCTACTCCTCACCTCACCCCTTCAGTCTCCTCTCTCACTACTAACCTACTAAGTGACATATCGGCATGGATGTCACTCCACTTCCTCAAACTAAATCTTTCCAAAACGGAGCTCTTAACCACTAGCCTACAGGGCACTTATACCCCCTTCCTGCCCAGGCCAATTTCCAGCTTTCAGGGCTGTCGCATTTTGAATGACAATTGCGTGGTCAAACAACACTGTACCCATATGAAATTTTTATCATTTTTTTGTGACAGATAGAGATTTATTTTGGTGGTATTTAATCACCTTTGGGTTTTTAATTTTTTTTTCTTAAACAAACCAAAAACCACTGAAAATTTAGAAAAAAAAATTTTTTCTTAGTTTTTGTTATACAATTTTGTAAATAAGTGATTTTTCTCCTTCACTGATGTGCGCTAATGAGGCTGCACTGATGGGCACTGATAGGTGGCACTGATGGACACTGATAAGGCACTGGTAGGTGGCACTGATGGGCATTGACAGGCATCACTGGGCACTGAAAGGCAGTACTGATATATGGCACTGAGGTGACACTGACTGGCACTGATAGGCGGCACTGATTGGCGGCACTGATAGGTGGCACTGATTGGCATTGATAGGTGGCACTGACTGGCACTGATGGGTGAGACTGAAAAGCAGCTCAGATGGGCACTGATATGTGGCATTGATGTGCACTGGTAGGCACTGATATGTGGCACTGATGGGCACTGACATAAGGCACTGATGGACACTGACAGGTGGCACTGCTGGGGCTACACTGATCATCAGGGCCCTGATGATCAGTGTACATGTCCCCTCCGCGAAAAGCCGATTACCGGCTCTCCTCCCCTCTCGAGCTCTCAGCGTGACACCTCGAGAGGAGAGAAATGCCGATAACCGACATTTCCCTGTTTACATGTGATCAGCTGTGATTGGACACAACTGATCACATGACCGAGCCGACATCTTCGGCTCTTTCCGTGATCGGTGATCCGCTGTGTCCGAGGGACACAGCGCACCGCCGATCGCCGCGCATGCGCAATGAGAATGGGAGGATGTCATATGACGTCCTGTCAGAACGAGAGAAGCACCTTGCGCCCATCATATTACTATATGGCGGGCGGAAGGTGGTTAATATTCCCCCCAGTCCGTGCCCCCTCCCCTGACTTCTTTATCAAGATCAATAATACAGCCATCAGTCCCTCCCCTCATGCCAGGGTACTAGATGTAATCCTAGACTCCCATCTGTCCTTTCAGCCCCAAATCCAATCACTGTTCAAATCTTGTAAACTTCACCTCGGCAACATCTCCAAGATACATCAGTTCTTAATCTCTGAAATCATTAAGCAACATATTTACTCCCTGGTTATCTCTCGCCTTGACTATTGTAACCCCTTCATCGCAGTCTATCCTCTCTTCAGTCTATAATGAATGCTGCTGCCAGACTCATCCACCTTACCAACCATTCCATATCTGCCACCCCTCTCTGCCAATCCCTCCACTGGCTTCCCATTGCCAAGTGAATAAAATTCAAAACATTAACGATAACATATAAAGCCATTTATAACTCTGCCCCAAATTACATCACCAATCTTGTCTCCAAATATCACCCAAACCGTACTCTCCGCTCCTCCCACGACCTCCTGCTCTCTAGCTCCCTTGTCTCCTCCCATGCTCGTCTCCAGGACTTCTCCAGAGCCTCCCCCATCCTCTGGAACTCTCTACCCCAATCTATCTGACTATCGTCTACTCTACCCACTTTTAGGCGATCTCTGAAAACCTATCTCTTCAAGGAAGCCTATCCTGCCTTCAGATAATAACGGAATCTTGTATTCCTCCTATCAATTCATCCCCCACAGTTATTACCTTTTGTACCACCAGCCCCTCCCTCTTAGATTGTAAGCTCCGAGGAGCAGGGCCCTCCTAAACCTCTTGTATTGAACTGTATCATTGCTGTATTGTCTCCCTTTATATTGTAAAGCGCTGAGCAAACTGTTAGCACTATATAAATCCTGTATAATAATAATAATAATCCCCCTGACCTTTTTTCCTGTTAACTTCTCTTTCTCCTATGTGCTTTACACCTATAAATCTGAACTACACACCTCTTGCTCTGGACAATCTACACACCCATCTGTCTGACACCCTTTCTATCCCAGTTTACTACTCTACTAACTCCTGTCCTAAAATGCAGCCTGAGCACTTTCTTTGCATTCCTTCACTCTGCTCTTCATGAACACACACTCTTTCTACCCAGACCCCCGTATGTTCACAAAGGGCTTAAAGGGCCCACTGATCCCCGCTGAGCAGGTGGATGGCTGGTCTGTGTCTGCTCCACTTGTGTAATGGCTACACATACTGTATCTTTTGTTATCTGCCACTTCTGTTGGTTAGCAGTCTGTTGTACTCCTTGCAGGATTGCGACTGTCTCCTTAAATCCCCTGTTCAGTGTTTCACTGGCATCAGTGCCTTAAAAGGAGGCTTCTGCTATGCTACAGCTCCGACCATTAAAATACACTTCCTTGCTTTTAATCTTGGAATTTAGAGTGGAGGGTGTCATTCCCAGGGTGTCTCCATCAAGGAAAAAAGTTTCTAACCAGTATACAAATCCATGCTACAAAAGCTTTTGATTAAAGGATAACATGGCTTTCTTTTACAGCAGGAAGGTAATTCAGTGGTCTACAAAACTTCTCAACAAGTAATTATGCACTCTCTAGATTTTTCTACATTACAAAAAAGTATACTTTTTGTTATTTGTATAAAATATACAGATTTTTTTTTTAATCTAACGGAGTTACATAACTGGTTAAGCAGCCCATCCATGCTAATATAATGGCATTTCTGATTATTATAACTGAATAGAAGGAATTAAGAACTGAATCCATTACTGAAAATCATTCTTGATTTAAGCATGCTGTAAAAAAAAAAAAAAATATCTCACTGTCAACCTCCCTTATTTGGGTCTTTGGCTATCAGGAGCTTTGTGGGTAGCGGATATCCATTGCTTTTAGTTGGACAATGCCTGTCTTGTAAATATGCAAAGGAAAAAAAAAATATCAGTGCGAAGGTGCAGTTTGTGCAACAGGCGCAGCCTGAATATGTATTCATTAAATATGACTGTCTCTATGTATTTGTAATTACAAACTACACATAGCTACTTTATTTTACCTACACACAATGATAAAATTCATTACTTTATGCTGATCACATGCACATCTAAGAAATACTATGAAGACTACCTCGTTTACTGCCCAGTAAGAGACTTGAGACTATTATATGAGTGAGTCATTAGACACCCACTGTAACATAGTACTTGGTAAATGAGATGTGTTGTCTACACAGAATGCACTCTGGTCATTAGATTAGCATACAGGACTGTCTAGTATCACTTTCAGTTAAAAAACTGGATGAACTTTTGATGAGAGCTGTCATAAAAACACATACACTGCTCAAAAAAAATAACGGAACACTTTTTAATCAGAATATAGCATCAAGTCAATTATTCTCCTTGGATATTGATCTGTTCAGTTACGTAGCAGAGGGGGTTATTAATCTGTTTCAGGTGCACTAGATGGGCAACAATGAGACAACCCCCAAAACAGGAATGGTTTAACAAGTGGAGGCCACTGACATTTTTTTCCCTAGTCATCTTTTCTGACTGTTTTTCACTAGTTTTGCATTTGGCTAGGGTCAGTGTCACTACTGGTAGCATAAGGCAATACCCAGACCCTACAAAGGTCTCGCAGTCAGTCCAACACCTCCAGGATGGCACACCAATACATACCATTGCCAGAAGGTTCACTCTGTCTCCCAGCACAGTCTCAAGAGCATGGAGGAGATTCCAGGAGAAAGGCAGTTACTCTAAGAGAGCTGGACAGAGCCATAGAAGGTCCTTAACCCATCAGCAGCAATGGTATCTGTTCCTTTGTGCAAGGAGGATGCCAAACTATAAATCCTACTTAATAAAAATATTCCCCCCAGTCTTTTATATATGTATCACTGTGTGCCCGATGGCCTTCTGCAGCTAAGATCCCATTCCCAGCTGCCACCATGCTTGTCTATGTGTCAACATACAGCTTTGGGTCAGCCAATCAGGCGTGCAGGACGTGCATAGTACAAAAAAAAAATAGTGGAAACTGCAGTTCAATATGTCTAAATGTAAAATAATGCCTTTAAGGGAATAAAACAATCCCTTGGCAGAGAACAACGTTGGGGGTACAGTGTTAGCCAGCACTAAATAGGAAAAAAGATTTGGGAGTATTTATCTCAGATGATTGCAAAATGAGCAAACAACGTGGCCAGTGTGGGATAGAATTCTAGCATGCATCACTAGAGGGGTTACCAGCAGGAGGAGGGAGGTCCTATTTCCCCTATATACACACCGGCCTCTTTATTAGGTACACCTGTTCAATTGCTTGGTAACTCAAATTGCTAATCGGCCAATCACATGGCAGCAACTCAATGCATTTACGCATCTAGACATGATGAAGACGACTTGCTGAAGTTTAAACCGAGCATCAGAATGGAGAATAAAGGGGATTTTAGTGACTTTGCACATGGCATGGTTGTTGGTGCCAGACGGGCTGGTCTGAGTATTTCAGAAACTGCTGATCTACTGGGATTTTCAGACACAACTATTTCTAGGGTTTACAGAGAATGGTCCAAAAAAGAGAAAATATCCAGTGAGCAGCAGTTGTGTGGATGAAAAAGCCTTGTTGATGTCAGAGGTCAGAGGAGAATGGGCAGACTGGTTTGAGATGATGGAAAGGGAACAGTATCTCAAATAACCACTCGTTACAACCAAGATATGCAGAATACCATCTCTGAATGCACAACACGTCAAACTTTGAAGCAGATGGGCTACAGCAGCAGAAGACCACTCCGGGTGTCACTCCTGTCAGATGGGCTACAGCAGCAGAAGACCACTCCGGGTGTCACTCCTGTCAGCTAAGAACAGGAAACGGAGGATACAATTCGCACAGGCTCACCAAATTTGGACAATAGAAGATTGGAAAAACGTTGCCTAGTCTGATGAGTCTCGATTTCAGCTGCGACATTCAGATGGTAGGGTTAGAATTTGGCATTAACAACATGAAAGCATGGATCCATCCTGCCTTGTATCAATGCTTCAGGCTGGTGGTTGTGTAATGAGCATCGTTTAAACACCATGGCCTACCTGAGTATTGTTGCTGACCATGTCCATCCCTTTATGACTACAGTGTATCCATCTTCTGCTGGCTCCTTCCTACAGGATAATGCACCATGTCACAAAGCTCAAATCATCTCAAACTAGTTCTGTTGGCGAACTGCAGTTCACCAACAGCTGGAGGGCCACAGTTGCCCACCCCTGCCCTATATAGGTCTTTAGTGAGCCCTCATTTAGAATACTGTGTCCAGTTCTGGAGACCTCACTCACAGAAAGTTATTGATAAGATAGAATGAGTCAAGAGACAGGTAACAAAAATTTTGAAAAGTCTGAGGGCTAAAACATATGAGGAAAGACTTCAATAACTTAATATTTACAGTCTGGAGGAACAAAGAGAAAGGGAAGACATGACTCTCCTAGATTGTAAGCTCCAAGGAACAGGGCCCTCCTATCCCTCTTGTATTGTTACTGTATTGTCTCCCATTATATTGTAAAGCGCTGAGCAAACTGTTGGTGCTATATAAATCCTGTGTAATAATAATAATGACTGAAACCTTTAAATACAAGGGGGTGAATACGGTTTAGAAGGTCAATATTTTTAATATGAAGCCAAGATCAAGAACACGGGGACATTACCTCAAACCAGCAGGAGGAAAGCTCAAAACTAATCTTATAAAGTATTATTTTACTTAAAGGGTAGTTATTGCCTGGAATAGACTTCCAGCAGAAGTAGTGAGCCAGTCAACAGTAAATGGCTTCAAACATGCTTGAGACAAACATAGATCTATACTCAAAAATATACAAAAAAAGGGCAGACTTGATGGACCACTTGGTCTTTTTTCTGCCGTCACGTTTCTATTTTAAGTCAGTAATGGGGAAAAGATCAGATGTAAGGACACCACAGGGATATGGTCATGGTCCTTTGCCCAGATAGCACAATACAGGTCCTCCTTACAAACATAGTACATAGCAATCATGTCTGACAGCTTTCACGAGTAGGAAATGTGCGTTCCTTGGGGAAGTACACGTATTCTCTTCTCTAAACAGTGGATTTACTGGATAAAGAGAGATGGGTAAATAAAATGAATCCTAAACAGAGTGAAGACATAGCTCTTGTGAGTGAGAGTAATCATGCACTGGAATATAGAGGAGGAGGACATAAAAGCTCAGGATGGTGCAATCCAGGTTTGGGGGAGGATTATGTTCTCACTGCCCATATTAGGAATCTACTGAGTGAATGAGGAATGCCAGTGTTTGTTTATTTCCCATATCCAGATGTAGCTGTGCAAGTTCCCTTTTCCTTCCTTTTTTTTTTTTTTTTTAAAGGATTTACACGTATCTGTATATGACAAGTCAGTACAGAAAGCACAGAACACAATGCTTGGCATATTTTGGTTGGCATTGATATTTGGCTTTGCTTTGGAATTGAATACACACACACATATATATATATATATATATAATTTATTTATTTCAGGTACTTATATAGCGCCGTCAATTTACTCAGCGCTTTACATATATATTGTACAGTCACATCAGTCCCTAACCCTCAAGGGGCATACAATCTAAGGTCCCTTACTCACATTCGTAAACAAGGGCCAATTTAGACAGGATCCAATTAACCTACCAGCATGACTTGTAGTGAAGGAGGAAACCGGAGTACCCGGAGGAAACTCACGCAGGCACAGCGAGAACATGCAAACTCCAGGCATGAGGTGCTATGGCTGGGATTCGAACCAACGACCCTAGTACTACCAGGCTATATATATATATATATATATATATATATATATATACTGTATATATTGTTATTATTATACAGGATTTATATAGCGCCAACAGTTTGCACAGAGCTTTACAAAATGAAGGTAGACATTACAGTTACAATACAATTTGGTACAAGAGGAAACAGAGGGCCCTGCTCATTAGAGCTTACAATCTATATATATATATTTATATATAATTTTTTTTATTGTACACAAAAATGACCTTCTTCCTGAACTATAAATATAATTTCATAAATTAAATTATAAATAGAATTACAGTTAGAAGGAAATAAAATAATAAAGGAAATCTAGGGAAGACTACAAACTGCAGGACCACTTTTGAGGTAGGACACATTTTTGTTGTAAGTACTGTGTTGTTACAGTGGTTTTCTGCCAGTCCTAGAATTGTCACCTTTTGTTTCACAGATGACTGATTGGAATGTGTGTGGGGGAGGGGGGAGGCAGACGTTCTCAGGTGCTATGATGGGGTTAAACCAGTATGATTAAGTCATAATGAGCATGGTAAAACAGGTTTTATTATGATGGTATAACAAAGAAAAAACCCCTAGAGGAAAATCTACACATGACTTTAAAGGTACCACACCAAATGTAAATCAAAAGTAACAAACATTTTTATTTCATCACATAAAAGTTAAAACTCCCTACAGATATGCACAATTTGTTCAATATACAGATAGAGTATTGTACACAAATGGTTTCTGCCATACAAGTGAACATACTGTAGATTTACAGTGGCGTGTATCATGTTTTTTCTGGATTTTTGGTTGATATTCTGTATCTATCATTTAAAATACACCTATGATAAAAATTATAGACTCTTCATTTCTTTGTAAATGGGCAAATTTACAAAATCTGCATGGGATCAAATCATTATTTTCCCCACTATATATAACCCCGAAGTAGATTGACCAGTGGGGGTTATTTTGGTTTTCATCTACACATTTCACAGGTCAAGGCCTACTTTTTCATGAACAAACTAAACTTTATAAAAGTCTGTAAGTATAGAGAAACAGTGATCACTTTTCATTCATAACGCCACTGATCCAGTAATATATTCATCATATGTCCTGGATCATATACTGCCTGCATAGAAGAAGATAGTGCGTGCAACTAAATTAAAAACATATATGGACCAGAGAACTTTGTGTGAACAAGGCTTGAAGATTCCATCTCAGGAAAATGGAACCATATAGACTGTGCAGCCCAAGAGTGATGTCACCAATGCCAGTGAGACTTCTGTAATGTAACACCATAAGTATAATTCACAATAGACCCTTACAAAACAGTATATCAGAGGAAGGACCCGCTATCATAGTCCTGAATTTTTTAAAGGGCAAAATAATTATATATATATATATTTATATTTCTTTATAATTTCAATCCATTGACGGGACATGTTTATAGTATAAAAGTATTGCATGGTATAACGGCCATTAGTATTTGACACTGGGCCAGTCTTATAGATTGGGCATGCTATCAATGGGTAACATATAAATTTAATACAATTTTAAGGTATGCAGCGCTGAATAAAGTGGTATCAAAAAGGCAAGGACTGATGTATGTTCATAAATTGTTCATATACAATAAATAAGTCCCAAATAAGATGGTGTTCCAATGGCTGTAAAACCAACCGGTAAAGTTTGATGTCAAGTATTCCGTGAAGTAATAGTGCAATAATTTACTTACCAGAAGTACATACAAACTGCGCGTTGTATGCATATGATCTGTAAATGCATCAGGGTCGGGTCACCGGTGTGGCGTCATCATGTATAATGGCGGACTCTCAAGGATGATGTCAATCCCACTCAGGGTCCACCTCAGACTCACCAAGGGGTCCAACGCCGTCCAGACTCCAGAAAAACACTCCACCTTAAAGGGCTCGCAGAACAATGAGCCAGGGAGGCAAGATAGTGCTGATAGTGTAGTATTGTTTATTGTAATAGAATCCAAATAAATGGAGAAACACTCACATAAGATAAAAATAGCTGGCAGGCTTTTCTCATGGATGTATGGTCATCAAAACAGCAACACATTGAGGGATTCCCCTGACATGTTTCGTGCAAAACCCCTTTGAGAACCTGCGTTTTGCACGAAACATGTCAGGGGAATTCCTCAATGTGACGCTGTTTTGATGACCATACATCCATGAGAAAAGCCTGCCAGCTATTTTTATCTTATGTGAGTGTTTCTCCATTCATTTGCCGCCAAACCCAGACACGTCCATCAGACGTGTCCAGTGGCAGCGTGCTTTACACCACAGAATCTGATGCTTTGCATTGCACTTGGAGATGTAAGGCTTGGATGCAGCTGCTCGGCCATGGAAACCCACTCCATGAAGCTCTATACACACTGTTGTGCTAATCTGAAGGCCACACGAAGTTTGGAGGTCTTTAGCTATTGACTCTGCAGACAGTTGGAGACTTCTGTGCAGTGTGTGCTTGAGCATGTACTGACCCCACTCTGTCATTTTACAGGCCTACCTTGGTGGTTGCGTTGCTGTTGTTCCCAGTTGCTTCTACTATGTTACTAACAGCTGACTGTGGAATATTTAGTAGCAAGGAAATTTCACAGATTGACTTATTCTACAGGTGGCAACCTATCATGGTACAAAGTTTGAATTTACTGAGCTCCTGAGAGCGACCCATTCTTTCACAAATGTTTGTAGATTGTGTCTGCATGCCTAGGTGCTTGATTTTATACACTTGTGGCCATGGAGGTGATTGGAACACCTGAATCCAATGATTTGGAGGGGTTTCCAAATACTTTTGGCAATATAGTGTATATATATACAGTTGTGTTCAAAATAATAGCAGTCAGACATCACTAACCTGATCAATCACTGTTTTTGGTAGAAATGATATTTCTACATGGCAAATCATTTACTAGCAGGTGTAGTAGAGTAATAGAAATCCAACAGACCCAACAGTCATGACATGCATGCTGCTGATTCTGTGTAATTGAATCACTAATTGAAAGGGGCATGTTCATAATAATAGCAGTGTGGAGTTCTATTAGTGAGGTCATTCATTCTTTGAAAAACAGGTGGCAATTATTGCCCTTATTTAAGGAAGGAAGGCAGCAAATGTTATACATGCTGGTTACAGTGCATTTCTCTCTGAAATTCTGAGGAAAATGGGTCGTTCCAGACATTGTTCAGAAGAACAGCGTATCGTGATTAAAAAGTTGATTGGAGAGGGAAAAACATATAAAGAAGTGCAGAAAATGATAGGCTGCTCAGCTAAAATGATCGCAAATGCTTTAAAATGGCAACCAAAACCTGAAAGACGTGGAAGAAAGCGAAAAACTACCATTCAAATGGATAGAAGAATAGCCAAAATGGCAAGGACTCAGCCAACAATCAGCTCCAGGATGATCAAAGAAGGTCTAAAGTTACCTGTGAGTACTGTTACAATTAGAAGACGCCTATGTGAAGCCAAGCTATCTGCAAGAAGCCCCTGCAAAGTCCCACTGTTGAAAAAAACACATGTGCTGAAGAGGTTACAATTTGCCAAAGAGCACATTGACTGGCCTAAAGAGAAATGGCGCAACATTTTGTGGACTGATGAAAGTAAGATTGTTCTTTTTGGGTCTAGTGGCTGGAGACAGTTTGTCAGACGACCCCCAAACACTGAATTCAAGCCACAGTACACTGTGAAGACAGTGAAGCATGGTTGCGCAAGCATCATGATATGGGGATGTTTCTCATACTACGGTGTTGGGCCTATTTATCGCATACCAGGGATCATGGATCAGTTTGAATACATCAGAATATTTGAAGAGGACATTCTGCCTTATGCTGAAGAGGAAATGCCCTTGAAATGGGTGTTCCAACAAGACAACGACCCCAAACAGTGGCCAGCCCAATCCCTGGATCTTAATCCAATAGAAAACTTGTGGGGTGACATCAAAAATGCAGTTTCTGAGGCAAAACCAAGAAATAGAGAAGAACTGTGGAATGTAGTCCAATCATCCTGGGCTGGAATACCTGTTCACAGGTGCCAGAAGTTGGTTGACTCCATGCAACACAGATGTACAGCAGTTCTCAGAAACAGTGCTTATACAACTAAATATTCATTAAGTGATTCAAAGGAAAGCAAAATCTTAAAACATTTTTCAGTTTATATAGTGAATGTTTGAGTTTGTAAAGAAGAATACAAACACTGCAATTTTTTTGAACAGTCTAATATTCACTTTTCTTCAGCTTTATTAGAGGAACAACACAAATTTGATATATTTTTCTTCATGTTTTGATTTGGAATAGAATGTGTAGTGTTCCCAATGCATTTGTGTGTATGGAAATAAAAGCTATTAGAAGGATTTTAAGCTTTATTCACTTTTTTCAACACACTGCTATTATTTTGAAAAGAACTGTATATATATATAATTATTTTTGCTTTTTAAAAAAACAGGACTATGATAGAGAGTCCATCCTCTGATGCACCTTTTTGTAAGGGTCCAGTGTGAATCTGTGGAGTTCTGAATGTAAAATGGCGATTGTTTCTTTATTATAGATTTTTATAAAGTGTTTGTTTTTTCCTGAAGAAGCAGAGCTTGACCTGTGAAACACATTGAAGAAAGCCAAGATTACCTCCACTGGTCAATCTGTTTAGGGGCTGTAGAAATCTATGTTCACTTGTATGGCAGAAACTATTTATGTACAATACTTTATATGAATATTGAACAAAATGTGCAGTTCTGTAGGGGATGTTTAACTTTTATGTGATGAAAAAAATATGTTTTTTACTAGAGTTTTTTCTTTTTTACACTATATATTATGGAGGATATGGTACCCGTAAATCCAATAATGCTATAAGGGAGGTTTTTCTGCTCCCACTCCCCATTCATTAATAATTTTTTTTTTGTTTTTTATTTAATATTTAGTTAAGGTGTAAACAGTACAAAGAAGTTAAATGAACATTGTGACGGAACGTGGCGTCTGACCCCTGTCCTTCTCACCAACTCGTGACCAAAGGACCAGCCGATCTTGCACCGCGCTGTCACGTGTAACAATGCCACTCTCAGCTGCACCCTGCACAAAGATTTTCCAGCTCGTCGGACCACAATCTATGTGCCAGCAGCCTAAGAGCGATTGTTACTGGGTTAGGTTAATTACGCAATTAACCCTTCACACTGCCACCACCGTCTTTTTACAGAGAAGGAGGAAATTCACAAATCCTAGCAATAACACTATGATTTTAGCTAAGAGTCTGAAACACACACTGTCACCACAGACAAGTATATTTAGAGGATTATTACATACAGGAGCACTCTTCAAGAGACAGGGATTCTTTAGTTTGAATTAAAAGCTTTAGAGACAGTTTCAACACGTTTCAAAATAGGGCTTATTACTAAAATGGTGCAATTAAAATATTTATAGAAAAAGATGATACAAGGACATAAAGAGAACAATAATGCAACAGAGAAATAAAAGAAAGGAGTTAAGAAGGCAGAATTCTTGCAAAGTCCTGGTTTTAGCAGTCCAATTGTCCGAGCAAAAATGTTGCCTTGGCTCTCAAGTCCGTTAGATGTTCTTGATTGATGTTAAACGAGAGCTCTCTTCTCCAGGCCTCTCAGTCCTTTTCTAGCATATTAAAGGGGTGTCACCTGAGAACAACTGACCAATCATCCAGTTTGGGGATGGATTCTAGGAGATCACCAAGTTTATGACCAAGTTGCACTACAATTTCATACTGATATTAATAACTTCCAATATTTACAGGTGGCATTCCAGCAACTGGCAGATTAATATTCAGAATTATATTTCAAACCCAGGGACACCAAACACAGCGTACCCTTGTCACTCAGGAGGGAACAGACTGCGTTCTCCTCTCTCCTATGTGCCAACATAGTCATGTATGACCTTGTTCTGCTCCACATGAAATGATCTGTCCAAATATATACTTAATAATAATGTGCCCAGTTCCTGTTGAATTTTATGAGTTGTGACATGTGGAATAGATGTTTTATGGCACACTCTGCATTCTTAGAGCCCTAATGCCTAACAGGTCATGTGTGAAGGCTGACTAAGTTATTGTTTTACGATAGGGCAGAGAAAAGTGGTTTTTCATAGTTCCTGAAAAATAGACATCCTGCACAAGACTAATTAGCGGTTTACAGCTCTGGAGCTCATCTGTTTGTGTTTTATTTAGGATAAGAGGCTCTTTTGAAGTTGTTACAACTTACAGCCACAAATTCCATTTTCAAGATGAAGGAGGGGAGTTGATTGTTCATGAAAAACAACATGGCTGAGACCTTAACAAGATGGTGGTTGCATACAACTTCCATGTCGCTACTGCGCATATTCGTTACAAACACGTTTCATCCAATGTGTACAGATGGAAGTATTACCAACAAAGCAAGTACAAAACTTCCATTGCTGCTGACATTCAGGCATATAATACATACACTATCTTCGACATAAAATAAGAGCAAGTGGCATAATGAGCTGACCTGAGACAAATGTAACAAGACAGGTGAAATTATCCAGGATACTGAGCGATGAGTTATGCTGCAATTCGTAAACATGTCAACTGTAACCAGGTCGCAGGCTGGAACAAAAAAAGGTGCCAATAGACAAAAAATCTCACCTAACACTAAGTTAAGGAAATAGAGATGGGAGAAAGATATCAGTGTTGTTGGTGTGCTTGGACAAGTTGTTTGAAGGAGGGATCCACTAGCGCTAGCAAGGCAATGACTAAGCTGGAGGAGGTCGTGGTCGATTCTGAAGTGTAGTGCCTCCAGGATGCTCAGGTAGATGTAAAGCGGTCCTGAGTACCCTTACATGCAGCAATCAGCCTCAGCCTCCATTATCTCCATCACCTTCCCAATCCAATCTCCTCGGCTGGGGACATGTGGACTCTTCCAATGAGTAGAAACAAGATTTTTGCTGCATTGAGGAGGTGAGGGAGAGCACTATGTTTGCAGTGAGAAAAAAAATATAGTGGGGGCGTGAAGCAAAAAGTGTTTAGGGGAAAAGGGAAGATCTATATCCAGAATCTCTGCTATGCTGTCTTGGTTATCTGCCCAGAAAGGCAATATCACAGGGCAGTCCCACCACATGTGGAGGAATGTGCCTCTTTGGCCACGTCCTCTTCAACATTGGTCATAAACGGATGGATAGATCCAGGAAAGTGTAATTGGTACACGGTACCATTTTGTCAACAATTTGTAACTATTCTCCTGATTCTTCGTATCGACTGAGCTGGAGTGCCTCAACCGATATAGGTGCTGCCAGGGGCGAACTGACAACTCATGGGGCCCCTGGGCAATAGGGGATCATGGGGTCCCTGTGTCCTTGCCCAAACTCAAAAAAGCCTATGAAAAAGGTTTCAGAGGCATCTCATGGGGCCCCCTACTGACCCCGAGGCCCTCGGGCAATGCCCGAGTTTCCAAATGGTCAGTCTGCCCCTGGGTGCTGCAGTTGGTCATCAGTAACACTGGAGGTCATGTTCCTATTCCCTAAAATATATCCACTTAGAGTTAGGGGCAGGTGAAGTGAGCAGCTTGTAGTGGACTGAAATCATATGCAGGACAGTGTCCCTGGCAGCCCAGGCACTCAAAGATTTATAATTTTTTTAATATGATGGTAACCAAAAATTGTCCTTTCCACTGAGAACAAAGGTAGATTATAACTCATTCTTCAGTTTGTCCCAGATCAATTTTAAAGGCACTAAAATTACGTTTCTGTTTCAAAGCATGTTGAAGTTATTTAACAATTAAATGATACGGTACCAAAAAAAGCTAAACAAAAAAACAAAATAAGTGGATGACATAGAGGATTAAATAGAAACAAATGTTATAAAAAGAATGTGCTTTTACAAAAGCAGGTTTGCTTGAACTGGTGCTATGTGCAGAATACAATTATTTGAAGTACAATACAATAAGCACTACGAGTATTTATGAATGAAATTTGCTAATGGTTTGCAGCCTTTATTTATAGAGGAGCTACTGTCAAGGATCCTGAGGTAAAGAGTAGAACACTGCAGTCAAACTATCAACCCAGTACTGTAGATTACAAGACCAGCCCTTCATGAGTAATCTGTGGGGACATCTTTGTCAGAGACTCCTGTTCCCAACATAGTGCCCAAAAAGAGAGCTGGTAAATGTGGTTATCTGTGACATTATACACCAAAGAGCGAGAAACAGATATGAAGCTGTGGGCAAATTTATGATAGGATGACTAAGACAAAGGTGTGCGAAAACCAAGACCAATAGTTGTAGAACTGACACTTGTGGGCATTGTGTCTCCCAAATGTCCTAAACTGATTGAGCCTTTTTGCTTGTCCAGCCACAATGCAGAATTCAATGACAAGCAGCTGCAATCTATCTAAAGCTGCCCATAGAAGGATTGAAATTTAGCCAGTTGAGCAGGGAAGGGGTGAATTTCGATCCATGTGTGGCTTTACCCACTTGACAGAAGTTGATCTTTGAACAGACTTCTGTCAAATTAACAAGTTGGAAAACATTTTTTCAATCAGTGGCTGCAGCCAATGGCCAATGATCAGTGTATACTGACAGTGCTGGGTCCTGTTGTCAGAATACAATTTCCTGCCAGGGGAGGAGGAATCTGTTTTTGTTTTGTTTTTTTTTTGTTGTTTTTTTTAAACCTGCTGGCTGAATAAAAAATCTAAAAATGTAATTCTTTATGGCCAACTTTTAAATTCATGTGAGATGGCTGAGATTATGTGGATTTTTAGAATCAAATGTCTGGTGTCCGGTAAAAAAAAACAACCCATGTTCCATACATCTCTGCAACAAGTGCGTGCTTCCTTCCAGAAATTCAGCAAGCTCCTTACTTCCCATAATAAGCTAACACTGCTTCCTCTGCTGCAATGAAATCCTAAGTAGTGGTGTCAGGCTTGCCTCAGTTCTCCTCCCCTGGACTACACAAATTTGCCTGTTCCTCTCCACATGCAAACTTTGATTGATTCCCAGCAAAGCAGAGCACATTCCTTGACTCTCAATCATACACACACACTGGGGTTGATTAAATAAAACTCGAGCACTCAGAATCCGGTGTAGCTGTGCATGGTAACCAATCAGCTTCTAATTTCAGCTTGTTCAATTTAACTTTGGCAATACAACTTGGAAGCTGATTGGTTTCTATGCAGAGCATGATACAGTTTTAGAAAATTACCCCCAATGTGTGTAAGGAGCTGGCTCTTGGGAGATGCAAGTCTTGAAGATGTGCCTATGTCAATAGAAACTTATGTAGGGAAATATCCATGAACAATCCAATAGTGACATTATGTACTGTATGTAGCATTAGCAATTCCCTGTCAACTGTCTGGAATTTTTTGATTACCAAAACAAGCCTTTGCTATATTTGACTGTATTAAAAGATTGCAAGAGCTAGGGGTAGAAACGTACACACATAAAGTCCAGTATTGATGCAGAGGTTGGTGCTATGCGCACAGATTGGACACTCCCTACTCTCATTGAACTACAGTGACTTGGAACAGTTTCAAAATGAACAGGTGATGAACAATGACAACTTTGTACAATGGTCATGGCAGCCTAATCTCTCATAAAGTATTCAAAGATTCTAAATTATTCACCGTCTGAAAAACAATCTTCCCTAGTCTCCGGGAACCCCTGCTAGTAATTACTATATCTACAGTCCACAGTACAAGGTGTGACAATTTAATCCCCAGAATGGACCCTATCAAACACCTCTGCATTCTTCAAAACATCAGATGAAATTTGAAGAGGATGTTCTTTCTGATCATCTGTCAAGATTCAAGGCACCATCTTTTCAGAAATCTTTCTCATTCCCAAATCTTCCATTAGAATTTGCTAGACTGTTTCCCTGTTCATGTTCAATTCTTTCACCATCATTAGCACACTCAGTCTTTGATCTGAGCATATGTGGGTTCACACTCTGTTCATATTTGCATCCATGCTTTGTGGTTTTGGCTGCCCACATCTTGCATCATCGTGGACATCTTCCCACTCCTTCTTAAACCACATACAGTGAAGGAAATAGATATTTGATCCCCTGCTGATTTTGAATGTTTGCCTACTCACAAAGAAATGATCAGTCTAAAAATCGAATGGTAGGTGTATTGTAACACTGAGAGACAGAATAGCAACAACAAATTCAAAAGAAATGCATGTCTAACAAATGATGCACTGATTTGCATGTTCATGAGGGAAATAAGTATTTGATCCCCTATCATTCAGCAGGATTCCTGGCTACCAGGTGTCTTTCATACAGGTAACAAGCTGAGATTAGAAGCAGTCTCTTAAAGAGAGTGCTGCTTATCTCATTTTGTTACCTGAATAAAAGACACCTGTCCACAGCAGCAATCAAACACTCAGATTCCAAACTCTCCACTATGGCAAAGACCAAAGAGCTGTCCAAGGATGTCAGGGACAAGATTGTAGACCTACACAAGGCTGGAGTGGGCTACCAAACTATCGCCAAGCAGCTTGATGAGAAGGTGACAACAGTTTGTGCAATCATTTGCAAATGGCAGAAACACAACATAACTGTCAGTCTCCCTAGGTCTGGTGCACCATGCAAGATCTCACCTCGTGGACTGCCAATGATCATGAGAACAGTGAGGAATCATCCCAGAACTACACGTGAGGATCTTGTCAATGATCTCCAGGCAGCTGGGACCACAGTCACCAAGAAAACAATTGGTAACACACTACGCCGACAAGGATTGAAATCCTGCAGTGCCCGCAAGGTCCCTCTGCGCAAGAAAGCACATGTCCAGGCCCGTCTGAAGTTTGCACTGAACATCTGAATTATGCAGAGGAGGACTAGTTGAAAGTGTTGTGGTCAGATGAGACCAAAATCGAGCTCTTTGGCATCAACTCAACTTGCCGTGTTTGGTGGAGGAGGAATGGCTCAAGAAAAAGCACATTAAGGTCCTGGAGTGGCCTAGCCAGTCTCCAGACCTTAATCTGATTGAAAATCTGGGGAGCGAGCTGAAAGCTTGAGTTGCCAAACATCAGCCACCAAACCTTAATGACTTAGAGAGTATCTGCTCTTTCTGAGATCTAATCCCTCCTGAGATGTGTGCAAACCTGGTGGCCAGCTACAGGAAACGTCTGACCTCTGTGCATGCCAGCAAGGGATTTGCCACCAAGTACTAAGTCATGTTTTGTGAAGGGGATCAAATACTTATTTCCCTCATGAACATACAAATCAGTGCATAATTTGCTAGACGTGCATTTCTTTTGAATTTTTTGTTGCTATTCTGTCTCTCAAAGTTACAATACACCTACCATTCGATTTTTAGACTGATCCTTTCTTTGTGAGTGGGCAAACATTCAAAATCAGCAGGGGATCAAATACTTATTTCCTCGACTGTATGCCATTCAAAAACACTTGATATACAGTGAGGAACAGAAGTATTTGAACACCCTGCAATTTTGCAACTTCTCCCACTTAGAAATCATGGAGGGGTCTGAAATTCATATTGTAGGTGCATTCCCACTCTAAGAGACAGAATTTAAAAAAAAAATTCAGGAAATCACATTGTATGATTTTTAAAGAATTTATTTGTCTTGCACTGCTGAACATAAGTATTTGAACACCTGAGAAAATTAGGTGTTAATATTTGGTACAGAAGCCTTTGTTTGCAATTACAGAGGTCAAACGTTTCCTGTAGTTCTTGACCAGGTTTGCACACACTGCAACAGGGATTTTGGCCCACTCCTCCACACAGATCTCCACTAGATCTGTCAGGTTTCAGGGCTGTCACTGAGCAACACGGAGTTTCAGCTCCCTCCAAATATGTTCTATTGGATTTAGGTCTGGAGACTGGCTAGGCCACTCCAGAACCTTGATATGCTTCTTACGGAGCCCTTGGTTATCCTGTCTGTGTGCTTCAGGTCGTTGTCATGTTGGAAGACCCAGCCACGACCCATCTTCAATGCTCTGACTGAGGGAAGGAGGTTGTTGCTCAAAATCTCAAAATAAATGGGCCCATTCATCCTCTCCTTAATACAGTGCAGTCGTCCTGTCCCCGTCACAGAAAAGCACCCCCAAAGCATGATGTTACTACCCCCATGCTTCACAGTAGGGATGGTGTTCTTGGGATGCAACTCATCCTTCTTTTTCCTCCAAACAAGACGAGTGAAGTTTAGACCAAAAAGTTCTACTTTGGTCTCATCTGACCACATGACTTTCTCCCATGCCTCCTCTGGATCATCCAGATGGTCATTGGCAAACTTCAGATGGGCCTGGACATGAAATGACTTGAGCAGGGGAACCTTCCATGCAATGCATGATTTGAAACCATGACGGCGTAGTGTTCTACCGACAGTGACCTTTGAAACTGTGGTCTCAACTCTCTTCATGTCATTGACAAGCTCCTCCCTTGTAGTTCTGGGCTGATTCCTCACTTTCTTATCATCAGTGATACCCCACAAGGTGAGATCTTGCATTGAGCCCCAGTCCGAGGGAGACTGACAGTCGTCTTTAGCCTCTTCCATTTTCTAACAATTGCTCCAACAGTTGATCTATTTTCACCAAGCTGGTTGGCAATTGCCCCGTAGCCCTTTCCAGCCTTGTGGAGGTCCACAATTTTGTCTCTGGTGTCTTTTGACAGCTCTTTGTTCTTGCCCATGGTAGTAGTTGACATCTGACTGACTGTGGGGTGGACAGGTGTCTTTAAAGAGCTCAGACAGGTGCTACTAAGTTAGATTAATGAGTGGAGTAGAGGTGGACTTTTTAAGGCACAGTAACAGGTCTTTGAGAGCCAGAATTCTTCCTGTTTCTTAGGTGTTCAAATACTTATGTTCAGCAGTGCAAGACAAATAAATTAATTAAAAATCATACAATGTGATTTCCTGAATTTTTTTTTTAAATTCTGTCTCTCAGAGTGGGAATGCACCTACAATGTGAATTTCTGACCCCTCCATGATTTCTAAGTGGGAGAAGTTGCAAAATCGCAGGGTGTTCAAATACTTCTGTTCCTCACTGTATTCATGGAATATTCATCATAAACCTGTTGTAACAGAGCTAAAGTGTCACTCGCACTTTTGCCAATTTTCACACAAAAACTTTGATGTTAATCCACTGCTACGGATTCCTGTCTTCGACCCTAACGAGTGCAAATTGGAACATTTCAGAACACACTCGAGTGAGAATAGCTGTGTGACTCCCCACCATAGTGCTCCACCATGGGCATTCCGGGAATTGAATTGGTACACCTCGAACATTAGCATGATGGTCATTGGGAAGAATGCTCATAGTATTTGTGGTCATTAGGAACAATCCCTGCTTACAGATAGCTAAAATGTGTTAGTGATTACTTATCTAAGATTTGGGGAAAGCTGATTGCTCAAGGAAGCCCTAGAAACATCTAGAGAAACCCTAGGGTTTTCATGGAACTCTGGTTGAAAAAGTCTACACTATATTCTAGCATCGCTGTGCTTGGATTCAATACTTATAAGTTATGGGCTTGGGACAAGGCCAAAGCAAATCAAATTCAGAAATAAAATTGAGAATTCCAAATTTCTTTACTTGTTTCAGGTGAGTGGAAAACATTTCAGCTAAGGTATCAGAGTGAAACCCACATTGTTATATGGAGAAGTCTACAGTGTAACAAACACAGCAAAGTCAGTGGAATGGCTCATCCATGCCTCTATTTTTTCTTCTTCTTGCTCCCTTGACTTTTAGTTACAGAGTGATATAATTTAAACAGTTAATACTGTGCATCCTTTTTAGAGAACCCATAGCGCTCTGTGACACCAGATAAAATGGTGCCTAATGTGTTAAAGCAGAACTCTGGGTAAAAACTTCTTTACATGTCCTTGTTTCTGATTTCCTACCTTCACTGAATATGTCATCCCATCTTCTGGTCTACTAAGTATTTGCCCTGCAATAGCCTATTCATTTTCAAATCAAACCGTTAATTCTCTTTGGTTTCCTGTTTGTAAGAACGGTGGCTGCTATGCTTCCTATCCCCCCAACCACTGGTCACATTCCTGCTGTAGCTCTTTCTCCAGGATGCAATGATGTAATTCAGTCCCACTTGCAGTGGTGGGCGGACTGAGACTCTCAGACACATTCAACATGTACAGGCCTAGTGTACCCGCCCACATTCACTACAGTTCCCTGTGGTTTATGGGAACTGTAGTTTCCATTTACTGCACAGAGAGAGGAGAGGATATGATGTAATCCCTGCTGTTACACCTCCTCTTTGGCAGAGCAGATGCTGTTATCTTTTGAATTACAGAGCGAGATCAGGAAAATTAATTTAAACTTTTCACCTAAATGGTAAGAAATTTCAAAATGTTATTAACTGTTTAGTGTTTTGTGTAGAGGAGTGTACTAATGGGTAATTGTTTTGCCTATCCTGGAGTTCTTGTTTAAGCATAGTTCTCAGAATTCTATATATCCTTGAGCCTTACAACCTTTCTAAACTCTTTGATGCAGATGCAATTATATTTCCACGTGACCACAAAAGTGTTAACATATGAGGCTATCATAAATGAGAACAAGTGGACACTGTAAGAACCTGTCAGGTATTTATTGTCACTGAGTAGATTTCCCCATATCTTCTGTTCTAACTACTGCAACTCCCACCTTTTATAATCTAAACAAACATCTAAGCAGGTATCCAGATGAAAGTATTATAGGAGAAAATTGTGTTTTACTACATGTATTGGGGCTCAATACATTTTTATTTGCAAATTTTTAGGGTATTTTACTACAAGAAACCACCTTAGGGGTAAGAAAAATGCCCGAGCCCTGAAGACCACCATATCCTGGTGAACCAGAAAAGGATCCTTGCAAGAAACGTAAAGAGATTTTAAACCCAAAACTTCATATATTGCAGGATACCATTCATTAGATGTGGTGCCTGCATTAGTTTCTTTTCTTTTTTCTTTTTTTTGTTCCCTCTTTGTCTTCACCTGGGGATCTGGCCAGTAACACATCTCCTGTATTAGAGTGCTCCCACTCTGGAAGAAGGAGCAACAGAGACACCTTTGGGTAGCAGCATTATCAGTCTGGGGGGAGGGTAGTGTTAGAAGTACTAGCAGATTTAGATTCACTATCACATTGAAGTTGAATTCCAGCTAATAGTTTATAAGCAGTTACACCAACATTTTTATTCCTTTTGTGATAAAAGTTATACACAAATGAATAAAATCTGACCGTTGTAAGAACCCCCATCAGTGTTGAATGGTTTCTCTCAACCCTCTAACTGCTACATCTGCAGGACAGCTTGCTCTGTTGAAAAACAACAGACTTACTGGCTAGATAACAAGTGAAAATAAAAGAAAGAAACACTGAAAAGGAAAACTAGTGCAGCCACCATATCCAAAAATTGGTGAGCTACAATATAATACATTTTATAATACATGGGTTTAATACTGCTTTAAGGTTCCAGGGAGACTAGGGGGTCACACAGGCGGAAAAATCTGTGTGACATCCTATACCACCTGTACCACACAGAGACAGTTTGTAAAAAAAAAAACACCCTACTTTCTCCCATTCCCCCACATCAGTGAAAATAGAGGCTGACTTCCCCTCTATGGTTTACACTCCCAACCAGGGGCAGACTGACAACTCATGGGGCCCCCGGGCAATAGGGGATCATGGGGCCCCTGTGTCCTCACCCACACTCAAAGGACAGCCAAAAAAGCCTATAAAAAGGTACCAGGGGCATCTCATGGGGCCCCCTACTGACCCTGGGCCCTTGGGCAGTGCCCGAGTGCTGGAATGGTCAGTCCGCCCCTGCTCCCAACTAGTCATACCAGTGGGCACTGCCTACCACTGTCAAAATTATTGGTTGCTAGGACTGCCTCCCCCTCTCTCTTTCTCCTCTCTCTCCCCTCGCTCTTTCTCACCCTCCTCTCTCTATCCCCTTTTTCTTTCTCTCATCTTTCTCTCTCCCCTTCTGTCTTTCTCTTACTTTCTCTCCCTCTCCCTAATTATCTCCTCTCTATATTTCTCTCTCTCTCCCCCCTCTTTTTCTCTGCTCTCTCTCTCTTTTCTCCCCTTCCTCTCTCTCACTCTCTTCCCTCTCTCTATTCTTCTCTGTCTCCTTCCTCTCTCATCTACTTTCTCTCTCCCCACTCTCTGTCTATCTTTCTCCCACTCTTTCTTTCTCCTTCTTCCCCCTTCTCTCTATATTTGCCCCCCACCTCCAACTTTCTCCTTTTCTCTCTCCTTCTCCTCTCTTTTTCTCCCCTCTCTTTCCCTCATTCTCTCTCTTCCCCCTCCTACCCTCTACCTCCTCTCTCTTTCTTCCCCTCTCTTTTTTTCTCCTGCTCTCTGCCTCTCTTTCCTTTCTTTTTCTATCCCCATCTCCCCTTCCCCCTCTCTTTTTCTATATTTGCCCTCCCTCTCCCCCACTACCCTTTTCCCCCTTTCTCACTTTGTCCCCCTCCCTCCCTTACACTCTGTCCACCCCCCTCCCAGCCTGCTTCTCCTCCCCTCTATCTCACCCTCTCTATTTCTTCTCTCCATTCCCCCACCTCTCCTTTCTGTCTCTCTCCACCTCTCTCTCTCTTTCTGGTTTCTTTTTCTCTCCCCCCTCTCTTTCTGCCCCCTTCCTTTCTCCTTTCTTTTTCTCTCTCTTCCCCCCCCTTTACCTATTCTTTCCTATTCTATTCACTCCTCTCCTCTCTCTATATTTTCAGCAGCTGACTAAAATTATGACAAAAATGTTTAGTCAATGAAATTAACATTGACTATGAGGGCATTGGTGAGCCCTGCTGATCATGAGTGCAATGCTCTGAAGGCTCCTTAGAGAAAAAAATATAAATGTACATTTCTTTTTAACTGCAAAGCTCACCAGCACCTTCGTAGTCAATGTTTATTTAATTGGTGAAAACATTTTTGTCATAATTTTAGTCAGCTGCAAGTTTTCAGTACTGAAAACTGAACAGAAATCAATTTCAATTTTCGTCTTCATAAAGAGGACCTGTCACCTGCCCATGCTATCACACAGGTGGCTTGTTTGCCCCTTTGTGATAGCTATAAATTTAAACATGAAAACCCACTTGGAGTCTGCAAAAAAGCAACTGAAGTACTCTCAGCTGGCTTTTTTGGAAACTCCAAGTGGGCTTCCATCTAGCCACTCTGCCATAAAGCCCAGATCTGTAGAGGGTTTCAGTAATGGTTGTCCTTCTGGAACTTTGTCCCATCCTCACACAGGATCTCTGGAGCTCAGTAAGAGTGACCATCGGGTTCTTGGTCACCTTTCTTATTAAGGCCCTTCTCCTGATTGGTCAGTTTAGCTGGGTGACCAGCTCTTGGAAGAGTCCTGGTTGTGCCAAACTTCTTCCATTTGAGAATTACGGAGGCTACTGTGTTCTTGGGAACCTTCAGTGCAGCATTTTTTTCAGCCTTCCCCACATCTGTGCCTTTTAATAATCCTGTCTCTGAGCTCTGCAGACAGTTCATCTGACCTCATGGCTTTTGCTCTGATACAGTATGCATTGTCAACTGTGAGGCCTTTTATAGAGAGGTGTGCGCCTTTCCAAATCATGTCCAATCAATTTAATTTACCACAGGTGGACTTTAATCAAGGTGTAGAAACATCTCGGCAATGATCAGAACAAATGGGAGGCACCTGAGCTAAATTTCAAGTGTTATTGCAAAGGGTCTGAATACTTAAGCCAATGAAATATTTCAGTTTTTTCTTTTTAATAAAGTCACAGACCTTTCCAAAATTCTGCTTTCACTTTGTCATTATGGGGTACTGAGTGTAGATTAATGAGCAAAAAAATTATTTAAACAACTGTAGTATCAGGTTGCAACATAACAAGATTTAAAAAAAGTGATGGGGATCTGAATAGTTTATGAAGGCGCTGTGTATAATTGATTGTGTGTTTAAAGTATTTTCTTATATTTATGATCTTAATACAGAAACTGTTGTAGAGCTAGCAGGACTATGCATCTATTTCCCTGAAGAAGGTAGAAGGAACATCAGCTTATGTCTCAGAGTTCCATCCTCAAACCTCTGTATTGGCTCATACCACCCAGATATATCTTCTGTTTTCTGTGACTTCTTTACAACATTGTATAGCAGTAAGACATCATATCTGGATGAGGATTTGATCAGGTTCTAGATGCCATAGACTTACCAATGTTATCCACTGTTGATAAGACTGTTGATAAGACAAACCTTGGATAAGCCACTGACACTGTAAGAATTACAACCAGCTGTGGCCAGTCACCCCAATAATAAGGCTCCAGGGGCGGATGGCTTACCAGGGGAAATTTATAAAACATATGGATATATTTTATTACTAGAGCTTTTGGAAGTATATAATTATGCTTTTGAGAGAAGATCCCTCCCACCATCTATGAACAAGGCTGTTATTATAGTTCTGCTGAAGCCGGGAAAGGATCCATGCACCCCCGATTTAGATCACCCAATTTCCTTACTTACATCAGATGTTAAGCTTCTAGAAAAGGTACTTGCTTCCCGACTTTCAAAATGTATTGCTACTTTAATCCACCCAGACCAGTCTGGGTTTATCCCAAATAGGTCTACAGCTATAAAGATCAGGTGTTTATTTCTAAACTTGCAAGTCCCTGTCATTAATACTGGTAGTAGGGCCATTGTGTCGCTTGATGCGTCAAAAGCTTTCGACAGTATAAAGAAGAATTTTCTATGTTGTTGCCTGCAGCGGTTTGGGTTTGGACCTCGATTTCTTCAATGGGTACAATTACTTTATGATGCACCGGTGGCTTGAGTGCAGGTCAATGGCCATCTATTGGATCCATTCCCATTACACCGAGGAACAAGACAGGGTTGTCTCTTATTGCCTCTATTATTTGCACTGGCGCTGGAGCCTTTAGCAGCAGCCATTCGCAAATCTCCTGCTATAGTTGGTATTTGTAGATCCACAGTAAAAATAGCATTGTATGCTGATGATACCTTGTTATTTTTGGGGAACACCTCTTCCTCCCTAGTCTCTGTTATGTCCATAACTACATATGGCTCATTTTCAGGCTTTACCATCAACTGGGATAAGTCAGTTTGACAGGTGGGTAAAACTTGGAGTAAATTCCCATTAACAGTTATTAAATAGTTACTTAGTCTGGCTGAAAAAAAAAGTCCATCCAGTTCAACCATTAAAAAAAAAAAGTTATAATCCTATACCCACAGTTGATCTAGAGGAAGGAAAAAAAAAACCCAATAAAGGATGATAAAGTTTGCTCCCACATGGCAAAAAATTCCTTCCTGATCCCCCAAGAGGCAATTGGATGCTCCCTGGATCAACTTTACCTATAAATGTTAGTATCCAGTTACAGTCATGGCCGAAATTGTTGGCACCCTTGATATTTTTCCTGAAAATCAAGTATTTCACACAAAAAAGGTATTGCATTAACACATGTTTTGCTATACACATGTTTATTCCCTTTGTATGTATTGGAACAAATATAAAACAGAGGCAGAAAAGCAAATATGACATAATGTCACACAAAACCCCAAAAATGGGCTGGACAAAAGTATTGGCACCCTTAACTTAATATTTGGTTGCACACCCTTTGGAAAACATAACTGAAATCAGTCGCTTCCTATAACCATCAATAAGCTTCTGACACCTCTCACCCGGAATTTTGGACCACTCTTCCTTTGCAAACAGCTCCAGGTCTCTCTTATTGGAAGGACACCTTTTCCCAACAGCAATTTTAAGATCTCTCCACAGGTGTTCAATGGGATTTAGATCTGGGCTCATTGCTGGCCACTTCAGAACTCTCCAGCGCTTCTTTGCCATCCATTTCTGAGTGCTTTTTGACGTATGTTTGGGGTCATTGTCCTGCTGGAAGACCCAGGATCTTGGACGCAAACCCAGCTTTCTGACACTGGGCCCTACAGTGCGACCCAAAATCCTTTGGTAATCCTCAGATTTCATGATGCCTTGCACACAGTCAAGGCACCCAGTGCCAGAGGCAGCAAAACAACCCCAAAACATCATTGAACCTCCACCATATTTTACCGTAGGTACTGTGTTTTGTTCTTTGTAGGCCTCATTCCGTTTTCGGTAAACAGTAGAATGATGTGCTTTACCGAAAAGCTCTATCTTGGTCTCATCTGTCCACAAGACGTTTTCCCAGAAGGCTTTTGGCTTACTCAAGTACATTTTGGCAAACTGTAGTCTTGCTTTTTTATGTCTCTGTGTCAGCAGTGGGGTCCTCCTGGGTCTCCTGCCATAGCGTTTCATTTCATTTAAATGTCGACGGATAGTTCGCGCTGACACTGATGCTCCCTGAGCCTGCAGGACAGCTTGAATGTCTTTGGAACATGTTTGGGGCTGCTTATCCACCATCCGGACTATTCTGCGTTGCAATCTTTCATCAATTTTCCTCATCCGTCCACGACCAGGGAGATTAGCTACAGTGCCATGGGTTGCAAACTTCTTGATAATGTTGCGCACTGTGGACAAAGGCAAATCTAGTTCTCTGGAGATGGACTTGTAACCTTGAGATTGTTGATATTTTGCCACAATTTTGGTTCTCAGGTCCTCAGACAGTTCTCGTCTCCTCTTTCTGTTGTCCATGCTTAGTGTGGCACAGACAGACACACAATGCAAAGGTTAAGTGAACGTCTCTCCTTTTTATCTGCTTTCAGGTGTGATTTCTATATTGCCCACACCTGTTACTTGCCCCAGGTGAGTTTACAGGAGCATCACATGCTTGTAACATTCTTATTTATCCGCAGTTGTGAAAGGGTGCCAATACTTTTGTCCAGCCCATTTTTGGAGGTTTGTGTGACATTATGTCGAATTTGCTTTCTTTCCTCCCTTTTTTTGTTTTGTCCCAATACACACAAAGGGAATAAACATGTGTATAGCAAAACATGTGTTAATGCAATACGTTTCGTGAGAAATACATGATTTCCTGGAGAAATATCAAGGGTGCCAACAATTTCGGCCATGACTGTATATTGGGGCAGCACAGTGGCTAAATGGTTAGCACTTCCACCTGGCAGTACTAGGGTCATTGGTTCAAATCCCAGCCACGGCACCACCTGCCTGGAATTTGCATGTTCTCCATGTGCCTGCGTAGGTTTCCTCCAGATACTCCAGTTTCCTCCCACACTCCAAAGACATGCTGGTAGGTTAATTGGATCCTGTCCAAATTGGCCCTAATATGTGTATATATGAATGAAAGTTAGATTGCAGACCCCTTGAGGGTTAGGGACTGATGTGAATGTACAATATATATATATGTATAGCACTGTGTAAATTGATAGCACTATATAAGTACCTGAAATAATAATATTGTGTATTTAGGAAAGAGTCCAGGCCTTTTTTAAAGCAATCTACTGCTACTGAGCTGGCAAACCCAACTCGAGGGAATCAATTCCACATTTTCACAGCTCTTACTGTGAAGAAACCTTTCCATATTTGGAGGTTAAATCTCTTTTCCTTCAGACGTAGAGTGCCCCCTTGTTCTCTGCGATGACCTCAGGGTGAATAACTGTACACTTTAATTATTATTCGTTAATTATATGAACCACTGATGTATTTATACATGTTGATAATAAATTCAGTGCCTCTACTTTTTCCTCACAGCTGAGCTCCTCCATGCCTCTTATCAGTTTGGTTGCCCTTTTTTGTACTTCTCCAGTTCTCCAATGTTCTTTTTGTGAATTGGTGCCCAAAACTGAACAGCATATTCCAGATGAGGTGTTACTAATGATTTGCACAGGGGTAATATGATATCTCTCTCTGGAGTCTATACCTCTTTTAATACAAGAGAGGATTTTGCTCACTTTAGAAACCGCAGCTTGGCATTGCATTTATTAAGCTTATGATCTACCAGAACTCCCAGATCCTTCTCCACCATTGATTCCCCCAGTTGTACCCCCCCTAGTATGTATGATGCATGCATATTCTTAGCCCCCAAGTGCTTAACCTTACATTTATCAACATTAAACCTCCTTTGCCACAGTTACCCAAATGAGGTAGATCTAATCTGGTGAAAATGGTGTGGATGCCCCAATTATTACACATTCTTCTGTGTGGATTCCACAACGCTGGTTTTATACTATAGATTCACTCTTTCATGGTTTAATCTGGAAATATAAGCACCCTAGAATACATCTCTTTACCCTGCAGCTGCCTAAGAATGGGGGAGGACTGGCAATACCGAATGCTAAATTGTACTTTATAGCATCCCAACTAGCGCATTGGTATGAATAGAATGAATTAAACCTCGAAGATCGCATTCAAACTATAGTTTTCTCCCATTTCTAAGAACTCCCTTTAGTCCATCTTCTAGTTACGCATCATTTTTACACTAATCACAATCTCCTTACCTTTTGATACATAAACTGTAGGAAACAGTGCAGAATCTTACTAATGATAAGGGTTATACTAAGCACATGCCAATATGGGAAAATCCCTCCTTACCTGAGCTAGGGATATTAGAAGGTTTTGACCCTTGAAAGAGGGATGGTCTCAGATTCCTTTATCAACTATATGTTGCCATACAGAACGCTATCAATTGTCCAACAAATTGTTTTTCCAGTATCTCCAGTTAAGTCATGCTTTACAGGCTCAAGCCTCCACTTTTAAGTTGAGATATAGGCCATCCATGATTTTGTCCATGGCTATTTCTACATCTTGTACTAAGAGAGGACTAATAGGGGGATCTATACTCTTCTCCCCAAAACAGCTATTAGTGATAGAACGCAGGTGTATGCAGCCTCCATAACTGGCAACAAGACATTCCATCAGTAGGTGATGTGGACTCTCTTTCCCCTTCACAGCATCTGACCCACCTTTTCATAGTCCATAGAACACATTACACTACCCTGAAGCTTCATTCTTGGAGGAAAATATATTCCCCAAACTTCCCTAGATAGGGTCAGCCACAGGATCCCAAATACACATGTTGTGGCATTGCCCTAAGCTTCACCGCTACTGGGCGACCATCTTTGAGTCCCTTAATTCACTCTGCTCAACTCAGGGTCAGTTGGACCCCAAAACTGGCCTTCTGAGCATTGTCTCAGAGGAGTCATTCCCCCCCATATGCAATCAATATGGATAAGATCCCTATACTTCGCTTGTAAAATCATCCTACAAAATGGATCTCCTCCACACCTCCTACATTTGAAAAGTGTCAGGACGCACTTAATTTTATGTTGAGGAGAGAGGAGTTAACATATAAACATAGGGGCGGCCCAAAAAAAAAGTTTGGTCTTGGTGGCTTGATTCTAGGGGTGTGGAGATTGCAACTCCGTAGAGTTGATATTCATGTGTTTTTTCTGCTGTCTGATGCAGGATTGGAATTAATTATCTGGACTGTCAATCAAGCCATGATATTGGTTACTTTGTTTGACATGATCTGTATTTCTATTATGCATAAGGTTTCCTGAATCGGTTTAACACTAGACTTAAACAACCAATCACTGGTGCATGAAGCATCACTTGTTCTTTTTATGGAGCATGTTCATAGTGTATACATTTAATTGTTAAAATTGCATATGCGGAATTTTTTGTTTTTGCAAAGTAAACAAAATTAAAAATTACCTGAATTTAAAAAAAAAAAAAAAAATTTCTAGAGTAAAATGAATGAAAATGTTAAAAAGGTGTGCCAAAAAAATTGCTGATTGACAAGTGGTTAAAGCTGAACTCTGCCACCCCCACAAAAAAGAAAAAAAAAACCCCCCACAAACATTCCTCAACAGGGACAAAGGATTAGTATGCTCCGTTAGTATGCCTTTATAAACCCAGATATTACCATGTAAACAAACAGTGACATCACCACTGGGTTATAACTTAGTTTGTGCAGAGAGCAAAGCTGTGGTGGGGGGTGAAGACAAGACCAGTCTTTAGTACAGTAAGCTCCTGCACAGTTGTTTCACACTAGATTGTTGCTCAGATCTGGAGGAAATACACAAAACATACCAAGAATACATGTCTCTTGTATGAAACAATGTTTATCCAAGAGCTCAGCTTTAAACATACAAGATAGTGTAAATTACATGGAGGTCCTCGAATAACAAGATCCCTAGTAAAACTGCCAGATGCATCAACCCTGCAAGAGGTAACAGTGCCTTATGTGCCACAGTAGTGTCCTATCCTAGTGTGATTCTGCTAGAACAGGTGGCAGTGTATAAAAACCTCCTAAAAATGTTCATGTCTTGCAAAATAAGATCAAGAAAAAACACACAATTAACTTTGTTGTATGTCAAGCTGGCCATACAAGTATCAATCCATGTATAGGCAGGCTAGTTGTACAGAAGTCAATCTACCAATTGACTTCTGCACAACCAGCCTCTCGGATTTTCCCCGATCAATCAGCACCATCTGCTACAGCCAGCAGCACTGATCTGTGTCATTTTATGGCTTCATCGTCATATTATATTACCTCAGTGTGCAGCGGCAGTTGCAGTTAGACCGCAATATGTACTTCAAGAAGTTACACTGGGATGAAGCCTGCAGCCTTTTATTCTAAAGTGCCCCGGCCCCACTACGCTTGCATGCAAACACACGTGTTGGTACGTAAATGGCAAATTGCACCACACATAACGGACTGCTACAAATGTCAGAGCGAGAGCAATATTTCTCGCACCAGACCTGTGTAAATCTAAACTTGTAACCTGTAAATGATTTTAATGCGTTGTCTATGGAGATTTTTAAATACCACCATTTGGTGCCATTCCATGAGCGAGTGCAATTTTAAAGCGTGACTTGTTAGATATCTATTTACTAGGCGTAGCAACTTTTATACTTTACCAAAAAAAAATTTGCCATTATGTGGTGTTTGTGTGCAGTAAAATTAATTCCTCTGATTGGCTAAGACAGGCCGAAAACGTCACAAACCCCACCTAAGTTGTCCTAACAATAACCTAGGAGAGAGGGGGGAATGTAGGACAGGATGATGCCATCTCTGGGTGTCTTTCAGGAGGTACATTATTTACCTTTGGTCAAAGCTGCACAGTTTGTTTTTACTACAGGCACCCCTTACCTGCAGTGGCAGATGCATAAACAAGCACTGATTAAATGTAATCTTGAAAGAGAAAGTGATTATTCAGGGAGGCCACTTAAATGTGTAACTAACTGATCCTTTCACCAAGCAATGGTATATCAGCAACATTAGGTATGTGGCATTACAACTGGGGAAGAGATCTCTAGAGAAGAACCTGACCATAATGACCAATTAAAAAGTTTCATTGTTTATACTTGGACAAAGAAAAATGAAAGTCACTGGTCAGAAAGGGCAATTTCTCCACATAGTTTCCAATCCTAGATGTAAAATATATTGAAACACGCAATTTCACATTTATATGCAGAGTGAATGGGCATCTATTCATTAATTACCCAATAATCACAAAGCTTAAAAGCCACAGGTAAGTTTAAGAAAAAGCATGCAGTTTATTTGGCGAGAAGGAAAATAGAAATAATTTATTATCTGCATGGTACAATAGCTATTAAACTCCAGATTCCTTTTGCAGTGGTTCACGCGTGGGAGCATTGATGAGGATGTAATCTCTTGTATCTAAGAGCAAAAACTCCCCTGTGATGAGCTGGAGGAAAAAAAAAAAAAAGACTGCTGTCCTGAGACAGACCAGTGGAGGAAAACAAAAATGCCCACCACTAGTAAGCTCAACCTTCCCTCCAAGGAAAAACAAAACATTACAGACAGGAACATTAATACAAAGAGCTGCCCCCTTCTGGATGCTGGTGGTCTATAGCAGAGAAGATTCAGCCATTCATTACCATCCGGACCAGTTCTGAAAAAAAGGAAAGGGGAAAAAAAAAAAAAAAAAAAAAGAGAAGACAAGAAAAAAACAAAAGTTACTCATGTGTCTGATAGCCTGGACTGAGACGCGAGCTGTTCTGTTTACACAAGAAATAGGAATGTGATTTCAACCAATATGGGCACTGGACTCAATGTGATGAAATCACTATATTTCTGTGAAACTCAAGCCAAGAAGCACACAGTTCCTTGTAAAAGGGGTAGGGGCTCCCACATTAGGTTTGAAATGAAGTTTGTTGCTGAACATATGAAATTCTGACTTCCAAGTAAGGTCTCCTAGTCTACAGATGGATAGTAGCAACACCTGCTGTAGTTTAACTCCAAACGTCCCAAACAGCAGTTATACACACTTTGCTTTTCACAAGTGATGCAAACGAACATCTCGTTATCAAAATGTAGTACAAAAAAAAAAAAAAAAAAGACAAAAAAAAAAAAACAAACCCCCAAACACCTCGTTGCATCTAATGCAGAGAGCCTCAGTTCAGAGGAGTTGTTTGCATTCACTTAGAGTGGTCTGAGAGTGCAACTCCAGCTGAACTGCTCTGTGATGTGCCTCAAAACACTGCATAGAAAATGAAGCAGATTGCTCCTAATTAACATAGGGGCTTGTTTAGTTAGGAGCAAGATGTGCTCAGTTTTCTCAGCTTGCAAGAGTGGTGCAGGCATAAAGCCTACCCCATTTGTTAATTCCCCCCAATATGTCTGAGGGACCCAACAGACATGCAGTATTCTTTTCAATTTACTGGGAGAATAAATCTAACTAATTAAATTACACAGTGGACTCAATAGACATACAATAAAAAGGTCTCTTAACTTTCCTAGCAAACGCAAGTCTAAGTAAACCAATTAAATTACATGCAAACTTAACAGTACAGCTTACATATTACTATACAGAATTTATATGGCACCAATAGTCTGTGCAGTGCTTTACAAAATCCCAACAGATGCCATTTTTAGAACCACACCAATTAACAAGGAAACATTTTTCCCTGAGGTTTGTACTAACAGAGCAATCTCATCCCTACAACCATAGGAGCCCCTCTCCCAATTTAAAAATGTAATAAGCACTACTGATCAGAAGAATGTCATCATCTACAGCAAGTATTAAAAGCAAAAAGTATTTAGCTGAAGCATTGGAAACATCTACCATCTACTAGAAGAAGCAGTATAAATCAAACAGGACTGCCAAGAGCAAGGAAGCAAGAGTATTTGGAACTGCAGGAAGAAACCACATTGCACACACCAGTCTAACGTCACACTTCTGTTTCAGGTAAGTTTCGATATCTTTTGATAACTTTCCATAGTTTTTAGATATGACTAAACAACTTGTATTCTCATTTTACTTTGACATGTCCAACATGTTTGTCTTTTCAATTTTATTTCATCATGTTAAAGTGTTACTAAACCCACAACAGTAAATAAGTCTGTATATGCACTAAAGCATGCTTGTTATACTCATTGGAACCTAAGGGGTTAATCATTTGCTTGTGTAAAAAGGTAGTTTGATTTTGACTTCTCTGCCCCTTCTCTTGTTCAAATATCCCCAATAAAACAGACTGAACCCGTACTGTTCTGCACATGCTCTGTTTAGGGTCTATTTGTAGAGTTTATTTTTTTCCCCTTGGGAGAGTGCATGTGATCAGCACAGGGCCAATCAGCAATGGGTTTTACATCCTACCAGATCAGAAAGAAAACTCCTACAAGCTTAAACCTTTGCTCAGGTAAAGTCACAAGACTGCTCTAACTGCTGATGAGATAAGGTATTTAGCAGTTTAGATTTACTAAAATAATTGCATTTCCATGTTCTGTGTACTGTGGGAGACCAGATATAGAAAATGCAGGGTCCTGGGTTTAGTAACACTTTAAATACTGGATAACAATCCAGTCACTGAAAGATTAGTTTTCTGTCTAGAGGAGAAGTACATCTGGAAATTTGGAGTCTGTGCATGGATTGACCTTGATGCCACCAAGTTATTGTTCCTGATACAATAAACTTTGATTTGGACTCATACTTTTGAAAATTGGCACCATGGAGACTTTGTTCTTGGTTAATCTATCAAATACTCTAACCTGGATTTTAATAATCTTCCAGCAATATTGGGAATGACAATATCAAAATTATAAAAACCCCTAGGCTGGTTATTTAGTATCAAAAATTAAACAAATCCTAAATGCTAACAAATAAACTCGTCAAATCAAAACAGCAATTACACACCGCACACAGTCACAGGCAGTTTTTCTGCAAAAAGAGTTCATTGGCCAAGTTTATTAAGATGCCACCAAGACACCTTAATTTTGTTAAAATAGCTAACTAAAACAATGCAGCTCTGGCAGAGCAGAGAGCATGCAGAGACATGGCAATGCATCCAGGAGATTCAAGAGATTTAAAGAGGGATAAAGTAAAAACAAAAATCACAAACTGAAACCAGATGGAGGAACCAGCATACCCAGGAGGGGTGGTCAGGAACACATGATGAGCCTGATAAATTCTGTGGGAAGGAAGATTCATCAGAGAGACCCCAAGCAAAATTAAAATTATATTTAAAAAAAAAAAAAAAAAAAAAAAAAAAAAGGACCATTAAACCCAAAATTCTAGAAGACTATCCTTTCCAATTTTCTTCCTCATCACAGTGCAAGCAACATCAGAGGCCTCTCCTCTGTGTCTCCAGCATCAAATGACTAAATATGTAAAAACAGTAGCTGGCAGTCAGTTGCTCAGGAAATGCAAATATGTACATTTGACACATACATCTGGAAATTCTTATTAAAGTGTTACTAAACCCACAACAGTAAAATCAGACTGTATATGCAGTAAAACACGAAAGAACCTAAGGAGTTAATACTCTGCATTTTGTAAAAAAAACAAAACAAAAAAAAAAAACTGTTTGATCCCAACTTCTCTAATCCTCCCCTTCTTCCAGTGTCCTACCCCTCTTATCTCCTAACAAGACATTATGTGGAGTCACTCTGCACATGATCAGTTTGGTGTGTATTGCTAGAGTTTTTCTTCTTGGGAGAGAGCATGTGATAAGCACAGGGCCAATCAGCACTCTGTCCAGACAGAGGTCAAGGACACTCCATCCTCCTAGTGCAGAATGAAAGCTCCTACAAGCTTTAACATGTGCTCTGCTGGACACTGATATAAATCACAAGGCTGCTCTAACTGCTGATGAGAAAAAAGTATTTAGCAGTTTATATTTCCTGAAATAACTGCATTTATGTGTACTGTGGGAGACCAGATATAGTGAATGCAGGGTCCTGGGTTTAGTAACACTAACTTCTTTATTTGAAGTGATTCCACATTTAGGTTTAGTGGTCCTTTACAAACAAAGGATTACATAAAAATGAAAGTTAAAACATTTATAGGACAAAACACAGTCACAGTAGGAAAGTTTCTGCTGATGAGTGAAAAAGGATGAGAAATGCAACAAACTGAACAGCGTAATAGACACTTAGTAATTAAATGCTCCTTCTTTAATGGGCAATTAAAAATTGTAAGCATTAAATAAAATCTGATATGCACAGAAGAGAGCATCCACTCACCTTCATAATTAATTTCACCATTAGCATTTTCATGCCCAAGCAAAAGCATTTCGACCTCGTCCTCTTGCATCTTTTCTCCTGGAACAAAAACACATTTTTAGAATATTGTTTCACGGTCCAATAAACAGACAGGTGACATAGGAAGCAGAACAACTGAACCAAGAAGAGGATTCACTTATGAACCATAGTTGTCATTTGCTGGCCTAAGAAATCCCATCACAAACTGCTATTAGACAAGCCTCAGACAACCCTGTCCTGTAATTAGATGGCCATAGTAAGTACTGAAAGACCTACTCAGTTCATCCATTCTCTCCTCTCATGCTTATTGGTATCAACAGCCTACTCAGATCACAACATAACAGCACTCTGTACAGCAGCCTGCCACTAAATGTCCACTGATTGGCCTAGCTTTTGCCCAAGCACTTCTAGTAACATCTAAAAATGAAATTTAAAAGATTACCTCTTCAGGGTGTATTACCACTTTGCCCTGTCCCTGGACAATGGTGGTTCAAACAGAAGGAGAACCTCTAAAGAATAATTCAACAGAATGGCTACCCTGGATGAAAACAGGTCATCTTATTTAAAGCAATTCTAAAAAGGTTTTTTTGGTAAAACAACAAACATGTCTATACTTACCCTACTGTGTGCAGTGGTTTTACACAGAGCAGCCTGGAGCCTCCTTAATTGGTCGCCTGGCTGTCAGGTGCCCCCACAGCAAGCAGCTTGTTATGGGGCACCCACTGCTCCATGGGTCCATTCACACATGGAGCCACAGCTTGCCCCCCCCACCCCTTCTCCTCATTGGCTGAGATTGACAGCGAGAGACAATGGCTCCCACTTGCTGTCTCAGCCAATGAGGAGAGACCCAGGACAGCTGAGGCAGTCATTTAAATCACTGGATCGTGATGAAGCTCAGGTAACTATTGAGGGGGCTGCGGGAGATGCTGCACACAGGTTTATCATCTTGCATAGAATGCATGAAGGTAAAAACCTTCAGCCTTTACAACCACTTTAAAGCTTTTCCTATACAAAATGTCAGTCATCTGATACCTGCAAATTCAGTACTGCACAACAAGATCATCTTCTATTCAATACAGATCTGACAGATTACTATTCCCCAAAAGAAAAAAAAAAAAAAAAAAAAAAAAAAAAAAAAAAAGCAGAATATGTAGCAGCAGAGATGTTTTGTTTCCAAGATGAAGGTTACCTAGAGTAATTAGAACATGGCGAAGTTCTGCCCCCATTACACATCCATTTCCTTCTTTGTCAAACACTTTCAAACCCTCAATGAAGTCTTCAATTGTGCACTGGTCCTTGTTTTTGGCAATTGTTTGCAACATGGGGAGGAACTGCTCAAAGTCTAGCATCTTGGTGTTCATCTCTGAAAACAAATGTTGGTTTATTTAAGAATAAAAAAAATTAAATAAAACACACTGTAGAATATATACCTAATGGAAAGTGTACCTGTCACATACACATAAGGCACAGACATATCGCTAACAAGTTAATTGCTATCCTGTAGAATCCTCTAGATTAATCTAAACAGTTAAAGAACCCAAAGGCTGAAATGGACATTGTAAAAAACAGGGCCAGCAGAGGAAGGTTTATACTCGACCACTTCTACATGTGTTGGATGCCTGCACTGTGGTTCCTTCTGCTGACCTCTACCTGTTGTGCCCTGTCCCGTGTTGCATCAATCATAGGCAAGACTAGTGTACAATCACTTACCATCCATCTTTGGGTTTCCCAAAACTTTCATGACTTCTGCATTTGTTGGGTTTTGTCCCAAAGCTCGCAAGACATCACCGCACTGGAAATAGAAGATTTTACCATCTCCAGTCTTATCGAAGAGACTAAAAGCATCTTTGTATTCTGGAAGAACAAAAAAAAAAATAAAATAATAACACACTAATCTTTATAAAGGTTCATCACATCCAGAAGGTATTTGTTGTCACAGCACACGTATGCTACCAACATGCAGACATAAGCAGGCTGAATAACCAAGCTTGAGATCTGTGAAACATTTGCATGTAGAATTCTGGACAGGTTATAAATACAGCCAATTCTACATACTAGGAAAAAAAAAAAAAAAAAAAAAAAAAAAAGGTTTAGTATCACTTTTTTTATAACAAAGGGGCACAAAACACACGCTATACTTACCTGCTCTGTGCAAGGATATTTTGCCAGAGCAGTGACTTACTTTCTCCATTTTTCAGTCCCCCACCAGCACTCTGCTCCTCTTCCAATTAGAGTACCCCCTCAGCAAGCTGTGTGCTGAGGGAGCACGTGAGTGTGTGCGCACACACTTCCATAAACACACACTGCGTGGCTTGGGTACATCCCTGCTCTCCCCTCACAGGTCTGACTGACAGGATCACTTGGCTCCTGCTGCTATCAAAGTGTGCTGTGAGAAGAGGAAGAAAGAGCAGCGCTGCTGCACACAGGCACAGGAGGAGTCAGGAAAGTGTTAGGGGGGTGTTTACATTAATGTAGAGAATGCATTAAGGTAAAAACATTGTAAACTTTAGAACCACTTTAATTCTATAACAGTAACTGCTTACAAGACCTGTGAAATCCATCCTATCAGAAAGTTCGGAGGGGATCTCTTTCGCCTCACAATCTGTTACCATTTTAGGTGGTTATTTTTCAACAGTGCCATAGACAAAAATGACACTCCTGTTGAGGAGGCTATCACTCCAAAAGCTGAAGTACTTAAGACCCATTTATTTTCCAAAAGGTTCTGCTTATGTTTATAGGCTTGTTCACACTAGTCTGCATGCTAAAGTGATCTGCTTTAGCATATGGGCTAGGGTCAGTTCAGTGATGGCAGTGGGTAGCTATGCCTTCTATTTTTACAACTCCAAAGCAGTGTTTGCCTGTACACTTAAGCCCCTACGGGTGAAACACGTTAGAGGGGCTTCTCTCATGGGTAGGAGACCAAGCTGAAGTCATTGTTTACTAAGAAGAGCTCACTATATGCGGAGGCAATTGAGCACCACTTTGTTCTAGTTTTGATGTGTCCGACAAGCCAGTATTCAGCTCGACCAGATCCTGCAAACATTGTGGCCAATGGGGGGTAACAGACTGGGGCACTTGATCAATATCAGTTTTATTTGGTTTTTGCACTGTTTATCTTGCTACAGTTTGCCACAAATCACTGCATCCTACCAGAAAGTATTGTTGCAGTGTGAACAGGGCACAAAGAAAACAATTGTATTATACAGTATATGCCCTTGTAGTGACTAACATTTATTTTTGCCCTTGATCAAAACCATAGTGTTAACAGGCCCTAAAAAGGAGACAACCCCCAAACTATCCACAATGAAAGAAAACTGATAACTGTGGAATCTTCACTTCTCATGTACACTAAAAAGGCAAAAAAAAAAATAAAAAAAAAAATTCACCTTTAGGAACATGTCACACCCACATTTAGGGTGCAACATGTTCCCAAGTTGACCCCTCGCCCCCTCCACCCTGTGACCGCATGTGGGGGTTCCTCTTCCCTACAGCTGTTGTCACATACATTTAAAATAATCACAGCTGTGAGGGCAGAGGTCTGTGAATGAATAAACTTGTGCCACCGCAGCAGACAGACTTGTTCTCAATGGACTACGACAACCAGTGCACTCTTATTCCATTAATACTTCCTCTGGCCTTTTAAGTGAAAACTTGTACAGGCAGAGAGCAGGAGGAGCTGTGTGCAAGAACCCCCTCCAGGGGGAAAAAGTAAAAAAAATTTTTCCTGCAAAAAAAATGTACATTATTTATTTTTCCTTAAAAGTGAACTTCGCTTTTAATAATGAACTGCAGCTAGAGTAGGGTTTTTTGGGCTCCTGCTATACTGTTTGCAGAGTGGTGGTAGAGGTATTAAAGAAAAGCACTTCCGCCTGGCAGTACTAGGGTCGTTGGTTCGAATCCCAGCCACGGCACCTCTTGCCTGGAGTTTGCATGTTCTCCCTGTGCCTGCATGGGTGTCCTCCGGTTTCCTCCCACACTCCAAAGACATGCTGGTAGGTTAATTGGCTCCTGTCTAAATTGGCTCTAGTATGTGTATGTAGGTTAGGGACCTTAGATTGTACGCCCCTTGAGGGTTAGGGAATGATGTGAATGTACAATATATATGTAAAGCGCTGCGTAAATTGACAGCGCTATACAAGAACCTGAAATAAAGTTTGCCTGAAAGAGTCAATGCATTGTAGTTTGCAGTGATGGGGGTGAATTGCCCACTATTGTAATAAAGAACCGTTGTGGCATTCAGAAGGAGTAATGCACCATAATTTGTACATTACATTCAATAAAATGTTACCACATGTTCCCACAATAAATGTGAATGGGCCTTTAGGCTACTGGAATTAGTGTAACAGCTTCCTAAAATGGTCTTTCACAAACCATAATGGAAGTGTCAAACAACTGAAGCACAGATAACCTTTAGAGATGGGCATTTCTTGTGCTCTATTGTGTGTAGTAGAGGGGTTCAGTGGAAACAAATTGTCTTGCCTTGTCTCTTAGGAGAAATACAAATAAAACATTCTAGTCCATATTAGAGAGCCCATTCACACAAATTTTATTGCTGTAAAATGCATGAGATAGCACCTCATACAGTAACATATGATGCTGTTAAAGCACTGCCTATTACACAGCATTGTGTGAATGGACAAGAATAGAGGGGGCAGCTAAACAGTATTGCTTCCATGCACAGTGGGACAGAAGTACAGTGAAACATCAATAGTGTCTGATGTCAACACAATTAGTGATTCTCAAGGACACAGTCAGACACTGTATGCACACCTAATGTAAAAAAAAAAAAAATATATAAAATTTATAGAACATATATACATTTTTTTTAAACACACACACACTTCTAGAGCAAATGCATATCTTACTCAGGTCAACTAATAACAGTAAATACATTTTACATAAAGCAAGTAGCAGCCACATATGGGATTAGGGATATCGCCACTAAGAATATACACTGTATAAGTGATTGCATGGAATTCGTATACACTGTACAAATCTCATTGCACGGTTTTGGAAGCAGTGACATGCATTCCTCCAGCACACACAAATTTACTGGCAGAGATCTTGGGCTACATGCAGAGTCTGTCACTTATTAGTGTGCCATTTCCATCCTGTACCACTCCCTGAGCAGCCCCTCCTGCTAAATTCCAGGGAGGGGAGCTGTAATCATCCCACACTGCACCCTGCCCGGGCAGCATTTTCAACCCAGCAGTACATTGTCTGTTCATGTTCATTCCTTACCTAAACAGTCACTGAAACAAGACTACAAAACTGCCTAGACATAAGGAAAATGTAGACGGGAGGAGGGACACCAAGGATCCTTCAGGCATTTCCTTGCCAGGAATGCAGGGAAGTCTTTCCTAACTCTATTCTAACTACTCCCCCTTCCTCGGCTGTACAGCACTAGGCAGCCCAGAGTGAGGCTTTATTACCATATAAGGTATCCAGAGAGCAGACGGGCAGCCATTGCATTGCTGGAGGAGAGGAAGGGGGTGGACTGTGTCGCACAGCAATGCTAAAAGTTATATTCAAAACCATAACAGTGCTACCCCAGACCCATGACACAGAAATTGCCCTATAAGGCTGAACATCAAAGCCAGTACAATAATGCATTTAGTTACATGCCTTGCTAGTTAGCTAGATTAGTGACTCTGCATGTAGCTGTGCTTACAATGCATGCACACTAAATATTATATGTAAAAATCAGTATCAGCCACCAACACACTCAGTTTTGAACAACTGTGGATACATGGCCCAGATAGGCAGAAACCTGTTTGGACCAGAAAAGGAGCTAGATTTCTATAGATTATGCAACTCAAACGGTTTGCACCATCTGCAAGAAATGGTGCTGCAGTTGTAAGAAAACCATAGTTGGCAGCGGGAGATTCCTCCATCCACAATGTTTATTGTGGATGGAGGAATCCATTGTTCTCTCACAGAGCCGAACAAGAGAAATCTAAATATGTATAGCTACCCTAAAAAAGGTAACTTATGTTATTTTCAATATTTAAAAATAAAAAAGGAAGAAGACGACGACGACTTGCCAATACGCCATTCTTGCTGACAGATCAAAATATCACAGGACAAGAGTTTAAAATGAGACTGTGTGGAGAATGCAACAGTAAGAGGATGCAGGGTTAAGGATGCAGAGAAGTTAAATGTTATATTGGTTTAGAGCAGTGTTTCTCAACTCCAGTCCTCATGGACCCCTAACAGGTCATGTTTTCAGGATTTCCCTCAGATGAAACAGCTGTGGTAATTACGAAGGCAGTGAAACTGATCAAATCACCTGTGCAAAATAATGGAAATCCTGAAAACATGACCTGTTGGGGGTCCATGAGGACTGGAGTTGAGAAACACTGGTTTAGAGAAAGAAAGAGGGAGAGAAAGAGAAAAGAAAACTCAAGTGCACACTGCGATCACTTACCGTCTACCTGATCAGACACCAGGCAAGAAAGATAGGAATAAAAACTGAAAAGTGCAGGAAAAGAAGGTGGTAGGTAAGCGTACACTTATCTCAGAGGAAAATAAAAGTTTTTTGACAATCACCAACATTTGATGGCAACAAAGTATCTAAAGCCTAGTTGGGATCAAGCAGGGATGGGTTAGAAACCCTGTCAGGTTTTTACTGCTGTCTGCATCCCCATTGAGGAAATTAACTAGTGTCACCATGACTGAAAGTGAATGTAAATACTCGCCAGCACACCATGAATCTTCAGTTAAGTCCAAACGTTTTTTTTTTAAACGAAGAATGATCACATCACATATAGAGTAGCGCAACATTTCAAAGCCTTGCAGGTCCCCCTGACGAAGGAGTCCTGTGCAGCTCCAAAATGCTGCACTGCTCTGTATGTCATGTGATCTTTCTTCAATTAAAACCTTTTGGACTTAACAGAAGATCCATGGTGTGCTGGCAAATATTTACATTGTGTAGTGCATGTTTCAGTAGCAAGCTGGTGGTTGCTACATAACCCGGTGCTTTTAAAAGCACAATCCAGGATCATGTGTGAAGGGAATATGCATGTTATCCATGACTGAAACTGAAGGAAAAGCAAAAATTCCACATTGTCACTGCAACAATAAAACAGGAAGTCTTCCACTGGGACAACATTCTAAGCAAGTATTGCCTTCACTTTGGAGAGATTTCTTCTCATATCCGGTTGTGTCGACAGGACAGGAAGTGAAGTTTCCACCACAGTTCAAATGTTAAATATTTGTTAATTCGAGGAGGTAGAGGACTAAGGAAAACACACTCTTCTTTGGCGGGCTCCCTCCATCAATGTGGCAGGTCCCTGGAAGCCTCTTCTCCCAGATGCTCCAGGCAGCACTTGCTTACAGACATCAAAGTACCATGCAGGTACCAATAGTCCTTCAGTGAACAACAGGATGGCAGGGACCGCCCACAACGGAGAGAAAATACGAGTGCTGAAGTGTGGAACAAGGTATTATACCTTAATCCTTACTCCCTAGACTTAACGAGCATGTAACCCTTGCACTGGTGCAGGGGAGGGGGGGGGGGGGTCAATGCATTTGCCAAAGTTGAGCTTTACAAGGCAGTTTTAGCTTTAACTATATTTGAGAACAGGAAGAGTAACTTACCGCAGAGCTGATCTTCTGACATGTCACCCTGCGGGGTGGAAGCAGAGATGGATCAGACAGTAATTGGGACAGTACAATACAGCACAGAAGAGCATAGCAGCTCTACAATTGGCCCCACAGTCATTCCACTTGCACACATACAAGTTTATATCTAAGGGCCAGTTTGCACCACTGTGGTATTGGTGTGCTGCACTGCAGGTGCCTTGTATGTTACATTCACCACCCCTGAACTCTGCGTACATCTGATGTGTCAGAGATGCTGCAAGCTAGATTCCCTTTAAAGCATTAGTAAACTGCAAAAAAAAAAAACTCCCAAAAATGGTCCCCTGCAGGATAACATTAGTATGCATCATATACTAGCACATTATGAAAAACTTACCTTAAAACAAAGCCGTCCAGCAGCACGCTGTCACTGCTGTAGGATCTTCCATAGTTACCCAGTCTTCCTTCCAGGTTCATGGGCTTCAGCTGCTTGAATGGCTGAGCCACGATGACATCACTACTGCACATGCACACGGGAGTCATGGCTGTGGTGCAACTCTCAATGTGCATTGAGAGCGCAGTGACATCACCAACTGCCACTATTGTAAATATCTCCTACATTGTGCACGTTTAGGAGATATTTACTGTACCTACAGGTAAGCCTCATCACAGCCTTATCTGTAGGTACAAGTAAACAAGGTGGGCTTTACTATCACTTTAATGCACCTATAAGGATACCTGCACACAGGACTGATGTATGGACATCAGATATTCCTGGGAAAAAAAAAAAACCCCACCACAACAGGCAGTATAGCATGTACATGTATTCATACCTACATATTCTAGCTTTTATAAATCAGAGGAAGGTGCTGTATGCAAGTAAGAATACTGACCAGCAATGCAGATTTTACTTTTCCTGATCTATACAGAGCAAAAGTTTACACTCCTGTGTACAGTCCCATCAAAAACAACATACTGCATTTAGATCAGCAAAGAGAAATGCCTGAATCCCTATACACATGGTGTTTTTAGGCATCTTGTGTGCAAGAGGCCCAACAACCTGGTGTGATGGAGTCCAACAGTCTGGGGACACAGCCCACACCTCCACCATAGAGCCATGGAAGCCAGGACACCATTCATCACTAGACTGACAAGTCATACATCCACAACAGACGTAACACAGCACCCAGCTCCTGAGGCTGAAATAGGAACTGTCTGTATTACTCCACATCAACAAATGAGTTACCTCTGTCCAATGACACAAAGACTATGTTCGCTGGTGTGGAGCAACACAGATGTCTTTTATAATGGAGGCCCAGGCTTCTGTATGGAGCCTTGGCTAAGAAGAGGAAGAAGAGCGAGCCACACCCTCCATCAGCCCAGATAGAAGCAGCTTACTTCCACCGCCCTCACACGGCTTCACCACACGGGTAAATCCACCGACCACCAAGCCTGCTCCCTACCCCCTCCTCACCATGTTTCCTGCCGGTGCCTCTTCCGGAATGTACCGCTCCCGGTCCTCGCCTGACTGATATCTAGCTCTGCTGACGTGACGTCACCTTTCCGGTGTGACCACGCCTCGCCAATGAGAAACGAGCGACGTCGGCTAATACGGAGCGGATCCAACCCAGGCAGTTTCTGTGGTCCTTGCGCCCTCTAATGGCAACAGTACTGTACTGCAGGACGATTGGGCGTTCTACTTGTATAAAAGACAAATTACCTCATGTCCTATTGTTTCAGTTCACACTAAAGGCCTAGTTTATGGTTTGAAACGGGGCAGTTGGGGAACGTTTTTAAAACTGCTTACCCACAGATATACTGCTACATGGTGGCACAGGTGCGCAAAATCACGTATATATATATGTGATTTTGCATTTCTGAGTATTAGGCGTGCACGAGCCGCATGCATGCCCTACCCGCTCCGCAAATCACGGCCGCGGATGTCAATGTGATTACCCAGTGGTGCCTGGTGATTACTGAGAACCACCGAAGGGGAGGAAGACTGTTTTCTTTACAGTCTTCCTCCGTCAGCTCGGGCACACTGCTCGGGATGGCTCTGCACAGCACAGCCATCACACAGCCATTCCGATCAGTGTCCTTACAGTGAAGCACACCCCCCCACCCCCTAGTAAAACCCTCCATGCACACAGTTAACCCTTTGATCGCCACTCATATTAACCCCTTTCTGCCCAGTGCCATTAGTACAGTGTCAGTGCTGTTTTTTTAGCACTGATCACTGTATTGGTGTCACTGGGGATGTCAGTGACACCAAGTTAGTTTCCTCCCCAGTGTCAGAATGTCCACCGCTAAAAGAGGCTGATTGCCGCCATTACTAGTAGGGGTAAAAAAAATCCTAGTATATATACCGCCATTTGTAAACACTATAACTTTCACGGAAACCGAGTAATTTACACGTATTGGGATTATTTTTAGCAAAGACATGTCGCGGAATACATTTTGGACTAAATTTATGACGAAATTTGATTTTTTAAATTTTTTTTACTGGACATGTTTAATAGCAAAAAGTCCAAAATATTGTTTTTTTTTCTCAAAATTGTCAGTCTTTTTTTGCTTATAGCACAAAAAATAAAAAATGCACAGGCGATCAAATACCACCGAAAGAATCTCCATTTGTGGGAAAAAAAGGATGTAAATTTCATCTGGGTGTGGTGATGCATGACCGCGCAATTGTCAGTTAAAGTAACGCAGCGCCATAATGCAAAAAATGGCCTGGTCAGGAAGGGAGGGGGGGTAAATAGTTTGCATGTTCTAAATATTTACGTGATTTTGCTCAGCCCTGCCACCCTGTAGCACTAGTTCTGCTATAGGGTAGTTGGGAACTAAACCCACAACAGTAAAATCAGTCTGTATATTTTATTTCATGTACTTGTATAGTGCTTTCAATTTACGCAGCACTTTTACATATATATATTGTCACAGAGATGGCCCTTCCCCCCCATCCTCTAGGCTTGCTACCTGCCACCCCCCACCCCTCAGCAGCCCCTCACTCTTCTGTCCCGTCCATGCTGGGATTTTCTAGTCCTCCGTGTTCCTGACACAGGCAGCCCTCGGCAGCCCCTCACCCCCTTCAGCTGCAGTCTGGCCCCCTGCTGAGGAAAACCACAAACAGGCCCCCCTGCTCCCTTCCCCCTCATGCACATCTTCCTGCCAGACAGGGACAAAGGCCTTGTTCCCTGGGCTGTCCGGAGACCTGGGAGACAGGGCCCGTTTGCATGGTAACCCAACAGGAAATCTCGGGTTACCACAAGGAGCCCAGCTCTATACTTAAGGGTAAGCAGGAAAACCCCCCCTTCTGTTCTCCTGGCTGTGTGTGTGAGGGAAGACTGTGCTGAGTGCCAGCTTCTCTCAGCCGACCATCCCCTGTCCCCCTTCTCATCTCCCTGACTGACTGGACTGTCAGTCTGCTGCTGGATCCTCTCCGGTGTGGGGTGAACTCTCTGCTGCCTGGAACCCCTTCCCTGCCTGGACTTACCTCTTGTTCCCTCTGAGCCTGCGGGCTGGACATTTTCCCTGGCTGGATTTAACTCTTTGTTGCCCATGAGCCGAAGGGACTTAACCCTTCCCTTAGTTAAAGATAGTTATTTAGAGGTTGTAAAATAAATTACCATATCACCCAGTAGATGGCCTCCATTCAGTAGACAAAAAAGACATGCAAAAAAAGGGGGAGGTTGTGAAAAGAGATTCACAAAAAAGTGGCTACATAGTGAACAGAATGTGATACTCAGAAAAATTTCCAAAAATTATGCTTTATTACATATACAAATTTGACATTTGGGCAGTCGCCCTGGTTTACCATCACCTCAGTATGAGACAATACACACAGACCTAAAACCATATAAAATGACACCAAGACCGGTCTAAATACATGTGCAACAAAGACAGTGACTACTAGAGTCTAAAGTCTTTGTAGCACTGGCGCACAGGTGAACACTTCCCAAAGGAGGTGTATGCAAAAATTATACCATAGGTATACCATGTAACATGTTGTAAATATGTAGACATGTGCTACTACCAAAACGGTTATATCCCAAGCAGGGAGTTTCAAAAAATTATACTATAGATATAAAATATCACATGTATGCAATGCAGCAAGCACAGTATGCGTCAATGAGAGAAACATGCCTCTAGGCCTATATGAGACAAAAAATGAATGTCATATATAGAATGCAGTACATTCCTAAGCCGACACATGTGGTTGGGGCCCATTCATCTGTAATATAGGCGACTGTTTCCTAGGGCTCTTAAATGAGAATAAGCCCCATTTGTTACCAGGATGGAAGGATAGATGCAAAAGGCAAAATACTGCTTGAAATGGTTTCTTCACCACTGTATGTGGACTACACACCACTTTCTGTAAGGAAAACAAGACAAATCCCAATAGATCTTCTGCCTGTTGAGATACACGTGGTATATCCTGTTTCCTATGAAAAGCACCATGATGTCCCCATCCTGTAGTGAAACAGACAATATGTTGAAAGTCACTGGAAGAGCTTTCACTCTATATGAGATATATAGGTCATATCGATCATATAGGACCATATAACTAGTGTCCTGTAACAGTCCACTCACCACCTGCGCAATGGATAAAAGGAGAGGAAGAGATGTCCTTCATAAGTACTGCCTTACAAGGCCAAAGAGGCCAAGGAACCACCGCTGACATCTGCCGACATACCGCCTTCCCTGCCTTCCCTGCCTGGAGCTGCCTGTGTGGATTAACCCTGTGTTGCCGGTGTGGACTGTAGCCCTCTGTGTCCGGCTCCCCACATTCAGTAAGTGGACTAACCCTGTGCTGCCCAAAGGCCTGAGCCCAATTCTCCCCAGGAACCCGAAGTCCCACAAAACCACCCCGCCCTTGCCTTACTGAACCCTGTGGATTACCATACCCTTGTTGTTCCATATTGCCTTCCAAAGAACTTTACTGTGTTGCTGTGTCTGGTGTGGACCTGTGGACTAAAGGAACTGTTGTCTGTGTCCCAAAAACCTCCACAATAAAAGCCCGCACATTGGGTTCCGTGCAATCTGTCTCTGTGTGCTCTCTGGTTCTCTTGACATGTATATATATATTGTACATTCACATCAGTCCCTAACCCTCAAGGGGTGTACAGTCTAAGGCCCCTAACTTGCATTCATACACACACATACTAGAGCCAATTTACCTACCAGCATGTCTTTGGAGTGTGGGAGGAAACTAGAGTACCCAGAGGAAACCCATGCAGTCACAAGGAGAACATGCAAACTCCAGGCAGGTGGTGCCATGGTTGGGATTTGAACCAACAGGTCGTTGTACTGCCAGGTGAAAATGCTAACCATTTAGCCACTGTGCTGCCCCGCTAACACATGCTTGTTATACTCACTGTGGAACCTAAGTGGTTAGTCCTCTGCAATGTGTAAAAAGGCTGTTTGATCCTGACTTCTCTGATCCTCCCATTCTTCTAGTATCCCCCTCTTATCTCCTAATAAGACACACAGTGTGGAGTCACTCTGCACCTGCTCAGTTTGGTGTGTATTGCTAGAGAGGGTTTTTTTTCTTGGGAGAGTGCATGTGATCAGCACAGGGCCAATCAACACTGTCCAGACAGAGGTCAAGGGTTCTGTATCCTCCTAGAGCGGAATTAAAACTACTCCTACAAGCTTTAACCAGTGCTCTGCTGAACACTGATAGAAGTTACAAGACTGTTATATACTGCCGATGAGAAAAGGTATTTAACAGTTTATATTTACTAAAATAATTGCATTTCCATGTTTTGTGTACTGTGGGAGACCAGATATAGTGAATGCAGGGTCCTGGGTTTAGTAACACTTTAAGGCCTCATTCACGCCATATGTGCAGCAAAACTGATGGAAATTGACGCGTAGCTTTCACTTGCAGAGACATCAGTTTACATCCGTTTTCATGCACGCTTCAGTTAGTTTTGTACATGTGGCAGATACCTGCCCAGAAAAAATCTGCACGTGATACCAGTGTTGTGATATGAACAGGGGACATAGAGAACAATTGATTTTGTTGTGCCCCTGCAGAAAAACCAACATCTCTGCACCATGATGTGAATGAGCCCTAAAGGGTTAGTGCAGATTTACCAAAAACTGCCAATGCAGATAAGGGGTATCTGTGTATAAAAACAAACTGCGCAGCTCTGACTTGAATATTGCCCTTGGTATAGGTGTAGGCCATTTACATACTTCATGAAGCCTGACTGGAATACTCCCAGGATGTAGCTAAGAGAGGCCCAGATGCTCACCTTCACTATCATAGTGAGCTCTCAAACTCTAAGCTCAGAGAAATCACATGTGAGGGGGTTTGAATCAGAAAAAGAACTCACTCCTGTGATGGTGGAGGTGAACAGTAATGACTAGGCCTCTCTTAGCAACATCCTGGGAGTTTTCCAGTCAGGCTTCATGAGGTACGTAAATGGCCTACACCTATAGCAAGGACATTATTCAACTAGTCAGAACTGCACAGTTTCTTTTTATCTACAGACACCCCTTACCTGCATAGGTAGTTTTTTTTGGTAAAGGCAAATTATCCCTTTAAGGTTTGGCTGGTGACTACAGAGGTTGGGTCATTATGTGACATACAGTTGCAAGAAAAAGTATGTGAACCCCTTGGGATTATGTGGAGTTTTGCATGAATTGGGCATAAAATGTGCTCTGAACGTCATCTAACTCACAACAATAGAAGAACACAGTCTGCTGAACATAATACTACACAAACATTAGATGTTGCCATGGTTTAATTGCACATAACATGTAAACATTCAGAGTGCAGGGAGGAAAAAGTATGTGAGGCCCTAGCTTATGACTTCTCCCAGAGCTAATTGGAGCCAGGAGTGAGCCAACCTTGACTCCAATCAGTGTGATGATATTGGATGTGTTGCTGACAGCTGTCCTGCCCTTAAAAAACACACACCTGTTTTGGGTTTACTGGTTTCAAGAAGCACCGTCTGATGTGAACCATGCCTCGCAGAAAAGAGCTCTCAGAAGACCTACGATCAAGAATTGTTGACTTGCATGAAGCTGGAAAGGGTTACAAAAGTATCTCCAAAAGCCTTGATGTTCCTGTGTTCCACAGCACTACTGGCAAAATATACTGTGGACAGATGAAACCAAGACTGAGTTGTTTGGGAAGAACACACAACACTATGTGTGGAGAAAAAAAGGCACACCACACCAACATCAAAACCTCAGCCCCACTGTAAAACATGGCGGAGGGAGCATCATGGTTTGGGGCTGCTTTGCTGCCTTAGGGCCTGGACGGATTGTTATCGTTGATGGGAAAATGAATTCCAGAGTTTATCAAGACATTTTGCAGGAAAACGTAGGACCATCTGTCCGCCAACTGAAGCTCTTTAGAGGATGGGTGATGCAACAGGACAATGACCCAAAGCATACAAGTAATTCAACAAAACAATGGCTGCAACAGCACAGAATACGCCTTCTGGAGTGGCCCAGTCAGAGTCCTGACCTCAACCCGATTGAAATGCTGTGGCATGACCTTAAGAGAGCGATTCACACCAGACATCCCAAGAATATTGCTACACTGAAACAGTTTTGTGAAGAGGAGTGGTCCAAAATTACTCCAGATCGTTGTGCAGGTCTGATCTGCAACTACAGGAAATGTTTGGTTGAGGTTATTGCTGCCAAAGGAGGGTGAACCAGTTATTAAGTCCAAAGGTTCACATACTTTTTCCTCCCTGCACTGTGAATGTTTACATGTTATGTGCAATTAAACCATGGCAACATCTAATGTTTGTGTAGTATTATGTTCAGCAGACTGTGTTCTTCTATTGTTGTGACTTAGATGACGTTCAGAGCACATTTTATGCCCAATTCATGCAAAACTCCACGTAATCCGAGGGGGTTCACATACTTTTTCTTGCAACTGTAGTTTGCTCTGCATGTGTGTCACTTCCCCTTGTAAAGTGCATATACAGGGCACCATGTGCAAGGGAGTCCATCCAGTGTGAGAAGCATACAGCGAGGGCCTGTATTACCATTAAGCCTTTCTTCAGGCCCCCAATGGGACCCGTTCTTAGGGTATCCAATCATATGGACTTTGTTCCTATGTACTACTGCACCTTAAAGTATGGGTGGCACCACTCCCCTAATGCACCATTAACTCTAAGCACCACTATGGGCAGCACAGGTAAAATCAGCATTCCAAATAGCACAGCAACATACATTTAAAGTGATTGCAAGTGTAAAATGGACTATGTTCTGAATCATGTTGTAGAATTACAGATGTTAATTTGCAAGTCTGCTAAGCAAAAGGACTTTCGTTACAAAGAGAATTGTCTGGGTCGTTTACTGGAGAAGTTGCGGTAAGCACAGTGGCTAAGTGGGTAGCACTTCCACTAGGGTCAAGCAACAAGGTCACAGCACCAGGGTCATCAGTTTGAATCCCAACCATGGCACTACCTGCCTGAAGTTTGCATTTTCTCCCTGAGCCTGTGTGAGTTTCCTCTGGGTACTCCAGCTTCCTCCCACACTGTAAAGACATACTGGTATGTACAGTATGTGTATGTATGAATGTGAGTTAGGGACCTTAGATTGTGAGCTCCTTGAGGGCAGGGACTGATGTGAATGTACAATGTATACATAAAGCATTGTTGACGCTATTTAAATATCTGTAATAAATAAAATAATCTAAGTATGAGTTGAAGGTGTAACAGTGGTGTATAGCAAGGGTCTCCAAACTTTTTAAACAAAGGGCCAGTTTACTGTCCTTCATACTTTAGAGGGGCCGCAATGTGGCCACCAAGAGTAGAAATGTCCCAGCATCAGTTGGAGTAAACAATGCCCCATCCTTGGTGTCATTGGGAGGAATTGTACCCCTTCATTGGTGTCATTGGGCCCCACTATTGGTGTCATTGTTAGGAATAGTGCCCCATCATTGCTCTCATTGGTAGGAATAGTGTCCCATCACTAGTGTAATTAGGAGAAATTGTGCCCCATCATTGATGTAATTGGGAGGAATAGTGCCCCATCTTTGGTGTCATTGGTAGGAATAGTGCCCCATCATTGCTGTCATTGGTAGGAATAGTGCCCCATCATTGGTGTCATTGGTAGGAATAGTGCCCCATTATTGGTGTCATTGGTAGGAATAGCGCCCCATCATCGGTAAGAATAGTGCCCCATCATCGGTAGGAATAGTGTTCCATCATTGGTGTGATTGAGAGGAATTGTGCCCCATTATTGGTGTCATTGGTAGGAATAGTGCCCCATCACGGGTAGGAATAGTGCCCCATCATCAGTAGGAATAGTGTTCCATCATTGGTGTGATTGAGAGGAATTGTGCCCTATCGTTGATATCATTGGGAGGAATTGTGCCCCATCATTGGCATCATTGATAGGAATTGTGCCCCATCATAAGAGTCATTGGGGCCCATTGTTGGTGTAATGGGGAGGAAGTGTACCCCATCATTGGTATCATTGGGAGGAAGTGTGCCCCATCATTGGTATCATTGGAAGGAATTGTGCCCCATCATTTCGTCATTGGTAGGAATTGTGCCCCATAATTAGTGTCATTGGACCCCATTGTTGGTGTCATTGAGAGGAACTGTGCCCCATTGTTGGAATCATTGACAGGAACTGTGCACCATCGTTGGTGTTGGTGAATTAAATAGTGCCCTAAGGGCCAGATAAAGGCAAGCAAAGGGCCTCATCTGGTCCCCGGGCCACAGTTTGGAGACCACTAGTGTATAGAAAAGAACTTAAAAACTGGGAGTGAAGGCATGTGATTCCTCTGGGTTAAGAAGAGACAATTACAAATGTGATCAAGTTAACCCTTGTGGTTAATTATATGTGAGTAAACATCACAGTTAACCTTTATGGTTATGGAGTTATTATTATTATACAGGATTTATATAGCGCCAATAGTTTGCTCAGCGCTTTACATTACAATGGGAGACAGTACAGTAACAATACGATTCAATACACGAGGGGTTCGAGGGCCCTGCCCCTTGGAGCTTACATTCTAGGAGGGAGGGGATAGTGGTACAGGAGGAAATAACTCTGGGGGCTGGAGTGGTAGGAAGAGTGGAGGAGTTCAGTAATTAGCTGAGGGCGGGGTAGGCTTCCCTGAAGAGATAGGTTTTCAGGGTGCGTGAGGAGAGTAGGTGATAGTCTGATGGATTGGGGTAGGGAGTTCCAGAGGATGGGGGAAGCCCTGGAGAAGTCCTGGAGGCGGGCATGGGAGGAGGAGACCAGGGAACTAGAGAGTAGGAGGTCTTGTGAGGAGCGGAGAGTACATTTTGGGTGGTATTTGGATACCAGATCGGTGATGTAGTTTAGGGCAGTATTATGAACAGCTTTGTATGTCAATGTTAGCATTTTTAATTTTATCCATTGGGCAATCGGAAGCCAGTGGAGGGATTGGCAGAGGGGGGAGGCAGATACGGAGCGGTTTGTGAGGTGGATGAGTCTGGCCGCAGCATTCAAGATGGACTGAAGCGGGGATAGCCTGCGGTGAGGTAAGCCGATGAGGAGGGAGTTACAGTAGTCAAGTCGTGAAATAATAAGGGAGTGAATGAGTTGCTTAGTGGTTTCTGGGGTTAGGAACAGAGGTATTTTGGAGATGTTGCGGAGGTGAAGTCTACATGAGTTAGTCAGCGATTGGACTTGGGGCTGGAAGGACAGATTGGAGTTTAGGATGACACCTAGTACTCTGGCTTGGGGCTGGAAGGACAGATTGGAGTTTAGAATGACACCTAGTACTCTGGCTTGGGGCTGGAAGGACAGATTGGAGTTTAGGATGACACCTAGTACTCTGGCTTGAGGGGAGGGGAGGGATAAAGAGTTAAGAGATAAAGAAGGATAAGAGGCCAGCCAGCAGTGGAAGTGGGTTACAGTGGTGGGTGATGGGAGCCCTGGTGGTGAAGGAACAGGAGTACTTCATGTCCCCCCTCCAGTGACTGGGACTCCATCTTGGAACCTGCTGTGGTGCAGTGCTAATCTAGGGACCTAGTCTGGGATCATAAGTGTAGGGCCTTATAAATCAGAAGTACAGTGGCTTCCCTTTGTGTCCAAGAGGCAGGATCAACTAAAGATACAGAGCGGAGAGTGTGAATTAAAGATTGCAGTGTCAATGAAGACATGAGAGAGCTGGTGGAGTTCAAGACATGCTCAGCAGTAATTGCACCAAATGCTACGGAGTCCATTTTTGAGGTAGGTTGGAACAGACCTAAGCATTGCTGAGGAGGTTACCTGATCTTTCACTATGTGTGTTGGGTGAAGGTAGAGAGTGGGCCATCAGGCTGAAGTATGTTAATACCCACACAAAGCAGAGATTCAGAGTGCTACTTTAATGGCTTGTAGGCTGTGTGGCTGGCCCCTAGGGGGTAACCAACCCAATACTTGCTGCAGCTGTGAGCCAAACACTTCCCAGTGCACCTGTGTTACAGTCTAATGTGCATTGTGGTGCAGTGTACTGCTGAATATTCTGCACACACAATTTGTGGTCCATTGTGATGCATTGGACAGACTAATCAAATGAATGGGTTGCCCGAATGCAATGTTCATCACAATGTGACAGAGTGCCTGTTAATGGACAAGCTGTGCAGTTCCTCCATTCAGAAAACATCTTACATTATATTCAATGAGTACAGGATGTTCAGTGATTGGAAAAGGGGTGTAGGAATGTCACAATCTCCCCTTGTTCAATCACAGTATTGTTTGAATAGAATACAAGATGTTTTTTGAATGGAGAAAACACCAAGCAACCCATTGAGATGGCCATGCTCCAGCCCCGACTGTTAGTCTTACCACTGTCAGAGACTGCATGTAAATAACATTTTTCAAGAAAGAAGCACAAGCCAATAGGAGGGCGCACATCATTAGAGGTACATTATTGGTGTGTCACTGATGTCTTAATAACGTTTTTGTCCACACTTCAGCTTTAATTAATAATGGGTAGGAAGGATTAGCCCACAACAGAACATTGTGGGATCTCCTCTAGGTCTCCTTATATAATAGTACAGTTGGCATGAGAGAGTAGTTTAACAGTATTAATGGTCATGGTGGTTCCCAAGTGTGACTGGGTAGGGATTACGCAGTAATCCATAAGAGCTGGCCAATGCAGCCTCTGTGGCCAATCGCTACACTCAACTGGGACTAACAGTCATGGACATTGACCAAATGGGCTGCTAGGAGGTGGTGTTAGAGATTCTGTATATAGCCCTACAGAACAGAAAGTGCACAGTCCACGTGTTTTTATCTGCTGATTATCTGCTAACAGGACACAGGAACTTTATTATAGAGAAAAGTCACAGAGTTTAATCATAGATACAGCCACAAACTTATAAACACTGCCATCTACCGGTTGAAGAATATATCTCTACTGAACACTGATACTGATGTACAGTAGTCGTTGCACAAAAATACACGAACAATGTATTTCAACACTCCCACTCAACAACTACTCTTTACATTAATCCCATTCCAGATCTCAGTTCTATAAATCTGTTTTTTGTAAGCAGTTGTGTCAAAGCATCTGATCCACTTTTGTTTCTCATGGGTTGGAAGTCTTTGCATCTCATCCCATGAATCTGGATCTGGTTTTAATGCCATGCAAGCAACATAGAACAGACGATTGGCTGGGATAGCTTTATTGCTTCTGGGGAATTTCTTGATTGAAGCCTCTTGTGGCCTTTTTTCTTCTTTTACAGTGTTTGGATTGTTTGTGACACTGATGTGGAATTTCCCTTAGTTTGAAGCATTTGTGTTAGTTCATGAAATTTTGAACACAGTAAAGTTTCATTGACAATTACACTTCTACTGATGGTTACCTTGTTTGCGTCTTGTGTAGAATTTTGTAGGTACTTCTTTTGGGATGTGTACATAGGCATTGCTTCCAAAAAATGTTAAATAGTTCAGATTCGGGGCTTTTCCATTCCACATTTCATATGGTGTTTTCTCAGTTGGTTTTCCTGTTAGTCGGTTTTGAAGATAGCTTGCATTCATAATTGCCTCCCCCTAGTATGTGGTTGTCATATTCACATCAAACAGCGTGGTTCTTTCCCTCTCACATACAGTACCATTCATTCTTTATGCAACCCCATTTTGTTCTGCGCTGTCTGGTACAGTAGTTTGAAATATTATGCCATGCTTTCTAAGAATCCCCTGTGTTATCACCTATATATTCAGTTCCATTGTCTGTGCGCAATACACTCAGCTGTTTGCCAAATTTGTTGCTTACCCGAGCCAAATACTGTTCAAGTTTCTTTGGTACTTCACTTTTGCTGTGTATCAGATATAGGGGTTTATTTACTAAAGCTTGTTCTGTCAGAATCTCTTGCACATCTGTATTGAAACTAGAGATGAGCGAATCGAACCTGGCGAAGTGGAATTCGTTTCGAATATCAGGAAAAATTCGATTCGCATCGAATCCGAATTTTAGCAAACTTCGGGTGCACGAATCAAATTTTTCCCGATCAGCCGGCAAAAGTGTCACTGCAGAGAGCTCCGCTATTTCTGACAGTTCTGACAGTTCATTTACAGCGGTTGAAACATTGTATCTATTTGTTTCCATTTAGGATACAGATGTTTTTATTCGGAAATAAATAGATACAATGTTTCAACCGCTGTAAATGTGAAGGAACTGTCAGAGAACTGTCAGAAATAGCGGAGCTCTCTGCAGATACACTTTTTGCTGTACTGGAATACTTCTTCTTTTCATTCTTCTTCTTCTTTTCATTCTTCTTCTTCTTCCTCTTTTCATTCTTCTTTTCATTCTTCTTCTTTTCATTCTTCTTCTTCTTCTTTTCATTCTTCTTTTCATTCTTCTTCTTCTTTTCATTCTTCTCTTTCTTTTTATTCTTCTTTTCATTCTTCTTCTTCTTCTTTTCATTCTTCTTCTTCTTTTCATTCTTCTTCTTCTTCTTTTCATTCTTCTTTTCATTCTTCTTCTTCTTCTTTTCATTCTTCTTCTTCTTCTTTTCATTCTTCTTTTCATTCTTCTTCTTTTCATTCTTCTTCTTCTTCTTTTCATTCTTCTTTTCATTCTTCTTCTTCTTCTTTTCATTCTTCTTCTTCTTCTTCTTTTCATTCTTCTTTTCATTCTTCTTCTTCTTCTTTTCATTCTTCTTTTCATTCTTCTTCTTCTTCTTCTTTTCATTCTTCTTCTTCTTCTTTTCATTCTTCTTCTTCTTCTTTTCATTCTTCTTTTCATTCTTCTTCTTCTTCTTTTCATTCTTCTTCTTCTTCTTTTCATTCTTCTTTTCATTCTTCTTCTTCTTCTTTTCATTCTTCTTCTTTTCATTCTTCTTTTCATTCTTCTTCTTCTTCTTTTCATTCTTCTTCTTCTTCTTTTCATTCTTCTTTTCATTCTTCTCATTCTTCTTTTCATTCTTCTTTTCATTCTTCCTCTTCTTCTTTTCATTCTTCTTTTCATTCTTCTTCTTCTTCTTTTCATTCTTCTTCTTCTTCTTTTCATTCTTCTTCTTTTCATTCTTCTTCTCATTCTTCTTTTCATTCTTCTTCTTCTTCTTTTCATTCTTCTTCTTCTTCTTCTTTTCATTCTTCTTTTCATTCTTCTTCTTCTTCTTTTCATTCTTCTTTTCATTCTTCTTCTTCTTCTTCTTCGTCGTGCCCCGTGACTGCCCAAATGAGTGAAGTGTGCGGTGATTCTAAGATTGACGGCACTCATCTGCATGTCATACTGACTGACAGTATTATTTCTCTTCCCCAGCAGACTCCAAGGGCATTTAAATTAAAGGTACAGTGTTCTGCACTAATATAAAGGCTCTCTGAAGCCTAGAAACCCTTTTAATAAGTTAAATTCGCGGCGAATAAATTTGCATCGAATCGAATTTCTCCCGCAAATTCGGCGAATCAGCCGAATCGAATTTTTGAATAATTCGCTCATCTCTAATTGAAACCAATCAGCTTACAGGTTTTATTGCTAAAGCTTAACTGAACAAGCTAAGGTTAGAAGTTGACTGGCTACCATGCACAGATGCACGAGATTCTGAGTGAACCAGCTTTAATAAATCTACCCCATAGTGAAGTATACCAGGGGTAATCATTTATAAAAGTGAGAAAATACTTCTTTCCTGGAGTCAATTTTTCCATTGGGCCACAAAGATCTAAATGAATTAATCCATAGGTGCTTTGTGTGAATACATTTCAAATATTTTTCCTCCGCAGTATTAACCACCTCATTTCAGTTCAGCTGATACAGTTCATCAGTAATTTTAGCCTTTTCAAGTAAGATATGCCCTTTTGTGATGGTACAACTGTCACCTTGGACAGTCATTACATTGCCTTGTTTTGTGAGCTTCTTCCCTGACAAAAGATTAGTTTCAAGTGCAGGGACATACAGTACATTTTTCACAGGTATCTTTTTGGTGATACTCTGGGAAATAGGACAGTAAAGAAAACTGTTTCCTATTCCTTCTGATTCCATTATTTGTCTATTAGCTGTGGTGATTTTTTTCTGTTTTACTTTGGTAAAGTGAATAAAGAAATTTCTGTCATTTGTCATAAGACTCATAGCTCCTGAATCAACGCACCATGCTTGCAAAGATGAGGTGCAACTTTTGGAATGAAAAACATATTCATTATCTGGAGAAAAATCAGTTTCTTCTTTCACACTTTGGCCTTTTGTAGTTTAGTTTGTGTTTGTATTCTAGCTTTCCAGATTCTGCAACCTGCTTTTAAATTACCTTGTTTCGTGCACACAAAACATTCATGTATTTCTTGTTGCATGTTACTGTTTTTATTCCTATTTTTCGTCTTTAAAGCAGACTCTGTGACAGAAGCACTGTCATTATTAATGCTTTCTGTTTTACGCTTATATTCATCCAAAAGCTTGACCTTCATCATCTGGACGTGCATAAAGTCCTGTGACAAGCGTTTTTTTAGTAAACTGCTAAGTAATAGTGCTACAACATGAAAGCCTTTTATTTCTTCATGTATACCTCTCAGACATTTAACCATTTCCAAGGTGTGGTTTATGTAATCTTGCATATCCTGGCCACTAGAGTGTTACTAAACCCACAACAGTAAAATCAGTCTATATATGCAGTAAAGCATGCTTGTTATATTCACTGGGGAACCTAAGTGGTTAATCCTTTGCATTCTGTAAAAAGGCTGTTTGTTTCTGACTTCTCTGATCCTCCCCTTCTTCCAGTGTCCTGATAAGACCTATCGTGTGGAGTTACTCTGCACATACTCAGTTTGGTGTGTATTGTTAGAGAGGTTTTTTTTTTTTTCTTGGGAGAGCCCATGAGATCAGCGCAGGGACAATCAGCACTGTCCAGACAGAGGTCTGGGGTTCTGTATCCTCCTAGAGCAGAATGAAAACTCCTCCTACAAGCTTTAACATGTGCTCTGCTGAACACTGCTAGAAGTCACAAGACTGTTCTAACTGCTGATGAGAAAAGGTATTTAGCAGTTTATAATTACTAAAATAATTGCACTTCATGTTCTGTCTACTGTGGGAGAATAGATATAGTGAATGCAGGGTCCTGGGTTTAGTAACACTTTAATCAGCTTGGTTTGGTATAGCTTTTCAATTAATTACAGTTTATTGCTGAGATTAGGTCTTTTATGCACCTTTTGATATCCTTCCCACATTTCTATAGCTTTTTCACACTTACATATATGTATGATTGATCATCTTCTATCTATGCTATAGAGATTGTGCTCTGAGCTTTGTGATCATTTTCTATCCACTCACCTGAATGGTGTTGTGGCCTGACTTAATTTATACATTTCCACGTACCTTCTCTTATTAGCAGCATTTTCATCTTGAATTTCCAAGACGGGTAGTTCCAGTTTGTCAGATTTGTAAATGAAAGCTTTGTTGCTGCTGTGTTACTAGCCATTTTCTGTTATTCTGTTGCAGTCTGATTTATGTTGCTGCATCTTGCACTAGTTGGCTATGACTGGGTGTCTGGGCCCATAACCTATTAGAGATTCTGTACAGAATGCCCTACAGAAGAGACAGACGAGTCCACATGTGTTTATTTTCTGCTTCTCTGCTAACTGGAAACAGGAACTTTATTATAGAGAAGAGGCATATAGTTTAATCATAGATGCAGCCACAACTTTTAAACACTGCCATCTACTGGTAGAAGAATATATCTCTACTGAAGACTGATACTGATGTACAGTAGTTGTTGCACAAAAATATAGAACAATGTATTCCAATAGGGAAAGGCCAGACTCGTCAAACCCTGGGCAAGCTGCAATATTTTGAGAGGCCTTCTTTGAGTTCGTTGTCTCCAAAGAAACAGAGTCAATTCAAGGGAAGTGCTTTAGTGGTACTGGACATGGGGAATTAGCAATGATATAAAGTAATTTTGGAAGAATGTTCATTTTTATAATATTGACTCTGCCCAAAAAGTCAAGAGGGAGGTCCATCCATTGTTTCCAATTAGAATGAATGTTGTTGACCGTCAAGATCTAGTGGGAACCAGTGGGATTTGTCCCTGTTGATATTAATGCCAGAATGTCTCCCAAACTCTTCCATGATATCAAGTAAACAGCTCAGGAGTTATTAGGATCTACCAAATAAATCAGGGTGTCTTCTGCATAGAGGAATATGTTTCTCTGGAGTATACCTGTAGTCACCTAATAGAGGAGAGAAAGCGGATCAACACTACCAGAGGCTCAATTGCTAGGGCAAGGTAAGCTCTGCTGATGCACATTTTTACCGTAGGCTCCAATGGAACGTCTCAGTGCTAATATGTTTTCGATTCCTCACTGCTATAGCATACCAAACATATAAACTATGTTCTTTTCTCTTGAAGGAAGAATTGTTGTTTTTATAAAACATCTTCAATTTTATATTCAAATAGTGACTAGGAAGACTGAATGTCCCCTTCTTCTTTGAGTCCCATGAAGCTTTAACTATGTTTTTCCTACTTTTACAACTTTTCCTTCTGTTTTTAGTTACTTAATTTGCTGCAATTTAAATCTGTTCTCTCAAAGGTTAAGCATATCACAAGCCAACACCTACTTACTAGCTCCTCTCAACCAAACAGAATGTACGTATAATTAACCTGACTTCAGTAAACTGAATCAGTTTAGTTGACAGGTTACAACTAGAGATGAGCGAATCGAAGTATCCGAAGTGGAATTCGAGTCGAATTTCGGAAAAATTTCGATTCGTGCCGAATCCGAAAAACAGCCTAATTCGGACGCGCGAATCGAAATTTTTCCGAAAATGGCGGCTGACATGTGCGGCGACGGAGCGGGGATGTCGGGGAAGGCGCGCAGACAAGGCGCGCTGCCCCATAATGCATTCCTCAACGACATGTGATCGCATCAGCCAATCAGCAGCCAGCCAGCCAGCACTGTGTAATGGTCGAGGTATATATAGCGGCCATTTTGGAAATCTTCATTTGCCTGCAGTCATTGAACAGAGGCAGACCGCTCTGTACTAGGGACAGGGACAGAGTTAGGGCCACAGAAACAATACTTGGGGACAGAGAGAAGTTACTTAGGGACAGAGAACCATTACTCAGGGACACAGACTTGTTAATGAGGGCCACAGAATCGTTCTTTAGGGACAAAGAAACGCTAGTTAGGGCCACAGAATTCATACTCAGGGACAGACAGAATTGTTACTCAGTGCCAGAGAATTGTTACTTAGGGCCACAGAAACGTTATTAGGGCCACAGAATTTTTACTCAGGGACAGACAGAATTGTTACTGAGTGCCAGAGAATTGTTACTCAGGGACAGACAGAATTGTTACTGAGTGCCAGAGAATTCTTACTCAGGGCCACAGAATTCATTCTCAGGGACAGACAGAATTGTTACTCAGGGACAGACAGAATTGTTACTGAGTGCCAGAGAATTGTTACTCAGGGACAGACAGAATTGTTACTGAGTGCCAGAGAATTGTTACTCAGGGACAGACAGAATTGTTACTGAGTGCCAGAGAATTGTTACTCTCACAGACACAAAATTGTTACTTGCACAGACACAGAATTGTTACTTGCACAGACACACAATTGTTACTCAGGGCCACAGAATTCATACTCAGGGACAGACAGAATTGTTACTGAGTGCCAGAGAATTCTTACTCAGGTCCACAGAATTCATACTCAGGGACAGACAGAATTGTTACTCAGGGACAGACAGAATTGTTACTGAGTGCCAGAGAATTGTTACTCAGGGACAGACAGAATTGTTACTGAGTGCCAGAGAATTGTTACTCTCACAGACACAAAATTGTTACTTGCACAGACACAGAATTGTTACTTGCACAGACACACAATTGTTACTCAGGGCCACAGAATTCATACTCAGGGACAGACAGAATTGTTACTGAGTGCCAGAGAATTGTTACTCAGGGACAGACAGAATTGTTACTGAGTGCCAGAGAATTGTTACTCTCACAGACACAAAATTGTTACTTGCACAGACACAGAATTGTTACTTGCACAGACACACAATTGTTACTGAGTGCCAGAGAATTGTTACTCAGGGACAGACAGAATTGTTACTGAGTGCCAGAGAATTGTTACTCAGGGACAGACAGAATTGTTACTGAGTGCCAGAGAATTGTTACTCAGGGACAGACAGAATTGTTACTGAGTGCCAGAGAATTGTTACTCTCACAGACACAAAATTGTTACTTGCACAGACACAGAATTGTTACTCGCACAGAGACAGAATTGTTACTCAGGGCCACAGAATTCATACTCAGGGACAGACAGAATTGTTACTGAGTGCCAGAGAATTGTTACTCAGGGACAGACAGAATTGTTACTGAGTGCCAGAGAATTGTTACTCTCACAGACACAAAATTGTTACTTGCACAGACACAGAATTGTTACTTGCACAGACACACAATTGTTACTGAGTGCCAGAGAATTGTTACTCAGGGACAGACAGAATTGTTACTGAGTGCCAGAGAATTGTTACTCAGGGACAGACAGAATTGTTACTGAGTGCCAGAGAATTGTTACTCTCACAGACACAAAATTGTTACTTGCACAGACACAGAATTGTTACTCGCACAGAGACAGAATTGTTACTCAGGGCCACAGAATTCATACTCAGGGACAGACAGAATTGTTACTGAGTGCCAGAGAATTGTTACTCAGGGAAGACAGAATTGTTACTGAGTGCCATAGAATTGTTACTCAGGGACAGACAGAATTGTTACTGAGTGCCAGAGAATTGTTACTCTCACAGACACAAAATTGTTACTTGCACAGACACAGAATTGTTACTCGCACAGAGACAGAATTGTTACTCAGGGCCACAGAATTCATACTCAGGGACAGACAGAATTGTTACTGAGTGCCAGAGAATTGTTACTCAGGGACAGACAGAATTGTTACTGAGTGCCAGAGAATTGTTACTCTCACAGACACAAAATTGTTACTTGCACAGACACAGAATTGTTACTTGCACAGACACACAATTGTTACTGAGTGCCAGAGAATTGTTACTCAGGGACAGACAGAATTGTTACTGAGTGCCAGAGAATTGTTACTCAGGGACAGACAGAATTGTTACTGAGTGCCAGAGAATTGTTACTCAGGGACAGACAGAATTGTTACTGAGTGCCAGAGAATTGTTACTCTCACAGACACAAAATTGTTACTTGCACAGACACAGAATTGTTACTCGCACAGAGACAGAATTGTTACTCAGGGCCACAGAATTCATACTCAGGGACAGACAGAATTGTTACTGAGTGCCAGAGAATTGTTACTCAGGGACAGACAGAATTGTTACTGAGTGCCAGAGAATTGTTACTCTCACAGACACAAAATTGTTACTTGCACAGACACAGAATTGTTACTTGCACAGACACACAATTGTTACTGAGTGCCAGAGAATTGTTACTCAGGGACAGACAGAATTGTTACTGAGTGCCAGAGAATTGTTACTCAGGGACAGACAGAATTGTTACTGAGTGCCAGAGAATTGTTACTCAGGGACAGACAGAATTGTTACTGAGTGCCAGAGAATTGTTACTCTCACAGACACAAAATTGTTACTTGCACAGACACAGAATTGTTACTCGCACAGAGACAGAATTGTTACTCAGGGCCACAGAATTCATACTCAGGGACAGACAGAATTGTTACTGAGTGCCAGAGAATTGTTACTCAGGGACAGACAGAATTGTTACTGAGTGCCAGAGAATTGTTACTCTCACAGACACAAAATTGTTACTTGCACAGACACAGAATTGTTACTTGCACAGACACACAATTGTTACTGAGTGCCAGAGAATTGTTACTCAGGGACAGACAGAATTGTTACTGAGTGCCAGAGAATTGTTACTCAGGGACAGACAGAATTGTTACTGAGTGCCAGAGAATTGTTACTCAGGGACAGACAGAATTGTTACTGAGTGCCAGAGAATTGTTACTCTCACAGACACAAAATTGTTACTTGCACAGACACAGAATTGTTACTCGCACAGAGACAGAATTGTTACTCAGGGCCACAGAATTCATACTCAGGGACAGACAGAATTGTTACTGAGTGCCAGAGAATTGTTACTCAGGGACAGACAGAATTGTTACTGAGTGCCAGAGAATTGTTACTCTCACAGACACAAAATTGTTACTTGCACAGACACAGAATTGTTACTTGCACAGACACACAATTGTTACTCAGGGCCACAGAATTCATACTCAGGGACAGACAGAATTGTTACTGAGTGCCAGAGAATTCTTACTCAGGGCCACAGAATTCATACTCAGGGACAGACAGAATTGTTACTCAGGGACAGACAGAATTGTTACTGAGTGCCAGAGAATTGTTACTCAGGGACAGACAGAATTGTTACTGAGTGCCAGAGAATTGTTACTCTCACAGACACAAAATTGTTACTTGCACAGACACAGAATTGTTACTTGCACAGACACACAATTGTTACTGAGTGCCAGAGAATTGTTACTCAGGGACAGACAGAATTGTTACTGAGTGCCAGAGAATTGTTACTCAGGGACAGACAGAATTGTTACTGAGTGCCAGAGAATTGTTACTCAGGGACAGACAGAATTGTTACTGAGTGCCAGAGAATTGTTACTCTCACAGACACAAAATTGTTACTTGCACAGACACAGAATTGTTACTCGCACAGAGACAGAATTGTTACTCAGGGCCACAGAATTCATACTCAGGGACAGACAGAATTGTTACTGAGTGCCAGAGAATTGTTACTCAGGGACAGACAGAATTGTTACTGAGTGCCAGAGAATTGTTACTCTCACAGACACAAAATTGTTACTTGCACAGACACAGAATTGTTACTTGCACAGACACACAATTGTTACTCAGGGCCACAGAATTCATACTCAGGGACAGACAGAATTGTTACTGAGTGCCAGAGAATTCTTACTCAGGGCCACAGAATTCATACTCAGGGACAGACAGAATTGTTACTCAGGGACAGACAGAATTGTTACTGAGTGCCAGAGAATTGTTACTCAGGGACAGACAGAATTGTTACTGAGTGCCAGAGAATTGTTACTCTCACAGACACAAAATTGTTACTTGCACAGACACAGAATTGTTACTTGCACAGACACACAATTGTTACTCAGGGCCACAGAATTCATACTCAGGGACAGACAGAATTGTTACTGAGTGCCAGAGAATTGTTACTCAGGGACACCTAATCGTTGAATTAAATAGTATGTCAGACAACATGCAGAGGAGTGGCAGAGGAGGCAATGTTTTAGGAGCGAGCAGACGTGGCAGCAGAGGAAGGGGTCGAGGCAGCAGTATTCGCAGCCAGAGGCCAGTGCTCCCGGTGTCATCCAGCGGTCGTGTCTCCACCGACAACCCTGCCGTCATTGATTGGTTGGCTCGGTCGTCTTCCTCTTCCCAGGTCACCTCTGACACCTACAGCCAACGGTCGGTGGGTACGTCAGACACAACCGTTAGTTGGCATGGCCCGGGACCAAGCCCACTGAAATCACGTGTCCTCTACCTGCCCCTGTCCTTTGCTGTTCCCTCACCAAGCGAAGTATCGCATGCTGTGGGCTCAGCCCCACTGTACAGTGAGGAAGAGCTAACAGAGGGCGGTCAGGAACGGGGGGAGACATCGGCCTTTTCAGCAGCCAAGCGAACAAGTACTGGCGAGGAGAGTGGCTCGGTAGCCGGTCTAGAGACAGGTCTGTCTCCTGACCCAGACGCAGCCGAGGGGGCTAGTAGTGAGGCGGAGACCCTACTTGATGATGAGGAGGTTGATCGCACTTGGCAGCCTCGTCGTCATCAGGCAATTTCTTCCGCATCATCAGGAGAAGAGGGTGGCAGCTTGGCAGCGAGCAAAACAGTCGGTGGGTTGCCCAGGAGACAGCAGCAGGGTCGCATCAGTGTCAGTGGAGCCAAACGTCCACGGAGTAGAGCACCAGCTCCACTGCAGCCTACCACCACGGCCAGTAGTGGTGCCGGTGCGCACGGAGGAAGTAGCAGTCAGCCAGTGAAGAGTAGCGGGGGCAAAGTTTCCTACTCGGTGGTGTGGCAATTTTTCCTCAAGCCGCCCGAGGAAGTAAACGTAGCCGTATGTCGACTATGTGGCCAGAAATGCAAGCGTGGCCAGGGGGCCCATGTTGGGACTACAGCGTTGCGTCAGCATATGCAGCGTCACCATTCGGTGGCCTGGGAAAACCGTGATAAACATACGGCGGTTCTGCCTGCCCCAGCCCCCGCTCCATCACCCGCTCCGTTACTTGCTCCGTCACCCGACGTCGTCAATCGCCCTCTATCAGCCAGTCAAGGCTCCAACACCTCTGCTGAGGGGAGTTGTCGCTCATTGGCATCTTCCGCTCGTTCAGATGCTCCTTCTCCTGCTACTCCTCTTCTCGGATTCCGTCAACAGTCTTTCTTGGAATCCGTATCCAAGAGACAACAGTTTGCGAGCACGCACCCGACGGTGCAAAAGCTGAACGTCCTCCTGTCCAAGTTGCTGGTGCTGCAGTCCCTCCCTTTCCAACTGGTGGACTCAGCACCTTTCCGAGAAATGATGGCTTGTGCCGCGCCGCGGTGGAGAGTGCCAAGCCGTCATTTCTTTGCCCAAAAGGCAGTGCCAGCCCTGCATTCACATGTAGAAGAGATGGTGGGCCAGTCTTTGAGCATGTCGGTCTCTGCCAAAGTGCACGGCAGCGCCGACGTGTGGAGCTGTAACTACGGTCAGGGACAGTACATGTCATTTACGGCCCACTGGGTGAACGTGGTGCCGGCACAGCCGCACCAGCAACTTGGACAGGTCACGACGCTTTTGCCTCCACGTTTGCACGTCCTTGGTCCAGCAAGCATGTCCGCCTCTACCACCTCTTTTTCCGCCGTGTCCTCAGCCGCCACCCCCGTGCCAAGTCCCATTACCCGACCGGCATATCACATGTGCAGGGCGCAACGGTGTCACGCTGTGCTGCACCTGGTATGCCTTGGCGAACGTAGTCACACAGGGGAGGAACTGCTGAGTGTAATGAACAGAGAAATCGACAGATGGCTGTCTCCGCGCAAACTAAAAATCGGAACCATGTTGACTGACAACGGAAAGAACATGGTGTCTGCTCTGCGTCAAGGAAGGTTGTGCCATGCGCCATGCATGGCTCACGTGTTCAATCTGGTTGTCAAGCGGTTCCTAAAATCCACCATCCCACTGCAAGACATCCTTAAAATGTCACGTAAACTGTGCATGCATTTCAGCCATTCCTACACCGCAAAGAACACCCTCATTGAGCTGCAGCGGCAGAACGGAATTCCACAGCATCGCCTGATCTGCGACGTTGCAACAAGGTGGAATTCAACCCTACACATGTTAGACCGCCTTTACGAGCAGCGAAAGGCCATCACCGATTTCCTGATGTTACAAGCGGATAAAGGTACTCCCCTGTGTAACTTAGATGTCAGCCATTGGCAGCTCATGCGTGACACCTGCCGCTTGCTCAGGCCCTTTGAGGAGGCCACGCTATTCGTGAGTCGGCAGGACTATGGGATGAACGACGTCATTCCTCTGTTGCACGTCCTGGAACAAATGCTGTTAACAATGGCTGGTCAGGGTGCGGTAGACGTGGCGCACAGATCTCAACGCCACATGACCCCTGTGGGGGCAGGACAGGAAGAAGAGGAGGAGGTAGAGGAGGACATTTGTGCTCAGGAATTATTGAGTGAAATGGGTGGTTTTTCCACTCAGCGGACAGGAGTGGAGGAGCAGGAGCATCTGGTAGAGGAGGAGGAGGAGGAGACAGAGGACCCAGACGCACCGTGGCAGTATGCTGTGGAGATGGAGGCAGGGAGTCCCTCGCATTCCTTGGCACAAATGGCCCATAGCATGCTCGGTTGCTTGCGTAGCGACAGCCGAATAATAACCATCAGACAGAGGGATGACTTTTGGCTGTCCACCTTGTTGGACCCTCGCTACCGGTCCAAAATGGTGGCCTTTTTCACACCTGCTGAGAGGGAGGCCAAAATTACGTACTATAAAAACCACCTATGTAGTCAGTTGGTCTCTGCCTTTGTGCGCCAACGTCCATCCTCAGACACTGTGGGCCCTGTGCGCTCGCGTTCCGCTGGCATGGCAGCAGGGGAGGGGTGGGGTGGTAGGAGCAGTGGCAGCTCCACCAGCAGCGGCTGCCTCAGTCTGCAGTCGATGATGAGTAGCTTTCTTCACCAGCGCAGTGAGGAAACTACTAACCAGCCGCAGCAGCAGCAGCAGCATCAGGTGGACCTGGAGCAGGAGCTCAAACAACAGGCTTGGGCCTACTTGGACAGCACCCTGCCAACCGAGGTAGACAATCCCCTTGACTACTGGGCAACGAAACTTGACCTTTGGCCCCAACTAGCTGAATTTGCCCTTGAAAGGCTGTCATGCCCGGCCAGTAGCGTGGCATCGGAGCGCGTGTTTAGTGCGGCAGGAGGTATTGTAACTCCGCGGAGGACACGACTGTCCACCCAAAGTGTGGAGAGACTCACGTTTGTGAAAATGAATCAGGCGTGGATTAGTCTGGATTTCAAACCACCAGTTCCTGACACAACTGACTAAATCCGCCATGAATCATGCCTCAAACATGTGCCACTTTCAGGTCTCCTCACACTGCTGGTGTGTTGAATTTTTTGACATAGGGTGCTGGCAGATTACGGGCCTCCTATAGCTGCTGCCAGGCCCCTAATCTGCCATAGGCCCCTATATACCGCCTCCTCCTGCTGCTGCCAGGTCCAGAGTCTCTCATGGGTCCCTGTACGGCCTCCCATTGCTGCTGTCTCCATCGCCACACTCTGCTGCCATGTGCCACTTTCAGGTCTCTTCACACTGCTGGTGTGTTAAATTTTTTGACATAGGGTGCAGGCAGATTACGGGCCTCACATAGCTGCTGCCAGGCCCCTAATCTGCCATGGGCCCCTATATACCACCTCCTCCTGCTGCTGCCAGGTCCAGAGTCTCTCATGGGTCCCTGTACGGCCTCCCATTGCTGCTGTCTCCATCGCCACACTCTGCTGCCATGTGCCACTTTCAGGTCTCTTCACACTGCTGGTGTGTAAAATTTTTTGACATAGGGTGCTGCAAGATAACGGGCCTCACATAGCTGCTGCCAGGCCCCTAATCTGCCATGGGCCCCAATATACCGCCTCCTCATGCTGCTGCCAGGTCCAGAGTCTCTCATGGGTCCCTGTACGGCCTCCCATTGCTGCTGTCTCCATCGCCACACTCTGCTGCCATGTGCCACTTTCAGGTCTCTTCACACTGCTGGTGTGTTAAATTTTTTGACATAGGGTGCAGGCAGATTACGGGCCTCACATAGCTGCTGCCAGGCCCCTAATCTGCCATGGGCCCCTATATACCGCCTCCTCCTGCTGCTGCCAGGTCCAGAGTCTCTCATGGGTCCCTGTACGGCCTCCCATTGCTGCTGTCTCCATCGCCACACTCTGCTGCCATGTGCCACTTTCAGGTCTCTTCACACTGCTGGTGTGTTAAATTTTTTGACATAGGGTGCTGCAAGATAACGGGCCTCACATAGCTGCTGCCAGGCCCCTAATCTGCCATGGGCCCCTATATACCACCTCCTCCTGCTGCTGCCAGGTCCAGAGTCTCTCATGGGTCCCTGTACGGCCTCCCATTGCTGCTGTCTCCATCGCCACACTCTGCTGCCATGTGCCACTTTCAGGTCTCTTCACACTGCTGGTGTGTAAAATTTTTTGACATAGGGTGCTGCAAGATAACGGGCCTCACATAGCTGCTGCCAGGCCCCTAATCTGCCATGGGCCCCAATATACCGCCTCCTCATGCTGCTGCCAGGTCCAGAGTCTCTCATGGGTCCCTGTACGGCCTCCCATTGCTGCTGTCTCCATCGCCACACTCTGCTGCCATGTGCCACTTTCAGGTCTCTTCACACTGCTGGTGTGTTAAATTTTTTGACATAGGGTGCTGCAAGATAACGGGCCTCACATAGCTGCTGCCAGGCCCCTAATCTGCCATGGGCCCCTATATACCGCCTCCTCATGCTGCTGCCAAGTCCAGAGTCTGTCATGGTCCCTGTACGGCCTCCCATTGCTGCTGTCTCCATCGCCACACTCTGCTGCCATGTGCCACTTTCAGGTCTCTTCACACTGCTGGTGTGTTAAATTTTTTGACATAGGGTGCAGGCAGATTACGGGCCTCACATAGCTGCTGCCAGGCCCCTAATCTGCCATGGGCCCCTATATACCACCTCCTCCTGCTGCTGCCAGGTCCAGAGTCTCTCATGGGTCCCTGTACGGCCTCCCATTGCTGCTGTCTCCATCGCCACACTCTGCTGCCATGTGCCACTTTCAGGTCTCTTCACACTGCTGGTGTGTTAAATTTTTTGACATAGGGTGCAGGCAGATTACGGGCCTCACATAGCTGCTGCCAGGCCCCTAATCTGCCATGGGCCCCTATATACCACCTCCTCCTGCTGCTGCCAGGTCCAGAGTCTCTCATGGGTCCCTGTACGGCCTCCCATTGCTGCTGTCTCCATCGCCACACTCTGCTGCCATGTGCCACTTTCAGGTCTCTTCACACTGCTGGTGTGTAAAATTTTTTGACATAGGGTGCTGCAAGATAACGGGCCTCACATAGCTGCTGCCAGGCCCCTAATCTGCCATGGGCCCCTATATACCGCCTCCTCATGCTGCTGCCAAGTCCAGAGTCTGTCATGGTCCCTGTACGGCCTCCCATTGCTGCTGTCTCCATCGCCACACTCTGCTGCCATGTGCCACTTTCAGGTCTCTTCACACTGCTGGTGTGTTAAATTTTTTGACATAGGGTGCTGGCAGATTACGGGCCTCCTATAGCTGCTGCCAGGCCCCTAATCTGCCATGGGCCCCTATATACCGCCTCCTCATGCTGCTGCCAAGTTCAGAGTCTGTCATGGGTCCCTGTACGGCCTCCCATTGCTGCTGTCTCCATCGCCACACTCTGCTGCCATGTGCCACTTTCAGGTCTCTTCACACTGCTGGTGTGTTAAATTTTTTGACATAGGGTGCAGGCAGATTACGGGCCTCACATAGCTGCTGCCAGGCCCCTAATCTGCCATGGGCCCCTATATACCGCCTCCTCCTGCTGCTGCCAGGTCCAGAGTCTCTCATGGGTCCCTGTACGGCCTCCCATTGCTGCTGTCTCCATCGCCACACTCTGCTGCCATGTGCCACTTTCAGGTCTCTTCACACTGCTGGTGTGTTAAATTTTTTGACATAGGGTGCTGCAAGATAACGGGCCTCACATAGCTGCTGCCAGGCCCCTAATCTGCCATGGGCCCCTATATACCGCCTCCTCATGCTGCTGCCAAGTCCAGAGTCTGTCATGGTCCCTGTACGGCCTCCCATTGCTGCTGTCTCCATCGCCACACTCTGCTGCCATGTGCCACTTTCAGGTCTCTTCACACTGCTGGTGTGTTAAATTTTTTGACATAGGGTGCAGGCAGATTACGGGCCTCACATAGCTGCTGCCAGGCCCCTAATCTGCCATGGGCCCCTATATACCGCCTCCTCCTGCTGCTGCCAGGTCCAGAGTCTCTCATGGGTCCCTGTACGGCCTCCCATTGCTGCTGTCTCCATCGCCACACTCTGCTGCCATGTGCCACTTTCAGGTCTCTTCACACTGCTGGTGTGTTAAATTTTTTGACATAGGGTGCAGGCAGATTACGGGCCTCACATAGCTGCTGCCAGGCCCCTAATCTGCCATGGGCCCCTATATACCGCCTCCTCCTGCTGCTGCCAGGTCCAGAGTCTCTCATGGGTCCCTGTACGGCCTCCCATTGCTGCTGTCTCCATCGCCACACTCTGCTGCCATGTGCCACTTTCAGGTCTCTTCACACTGCTGGTGTGTTAAATTTTTTGACATAGGGTGCTGGCAGATTACGGGCCTCACATAGCTGCTGCCAGGCCCCTAATCTGCCATGGGCCCCTATATACCGCCTCCTCATGCTGCTGCCAAGTCCAGAGTCTGTCATGGTCCCTGTACGGCCTCCCATTGCTGCTGTCTCCATCGCCACACTCTGCTGCCATGTGCCACTTTCAGGTCTCTTCACACTGCTGGTGTGTTAAATTTTTTGACATAGGGTGCAGGCAGATTACGGGCCTCACATAGCTGCTGCCAGGCCCCTAATCTGCCATGGGCCCCTATATACCGCCTCCTCATGCTGCTGCCAAGTTCAGAGTCTGTCATGGGTCCCTGTACGGCCTCCCATTGCTGCTGTCTCCATCGCCACACTCTGCTGCCATGTGCCACTTTCAGGTCTCTTCACACTGCTGGTGTGTTAAATTTTTTGACATAGGGTGCAGGCAGATTACGTGCCTCACATAGCTGCTGCCAGGCCCCTAATCTGCCATGGGCCCCTATATACCGCCTCCTCCTGCTGCTGCCAGGTCCAGAGTCTCTCATGGGTCCCTGTACGGCCTCCCATTGCTGCTGTCTCCATCGCCACACTCTGCTGCCATGTGCCACTTTCAGGTCTCTTCACACTGCTGGTGTGTTAAATTTTTTGACATAGGGTGCAGGCAGATTACGGGCCTCACATAGCTGCTGCCAGGCCCCTAATCTGCCATGGGCCCCTATATACCGCCTCCTCCTGCTGCTGCCAGGTCCAGAGTCTCTCATGGGTCCCTGTACGGCCTCCCATTGCTGCTGTCTCCATCGCCACACTCTGCTGCCATGTGCCACTTTCAGGTCTCTTCACACTGCTGGTGTGTTAAATTTTTTGACATAGGGTGCTGGCAGATTACGGGCCTCACATAGCTGCTGCCAGGCCCCTAATCTGCCATGGGCCCCTATATACCGCCTCCTCATGCTGCTGCCAAGTCCAGAGTCTGTCATGGTCCCTGTACGGCCTCCCATTGCTGCTGTCTCCATCGCCACACTCTGCTGCCATGTGCCACTTTCAGGTCTCTTCACACTGCTGGTGTGTTAAATTTTTTGACATAGGGTGCAGGCAGATTACGGGCCTCACATAGCTGCTGCCAGGCCCCTAATCTGCCATGGGCCCCTATATACCGCCTCCTCCTGCTGCTGCCAGGTCCAGAGTCTCTCATGGGTCCCTGTACGGCCTCCCATTGCTGCTGTCTCCATCGCCACACTCTGCTGCCATGTGCCACTTTCAGGTCTCTTCACACTGCTGGTGTGTTAAATTTTTTGACATAGGGTGCTGGCAGATTACGGGCCTCACATAGCTGCTGCCAGGCCCCTAATCTGCCATGGGCCCCTATATACCGCCTCCTCCTGCTGCTGCCAGGTCCAGAGTCTCTCATGGGTCCCTGTACGGCCTCCCATTGCTGCTGTCTCCATCGCCACACTCTGCTGCCATGTGCCACTTTCAGGTCTCTTCACACTGCTGGTGTGTTAAATTTTTTGACATAGGGTGCTGGCAGATTACGGGCCTCACATAGCTGCTGCCAGGCCCCTAATCTGCCATGGGCCCCTATATACCGCCTCCTCATGCTGCTGCCAAGTCCAGAGTCTGTCATGGTCCCTGTACGGCCTCCCATTGCTGCTGTCTCCATCGCCACACTCTGCTGCCATGTGCCACTTTCAGGTCTCTTCACACTGCTGGTGTGTTAAATTTTTTGACATAGGGTGCAGGCAGATTACGGGCCTCACATAGCTGCTGCCAGGCCCCTAATCTGCCATGGGCCCCTATATACCGCCTCCTCCTGCTGCTGCCAGGTCCAGAGTCTCTCATGGGTCCCTGTACGGCCTCCCATTGCTGCTGTCTCCATCGCCACACTCTGCTGCCATGTGCCACTTTCAGGTCTCTTCACACTGCTGGTGTGTAAAATTTTTTGACATAGGGTGCTGCAAGATAACGGGCCTCACATAGCTGCTGCCAGGCCCCTAATCTGCCATGGGCCCCTATATACCGCCTCCTCATGCTGCTGCCAAGTCCAGAGTCTGTCATGGTCCCTGTACGGCCTCCCATTGCTGCTGTCTCCATCGCCACACTCTGCTGCCATGTGCCACTTTCAGGTCTCTTCACACTGCTGGTGTGTTAAATTTTTTGACATAGGGTGCTGGCAGATTACGGGCCTCACATAGCTGCTGCCAGGCCCCTAATCTGCCATGGGCCCCTATATACCGCCTCCTCATGCTGCTGCCAAGTCCAGAGTCTGTCATGGTCCCTGTACGGCCTCCCATTGCTGCTGTCTCCATCGCCACACTCTGCTGCCATGTGCCACTTTCAGGTCTCTTCACACTGCTGGTGTGTTAAATTTTTTGACATAGGGTGCAGGCAGATTACGGGCCTCACATAGCTGCTGCCAGGCCCCTAATCTGCCATGGGCCCCTATATACCGCCTCCTCCTGCTGCTGCCAGGTCCAGAGTCTCTCATGGGTCCCTGTACGGCCTCCCATTGCTGCTGTCTCCATCGCCACACTCTGCTGCCATGTGCCACTTTCAGGTCTCTTCACACTGCTGGTGTGTAAAATTTTTTGACATAGGGTGCTGCAAGATAACGGGCCTCACATAGCTGCTGCCAGGCCCCTAATCTGCCATGGGCCCCTATATACCGCCTCCTCATGCTGCTGCCAAGTCCAGAGTCTGTCATGGTCCCTGTACGGCCTCCCATTGCTGCTGTCTCCATCGCCACACTCTGCTGCCATGTGCCACTTTCAGGTCTCTTCACACTGCTGGTGTGTTAAATTTTTTGACATAGGGTGCTGGCAGATTACGGGCCTCCTATAGCTGCTGCCAGGCCCCTAATCTGCCATGGGCCCCTATATACCGCCTCCTCATGCTGCTGCCAAGTTCAGAGTCTGTCATGGGTCCCTGTACGGCCTCCCATTGCTGCTGTCTCCATCGCCACACTCTGCTGCCATGTGCCACTTTCAGGTCTCTTCACACTGCTGGTGTGTTAAATTTTTTGACATAGGGTGCAGGCAGATTACGGGCCTCACATAGCTGCTGCCAGGCCCCTAATCTGCCATGGGCCCCTATATACCGCCTCCTCCTGCTGCTGCCAGGTCCAGAGTCTCTCATGGGTCCCTGTACGGCCTCCCATTGCTGCTGTCTCCATCGCCACACTCTGCTGCCATGTGCCACTTTCAGGTCTCTTCACACTGCTGGTGTGTTAAATTTTTTGACATAGGGTGCTGCAAGATAACGGGCCTCACATAGCTGCTGCCAGGCCCCTAATCTGCCATGGGCCCCTATATACCGCCTCCTCATGCTGCTGCCAAGTCCAGAGTCTGTCATGGTCCCTGTACGGCCTCCCATTGCTGCTGTCTCCATCGCCACACTCTGCTGCCATGTGCCACTTTCAGGTCTCTTCACACTGCTGGTGTGTTAAATTTTTTGACATAGGGTGCAGGCAGATTACGGGCCTCACATAGCTGCTGCCAGGCCCCTAATCTGCCATGGGCCCCTATATACCGCCTCCTCATGCTGCTGCCAAGTCCAGAGTCTGTCATGGTCCCTGTACGGCCTCCCATTGCTGCTGTCTCCATCGCCACACTCTGCTGCCATGTGCCACTTTCAGGTCTCTTCACACTGCTGGTGTGTTAAATTTTTTGACATAGGGTGCAGGCAGATTACGGGCCTCACATAGCTGCTGCCAGGCCCCTAATCTGCCATGGGCCCCTATATACCGCCTCCTCCTGCTGCTGCCAGGTCCAGAGTCTCTCATGGGTCCCTGTACGGCCTCCCATTGCTGCTGTCTCCATCGCCACACTCTGCTGCCATGTGCCACTTTCAGGTCTCTTCACACTGCTGGTGTGTAAAATTTTTTGACATAGGGTGCTGCAAGATAACGGGCCTCACATAGCTGCTGCCAGGCCCCTAATCTGCCATGGGCCCCTATATACCGCCTCCTCATGCTGCTGCCAAGTCCAGAGTCTGTCATGGTCCCTGTACGGCCTCCCATTGCTGCTGTCTCCATCGCCACACTCTGCTGCCATGTGCCACTTTCAGGTCTCTTCACACTGCTGGTGTGTTAAATTTTTTGACATAGGGTGCTGGCAGATTACGGGCCTCCTATAGCTGCTGCCAGGCCCCTAATCTGCCATGGGCCCCTATATACCGCCTCCTCATGCTGCTGCCAAGTTCAGAGTCTGTCATGGGTCCCTGTACGGCCTCCCATTGCTGCTGTCTCCATCGCCACACTCTGCTGCCATGTGCCACTTTCAGGTCTCTTCACACTGCTGGTGTGTTAAATTTTTTGACATAGGGTGCAGGCAGATTACGGGCCTCACATAGCTGCTGCCAGGCCCCTAATCTGCCATGGGCCCCTATATACCGCCTCCTCCTGCTGCTGCCAGGTCCAGAGTCTCTCATGGGTCCCTGTACGGCCTCCCATTGCTGCTGTCTCCATCGCCACACTCTGCTGCCATGTGCCACTTTCAGGTCTCTTCACACTGCTGGTGTGTTAAATTTTTTGACATAGGGTGCTGCAAGATAACGGGCCTCACATAGCTGCTGCCAGGCCCCTAATCTGCCATGGGCCCCTATATACCGCCTCCTCATGCTGCTGCCAAGTCCAGAGTCTGTCATGGTCCCTGTACGGCCTCCCATTGCTGCTGTCTCCATCGCCACACTCTGCTGCCATGTGCCACTTTCAGGTCTCTTCACACTGCTGGTGTGTTAAATTTTTTGACATAGGGTGCAGGCAGATTACGGGCCTCACATAGCTGCTGCCAGGCCCCTAATCTGCCATGGGCCCCTATATAACGCCTCCTCATGCTGCTGCCAAGTTCAGAGTCTGTCATGGGTCCCTGTACGGCCTCCCATTGCTGCTGTCTCCATCGCCACACTCTGCCATGTGCCACTTTCAGGTCTCCTCACACTGCTGGTGTGTTGAATTTTTTGACATAGGGTGCTGGCAGATTACGGGCCTCCTATAGCTGCTGCCAGGCCCCTAATCTGCCATAAGCCCCTATATACCGCCTCCTCATGCTGCTGCCAAGTCCAGAGTCTGTCATGGGTCCCTGTACGGCCTCCCATTGCTGCTGTCTCCATCGCCACACTCTGCCATGTGCCACTTTCAGGTCTCCTCACACACTGCTGGTGTGTTGAATTTTTTGACATAGGGTGCTGGCAGATTACGGGCCTCCTATAGCTGCTGCCAGGCCCCTAATCTGCCGTAGGCCCCTATATACCGCCTCCTCATGCTGCTGCCAGGTCCAGAGTCTCTCATGGGTCCCTGTACGGCCTCCCATTGCTGCTGTCTCCATCGCCACACTCTGCCATGTGCCACTTTCAGGTCTCCTCACACTGCTGGTGTGTTCCATTTTTTGTCATAGGGTGCTGGCAGATTATGGGCCTCCCATAACTGCTGCCAGGCCCCTAATCTGCCATGGGCCCCTATACCGACTCCTCATGCTGTGACGTTGCAACAAGGTGGAATTCAACCCTACATATGTTAGACCGCCTTTACGAACAGCAAAAGGCCATCACAGATTTCCTGATGTTAAAAGCAGATAAAGGTACTCCCTGTGTAACTTAGATGTCAGCCATTGGCAGCTCATGCGTGACACCTGCGCTTGCTCAGGCCCTTTGAGGAGGCCACGCTATTCGTGAGTCGGCAGGACTATGGGATGAACGACGTCATTCCTCTGTTGCACGTCCTGGAACAAATGCTGTTAACAATGGCTGGTCAGGGTGCGGTAGACGTGGCGCACAGATCTCAACGCCACATGGCCCCTGTGGGGGCAGGACTGGAAGAAGAGGAGGAGGTAGAGGAGGACATTGGTGCTCAGGAATTATTGAGTGAAATGGGTGGTTTTTCCACTCAGCGGACAGGAGTGGAGGAGCAGGAGCATCTGGTAGAGGAGGAGGAAGAGGAGACAGAGGACCTAGACGCACCGTGGCAGTATGCTGTGGAGATGGAGGCAGGGAGTCCCTCGCATTCCTTGGCACAAATGGCCCATAGCATGCTCGGTTGCTTGCGTAGCGACAGCCGAATAATAACCATCAGACAGAGGGATGACTTTTGGCTGTCCACCTTGTTGGACCCTCGCTACCGTTCAAAAATGGTGGCCTTTTTCACACCTGCTGAGAGGGAGGCCAAAATAACGTACTATAAAAAACACCTATGTAGTCAGCTGGTCTCTGCCTGTCTGCGCCAACGTCCATCCTCAGACACTGTGGGCCCTGTGCGCTCGTGTTCCGCTGCCATGGCAGCAGGGGAGGGGTGGGGTGGTAGGAGCAGTGGCAGCTCCACCAGCAGCGGCTGCCTCAGTCTGCAGTCGATGATGAGTAGCTTTCTTCACCAGCGCAGTGAGGAAACTACTAACCAGCCGCAGCAGCAGCAGCAGCATCAGGTGGACCTGGAGCAGGACCTCAAACAACAGGCTTAGGCCTACTTGGACAGCACCCTGCCAACCGAGGTAGACAATCCCCTTGACTACTGGGCAACGAAACTTGACCTTTGGCCCCAACTAGCTGAATTTGCCCTTGAAAGGCTGTCATGCCCGGCCAGTAGCGTGGCATCGGAGCGCGTGTTTAGTGCGGCAGGAGGTATTGCAACTCCGCGGAGGACACGACTGTCCACCCAAAGTGTGGAGAGACTGACGTTTGTGAAAATGAATCAGGCGTGGATTAGTCTGGATTTCAAACCACCAGTTCCTGACACAACTGACTAAATCCGCCATGAATCATGCCCCAAACATGTGCCACTTTCAGGTCTCCTCACACTGCTGGTGTGTTCCATTTTTTGTCATAGGGTGCTGGCAGATTACGGGCCTCCCATAGCTGCTGCCAGGCCCCTAATCTGCCATGGGCCCCTATACCGCCTCCTCATGCTGCTGCCAAGTCCAGAGTCTCTCATGGGTCCCTGTACGGCCTCCCATTGCTGCTGCCTCCATCGCCACACTCTGCCATGTGCCACTTTCAGGTCTCCTCACACTGCTGGTGTGTTCCATTTTTTGTCATAGGGTGCTGGCAGATTACGGGCCTCCCATAGCTGCTGCCAGGCCCCTAATCTGCCATGGGCCCCTATACCGCCTCCTCATGCTGCTGCCAGGTCCAGAGTCTCTCATGGGTCCCTGTACGGCCTCCCATTGCTGCTGTCTCCATCGCCACACTCTGCCATGTGCCACTTTCAGGTCTCCTCACACTGCTGGTGGGTTCCATTTTTTGTCATAGGGTGCTGGCAGATTACGGGCCTCCCATAGCTGCTGCCAGGCCCGTAATCTGCCATGGGCCCCCGTACCGACTCCTCATGCTGCTGCCAGGCCCGTAATCTGTCATGGGCCACTGTTGTCGCTTGTTGGCATATTCCGCTCGTTCAGATGCTCCTTCTCCTGCTACTCCTCTTCACGGATTCCGTCAGCAGTCTTTCTTGGAATCCGTTTCCAAGAGACAACAGTTTGCGAGCACGCACCCGACGGTGCAGAAGCTGAACGTCCTCCTGTCCAAGTTGCTGCTGCCAGGCTCGTAATCTGTCATGCGCCCCTGTACCGCCTCCTCATGCTGCTGCCAGGTCCAGAGTGTGTCATGGGCCCCCGTACCGACTCCTCATGCTGCTGCCAGGCCCGTAATCTGTCATGGGCCCCTGTACCGCCTCCCCATGCTGCTGCCAGGTCCAGAGTGTGTCATGGGTCCCTGTACGGCCTCCCATTGCTGCTGCCAGGCCCGTAATCTGCCATGGGCCCCTGTACCGACTCCTCATGCTGCTGCCAGGCCCGTAATCTGTCATGGGCCCCTGTACCGCCTCCTCATGCTGCTGCCAGGTCCAGAGTGTGTCATGGGTCCCTGTACGGCCTCCCATTGCTGCTGTCTCTATCGCCACACTCTGCCATGTGCCACTTTCAGGTCTCCTCACACTGCTGGTGGTTTCCATTTTTGTCATAGGGTGCTGTATGGCCTCCCATTGCTGCTGCCTCCACCGCCACACTGTGGCTCCACACTCTGGTTTTGGCCCCGTGACTGCCCAAATGAGTGAAGTGTGCGGTGATTCTAAGATCGACGGCACTCATCTGCATGTCATACTGACTGACAGTATTATTTCTCTTCCCCAGCAGACTCCAAGGGCATTTAAATTAAAGGTACAGTGTTCTGCACTAATATTAAGTCTCTCTGAAGCCTAGAAACACCCTTTTTTAAGTTAAATTCACAGCGAATTTATTCGACTCGAATCGAATATTGTCCACGAATTCGCCGAATCAGTCGAATCGAATTTTTCATTTCTTCGCTCATCTCTAGTTACAACAGTGCTAAAATGTGGGCACCTTGTAGTATCTGCTAGTACCTGCTTTAGTACACCAATCAATCCCTATACCCATGTGGAACAGATTTGATCCAAAGCCCAGCTGTACATGGGGTTCTTAATTTTGAAAAGAAGTCCCACCCCCATTTTGGTACTAATGCAGGCCATAGATGGGTCTAAAACCAGCCGTTTAAAAAAAAAAAAGAAAAATTGGTCGTTCAATAGACCGACGTTACCACTAATGGTAAAAAATATCGGTTGATTTTCGTCCCATCTACGGCCGGCATTTAATTACTTCTGTCCTTTGCAGAGAGCTCCGCTATTATATTTGACATGAAAAAGTATTGCGGTTGCATCAATGTATCCATTTTGGATACAGATGTTTTTGTTCGGATACAAATAGATACATTGTTGCAACCACAACATAGCAGACTGGAATTCTTTTACTTCTTTTACTTCTTCTTTTTCTTCTTCTTCTTTTTTTCTTCTTCTTGCAGGTCATGGCTCATGCACAGATTTTTTATTGGTAAAACCATCGGCTCATTTGCCCATCATTGCTGGGAAAATCGGCCGATCGGCAAAATTGGCCGAATTTTTTCCAACTTTACCGATAAAAAAAAGTGCCAAAACCCACGAAAAATGGCCGACCAATTAACCCACTAACGGTGCGAAAATTGGGCAATTTTTTTTTTTTCGGATGAAAAATCGGACGATTTTCGACCCGTCTATGGCCTGCATAAGCCTTGCCCTATGTCATATAACTGTAAAATGTAAAAAAAATCAATGGCTACTATAGGCATTTGAAATTTAAATAGCAAGGCATGTGGCTTAGCACCAAGTGGAAGAGGGACTTGATTTCCACTCAAAGAGAAGATGCCCCCCTGTATTATTTAGAACTAGATCAATGATGCCCCAATGGGTCACAGGGATCGATTTAAAAATGATTGTGTATGTATAGTTAAAACTTGCCATTTATTTTTTGGCTAGTGTAGGGAAGGGTTAAAACCAATTTAAATCAAATTTTGATGCCTGTGTCCTGCTGGGGAGATTTACATTCATTTCCTGTCTAGGAGACACAATAGGGAGTGGACTTCCCATTTTAAGCAGCTGTCACTAGAAGACCTTTCCCCATTTACCATCTTTTTTTTTTTAAGGCAACACACCTTTTGTCCCCATTTATTACAATTGAATCCCTTATTTTCTATCTTTGTGACATCGGTTCTAGGACAGAGATGGGCCCCAGCAGCGGCTCAGACAACTCAATAAAAATTTGACAGAGGGTCTAACCCTTCTCTACTCTATATAAAAATGTAAAGAAAAAATACACCAATTACAAATAACATTCTACATACAATGTGTGAACATAAATTGACCTGTAGGTGTCACTAGCTGAAAGCTAGTTTTTAATCTTGATACTCTTTAATTGTATGCTGGCATGTTATTTTTGTATTGTTCACATGCTCCTAGTGATGGGAAATGCCAATGACTGATACATAGCAATTTTTTTTAAATCACATCTTCGCACTGATAGACCTACCACAAGCACATATAACTGGACGGATCTAGAAAGAGGATTTAGAACCACTTTAAGCATTTCAAAATCTGTACAGAGTAGCTTTGGAATCACGGCTGCCCTGCATAGTAATTTAAAATGGAACTGCACTGCATCTGAGCACCACAAACCAACAATGCAATTTAATTAGTTGTTAATATTCAAAGCAAACTCACCCATCCATTCATGTTTCCTTGCTTTATTTTTCTGAAAAATCACTTTGAAAAACACCCCCTGGCATTTCTATATGACATGTATGTCATCATTTGCCTAGGCATGGAAACCAGGATGTAACTGAAGAAATGCAAAGTATTATATACTTTTCTATCATTTTACAATTGCTAGCAGCAGAATGATTAAAAATAGTCCATGTTGATTTAAAGGGCGAAGTTCCGCTTTAATTAAAAGTTGAATAACCAGAAGAGATGAATATACCATTGCCATTAAGTATATAAGTATATTTGTTTTAAAGCTTAATACCATTATTTAAAACTAAATACAATTACACATTTTGGCTCATATATATATATATATATATATATATACTGTATATATATACTGTATATATACACACACTATATTGCCAAAAGTATTGGGACGCCTGCCTTTACACACACATGAACTTTAATGGCATCCCAGTCTTACTCCGTAGGGTTCAATATTGAGTTGGCCCGCCCTTTGCAGTTATAACAGCTTCAAATCTTCTGGGAAAGCTGTCCACAAGGTTTAGAAGTGTGTCCATGGGAATGTTTGACCATTTTTCCAGAAGCCCATTTGTGAGGTCAGGCACTGATGTTGGACAAGAAGGCCTGGCTCACAGTCTCCACTCTAATTCATCCCAAAGGTGTTCTGTCAGGTTGAGGTCAGGACTCTGTGCAGGCCAGTCCAGTTCCTCCATCCCAAACTCACTTATCCATGTCTTGCTATGTGCACTGGTGCACAGTCATGTTGGAACAGGAAGGGGAAATCCCCAAACTGTTTTCACAAAGTTGGGAGCATGAAATTGTCCAAAATGTCTTGGTATGCTGACGCCTTAAGAGTTCCCTTCACTTGAACTAAGGGGCCAAGGCCAACCCCTGAAAAACAACCCCACACCATAATCCCCCTCCACCAAACTTTACACTTGGCACAATGCAGTAAGGCAAGTACCATTCTCCTGGCAACCACCAAACCCAAACACGTCCATCGGATTACCAGACAGAGAAACGTGATTCGTCACTCCAGAGAACACAACGCCACTGCTCTAGAGTCCAGTGGTGGCATGCTTTATACTACTGCATCCGATGCTTCACATTGCACTTGGTGATGTAAGGCTTGGATGCAGCTGCTTGGCCATGGAACCCATTCCATGAAGCTCTCTACACACTGCTGTTGGGCTAAACTGAAGGCCACATGAAGTTTGGAGGTCTTTAGCTATTGACTCTGCAGACAGTTGGAGACTTCTGAGCACTGTGTGCTTTTAGCCTGCACTGACCCCGCTCTGTCATTTTATGTGGCCTACCACTTCTTGGCTGAGTTGCCATTGTTCCCAGTTGCTTCCACTTTGTTATATTACAACTAACAGTTGACAGTGGAATATTTAGTAGCAAGGACATTTCATGGATGGACTTATTGTACAGGAGGCAACCTATCGCGGTACCACGCTTGAATTCACTGAGCTGCTGAGAGCGACCCATTCTTTCACAAATGTTTGTAGAAGCAGTCTGCATGCCTTCCACTGGCCCCACCTGCATTGGTGATAAGTGGCAGTGAAAGTTAACCCCCTCCCCCCATCACCCCGCCTTGCATTGGTCGTCTTGTCAGTGATCTTTTAACCCACCATACCCACTTCCTGCAATTGTGGTCATGGCAGTGAACGATAACCCCTCCCCCCCGCATTGGTGGTTACATTTCAATGCTACTGACCACCAAAGTGTGTTCATGAAGTGTGTAAACGTACTCCTACGTTTGGGGTTTTTATTATGTTAATTGATGCCAATGATGGGGGTTATTATTACATCCATTCACACCATTGTGAGGGAGTGGCTGCGCCCTAGGTGGATGCCTAGTTTGCCTAGTGGTAGCACTGGCCCTGACTGACACCAATACTGTGGGTTATTACTGCCACTAACACCATTGCTCGGGGCTAATATTCTATCCATTGACATCAATGCTGGGAGTTATTATTGCATCCACTGACACCAATGCTGTGAGATATTATTACTGCCACTGACACTAATGCTAGGGGTTATTTTACTCAACTTTATCAGTGTGCATTGCAATACACTGCAAAAACTTCAGTGGGGCCAACATTTTTTGGCTATTGAGTTGGGCTATAGCCCATTTATTTTACTCTCTTCTGCTATTGTGCAACCCTCTGGGAGTGTGAGAGCTGCACTTGAGGCCCGCTATGATTTTTCAAGTTGACCCCCACTGGCTTAAGGCCTATTCACATGTCTGCAGTGTTTTGCAGTGTCCTACTGAACATACATTAACATGTGTTGTGTTAAGGCAGCCTATTCAATTTTGAATGGGCTACCAATGCATCACAACTCAAAGAAAAATGATCATGCATCATTTTTTTTCCAAGCAGCATGTCATAATGAGCAAATGTGTGTCTTTGCCTCATAGCACATGTAGAGTTAAAACAAATCCTTTTCATGTCCTTTCTGCATTGCAAAGGACAAGGACATCTGATATTCTGTAATCGATTTTCCTAATATTTTCCCCAGTTTACACAATTTACTAAGAAAAGATGAGTATATGGATTTACTACCCTTGTAGACACAATCCAGTGCTTAGTTTGCATTACAAACATACATTTACACTAGATGTCGTTGAAAAAATAGTTTGTTTAATAGGGTACATTCTTGTTAATTTATTGTGTTGGGAAAAGATCCTGAATGCTGCATTGTCAGTGAATTGCCATGCTTTCATCTGCACACATCCAATTCAAATCAACCAAATCCAGTCAAGCTCTTAAAGCAAACCTTTGGTCATTCAAGGCTTGTTCAGTCACCATAAGCAAAGATAGCTACCTGGTACCTCCACTAATTTAGATTACGCTGAATCCAACCATGTGACAGCACTGGGGCTTAGTGAATGGCCAATAAGGTGACTTATTCTGTCAAAGTGTGCTTAGCCTAGGAGGCCGACCTCATAGTTTGACAGTAGCTGACAATAGATGCTGAAGTTTAAACCCCATCTATCACAGCATTAGAGCTGATAATAAAAGTGTGAGCTCAGACTGATGATGTTTTAGAAAGAATAAATACACTTACCAAGAGAGCCTATTTATGTTGGCTCAGACAGATTTAAATTACAACTTATATTAAACCTTACTCCCATCAGTTAAAGCGTATGTAAGGTCAAAATGAAAAAAAAAGGTAGTACATCTCTACAATACATGCACTTTGCCCCATGTTATCCCTTTATATACCATACAACTACAGGTACCGTATTTTTCGCCGTATAAGACGCACTTTTTCTTCCCCAAAACTGGGGGGAAATGTCAGTGCGTCTTATGGAGCGAATATGGAGCGGCCGGTCCGGTATTTCCACCGCGGCCATGTCAGAATACCGGGCCGGCCGCTCAGCTCTGCAGCGGGACCTTACCTGTTCCTCTATCCAGCGGTGTGCTGTCTTCCCGGCTTCTGTAGTGTGGGCACTGGGCATGACAGCCGGGTGCCAAGTGCACTTGAGCAAGAAGCGGTGCTTTTTGTGAATGGTAAGGCGGTACCTGGGACACATGACAGATCCCAGAAGCCGCCGGACCAATCACAAAGCGCAAGTGCTTCTCGCTCATGCGCACTGGGCACCCGGCTGTCATGCCGAGCGCCATTACAGAAGCTGGGAAGACAGCGTGCGGCTGGATCGAGGAACAGGTAAGATCAAACAAAAACTCTGCGGAAGTAAGAGCGGGTACCTGTCAAATTCAGGTACCCGCTCCCCACCTCCCCAAAGGTCAGCAGTCATCTGTACTGTCCGCAGTCTCTGGTCATCCCTGTGCTGTCCGCAGTCTCTGGTCATCCCTGTGCTGTCCGCAGTCTCTGGTCATCCCTGTGCTGTCCGCAGTCTCTGGTCATCCCTGTGCTGTCCGCTGTCTCTGGTCAGCTCCTGTACTGTGTCTGCAGTCCATTAGTTCAGAATTTTTTTTTCCTGTTTTCTGCCTCTAAAACCTAGGTGCGTCTTATGGTCAGGTGCGTCTTATACGGCGAAAAATACGGTAATCAAAGATTCTTTCAATATCTTCAGTCCCTGACTAAGACTTCACATATAGATACATTTGCAACAATTGTTAAAAGGGGACTTATTTCAAAGATATATCAAGCCCTTTGGGAAGTCATCTAGAAGCCTTTACCATCCCTAGTAGAAAAGGATGGGAAAAGGAACTGGGACCGTTGCCAGAAGAGTCTCCTGGAATAGGTTGAAACTACATATTTATCTTCCAAACAGAGGCTATCCCATCCTTTTAATATCTAACATATTATATATATGGGGTCTGAGGGAAAGCCCTGTTTTCAGGAGATGTCAAGTGGACCCAGCAAATTTTATACACACGGTTTGGCCATGCCCAAAATTATTTACGTAGGTACTGGCAGTCTGTTATAGATACTATTAATATACATTATCAAACGCAAGTTGTTCTAGACCCCTGGGTGTATATCCTAAGGAATGCATGTGAGGAATTGTATCCTAATGATATAAGGATGTCAGTATCCAGGCTTCTGTATTTTTGCTTGAAAAATCATTGCATTGAAGTGGGCATCTTCATATCCACCTACATTAGATGACTGGTGAGCCCATGTCAATCTGACCCTTCTCAATGAGCGTCTGATATTCCAACCCGGGGATACTCTAGATAAATTTAATAGGCCATGGGAAGCTTGGCTTTCTGCCCCTGGTTTGGCGCCTGCTTCTTTGACGATGCAAAATATGATGATGTGTTACTGTCTCCTTGACCACTTCTGTTGATGAGTAGTAGCAATAATTACTAAGCTGCAATGAATGACTTATGGCCTATCATGCTGCATTAAAAAAAGATAAGAGAAAGAGGTTTTCTTTTTGTAGGGATCCGTATGTGAATAGAGGTTATACTTAACATACATTTAACCACTTACTTCCCAAGACTATTCTGACACTTCTCACACAAATGTAAAAACCACCTTTTTTTATTTTGCTAGATAATTATTCAAGCAGAGGTCTTAGAGGATAAAATGGTGTTGCAATTTCTTATGTGACATGGTATTTGCCTAGTGGTTTGTCAAACGCAATTAAAAAAAAAACACTTTCATTAACCACTTGCCTGCCACTTTTACCCTCTTCCTGCCCAGGCCAATTTTCAACTTTCAGCGCTGTCACAATTTAAATGACAATTGAACGGTCATGCAACACTGTACCCAAACAAAATTTTTATCATTTGTTTGAGACAGATAGAGCTTTCTTTTGATGGCATTTAATCACCACTGGGGTTTTTATTTTTTGCTAAACAAACTAAAAAAGACTGAAAATTTTGAAAAAAAAATAGTTTTTCTTAGTTTCTGTAATAAAATTTGTAAATAAGTAATTTTTCTCCTTCACTGATGTGCGCTAATGAGGCTGCAGTAAGGGCACTGATAGGCAGAACTGATGGGTACTGATAGGTGGCACTGATGAGGAGGCACTGAAAGGTGGCACTGATGGGCATGGACAGGCATCATTTGTGGGCACTGACAGGCATCACTGATGGGCACTGAAAGGCAGCACTCATATATGGTACTGAAAGGCAGCACTGATGGGCACTGATAGGTGACACTAACTGGCACTAATAGGTGGCACTGATTGGAACTGTTAGGCGGCACCGGCTGGAACTGTTAGGTGGCACTGACAGGCACTGATAGGCGGCACTGATGGGCACTGATAGGCAGCACTGACGGGCACTGATAGGCAGCACTGATGGGCATCAGTGATAGGTGACATTGACTGGCACTGATAGGTGGCACTGACTGGCACTGATATGTGGCATTGAAAGGCAGCTCTGATGGGCACTGATAGGCAGCACTGATTGGCAGCACTGATAGGTGACACTGACTGGCACTGATATGCGGCATTGAAAGGCAGCTCTGATGGGCACTGATACGTGGCATTGATGTGCACTGGTAGGCACTGATATGTGGCATTGATGTGCACTGATGGGCACTGGTATGTGGCATTGATGGGCACTTACAGGTGGCATTGATGGGCACTGACAGGTGACACTGATGGGGCTACATTGATCATCAGGGCACTGATCATCAGTGCCCTGATGATCAGTTTAGATGTCCGCTCTGAGTAATGCCGATTACCGGCTCCCCTCTTACGAGCTGTCAGCGGGAGGAGAGGACTGCTGATAACTGGCACTTCCTATTTACATGTGATGTGAGCTGACATCATTGGCTCTTTACAGTGATCCCAGGTCCCAGGGACACAGCACACGTGTGCCGTGCGTCCCCGAGGGTGCACACACGCAGTTAGAGTGAAGTTAGAACCGTCACCCTCCCATCATTACCTTATATGGTGGGCAGGAGGCAGTTCACTTTAATGCACAAAAACAAAATATAACACCCAATTTTGTTGTAAAATTTAAAAGACGATGTTACGCTGAGTAACTAAATACCTAAAATGTCACACTCGTGGAATGGTGACAAACTACGATACCTAAAAATAGCCATAGGCGATGCTTTAAAAACCTTTACAGGTTACCAGTTTAGAGTTACACAGGAGATCTGATGCTAGAATTATTGCACTCACTCTAATGTGTGCGGCGATATCTCACTTTTGTGGTGTGAACACCGTTTACATATGTGTGAGCGACCTACATACTGTATGCGTGAGCCTTTGTGAGCGAGTACAACATTGTATCTTTACCTTTTTTTTATCAACTTTATTACTATCACAAGGGTTGATCAACATCCCTTGTGATAGTATGGGCCATGACAGGTCCTCTTTATGGAGACATCTATTAGACCCCAGATCTTTGCTCTGGCCTCCAAAGCAGCGATCAGATACAAATCAATCTGATTGGCTGCTTCACTGGCCAGTAAACACATAACTGAAACCACAAGTGAAGCTTCCAGTTGCTTGGACCATAGAGATGCTCAGGGATGCTGGCTGCATTCTCGGGCTCCCTGGTGGGATGGGAGAGCCTGGGAAGGGTGCGGTGCAGAAGGCGGCTGTAAGGGGTGGCCTCCTCCCACTGCCTGAAAAAGTGATCCAGCGGCTAATTAGCTGCTTCGATTGCTATTAGTTTATTCAGCATCGCCGGGTGAACAGACTGATACCAGGTCATGGCTGCAGCTTCAGGTATGGCCTGGTACAACCACTGCAACTCAAGCACATACAGGGATGTCCCGGGGCAGCAAGTGGTTAAAGGCTAGATTCACCTTTTCCAGAACATAGCTTAAAAAGTCCTATGCATGGGCCCATTTGATATTTAAAAAAACTGCAAAATGTCCATTATTGTATTATCATACAGTACCTGTAGGCCATTTGAACCCCCCAATACCCCCCCCCCTCGGGAAGCCTATCTGAAAAACTCCCAGTTAGCAGTCCCCACATCCTGGACACTCACTCTCAGCATTGCAGGAGCAAAAACCAACAGTTTTCTCATCCTAGCAACAAGGCATGTTGGGTGGCTGTGGGTGGTTGGGACGAGAGGGGTAAAGAGTGGGCAAACTGGAGTGTGGTGGGACAGCAACAGATATCAGAGCAAGTGGAAAATGATGGTCCAATAGAAGGGAGGCCATGGTTCACTAGTTACTCAGTACCTATCTGGAATGTGTATGCTGTGCAGTGCTTGTTGTGTGGTGCACCCATCTCTCTCCAATGAGGTGGCTGCCTTGGCTCCCCTATACTTGTCCTTGTCCTGGTGCCAGTGAATGAGAGTGCACAGTAGCCATATAGTTACATAGTTAAGTCTGGCAAAAAAAAGACATATAGTTTAGTTTCAATGTTTGTCCTGCTAATGGCAAGGTACTGGTTCTGAACATGTCACATGTTACAATTTAATTTTGCGTGATTTCTGTCTTTCACAGGTTAATTGTACTATGTCTGGCTTATAGGATGTTAATTTTACAGACGTTTTTGAATCATCTGTAGTAAGTTGGCTTTTAGATGAATTTGTCACTGTTTTCAGGTGTTAAAAAAAGATATATATATATATATATATATATATATACACACAGTTGTGTTCAAAATAATAGCAGTGTGTTGCAAAAAGTGAATAAAGCTCAAAATCCTTCTAATAGCTTTTATTTCCATACACACAAATGCATTGGGAACACTACACATTCTATTCCAAATCAAAATATGATGAAAAATATATCACATTTGTGTTGTTCCTCTAAAAAATTGAAGAAAAGTGAATATTAGACTGTTCAAAAAAATAGCAGTGTTTGTATTCTTCTTTACAATCTCAAACATTCACTATATAAACTGAAAAATGTTTGAAGATTTTGCTTTCCTTTGAATCACTTAATGAATATTTAGTTGTATAAGCACTGTTTCTGAGAACTGCTGTACATCTGTGTTGCATGCAGTCAACCAACTTCTGATACCTGTGAATAGGTATTCCAGCCCAGGATGATTGGACTACATTCCACAGTTCTTCTCTATTTCTTGGTTTTGCCTCAGAAACTGCATTTTTGATGTCACCCCACAAGTTTTCTATTGGATTAAGATCCGAGGATTGGGCTGGCCACTCCATAACATCAATCTTGTTGGTCTGGAACCAAGATGTTGCACGTTTACTGGTGTGTTTGGGGTCGTTGTCTTGTTGGAACATCCATTTCAAGGGCATTTCCTCTTCAGCATAAGGCAGCATGACCTCTTCAAGTATTCTGATGTATTCAAACGGATCCATGATCCCTGGTATGCGATAAATAGGCCCAACACCGTAGTATGAGAAACATCCCTATATCATGATGCTTGTGCAACCATGCTTCACTGTCTTCACAGTGTACTGTGGCTTGAATTCAGTGTTTGGGGGTCGTCTGACAAACTGTCTCCGGCCACTAGACCCAAAAAGAACAATCTTACTTTCATCAGTCCACAAAATGTTGCGCCATTTCTCTTTAGGCCAGCCAATGTGCTCTTTGGCAAATTGTAACCTCTTCAGCACATGTCTTTTTTCAACAGTGGGACTTTGAGGGGGCTTCTTGCAGATAGCTTGGCTTCACATAGGCGTCTTCTAATTGTAACAGTACTCACAGGTAACTTTAGACCTTCTTTGATCTTCCTGGAGCTGATTGTTGGCTGAGTCCTTGCCATTTTGGCTATTCTGCTATCCATTCGAATTGTAGTTTTTCACTTTCTTCCACGTCTTTCAGGTTTTGGTTACCATTTTAAAGCATTTGCGATCATTTTAGCTGAGCAGCCTATCATTTTCTGCACTTTATATGTTTTCCCCTCTCCAATCAACTTTTTAATCAAGGTACGCTGTTCTTCTGAACAATGTCTGGAACGACCCATTTTCATCAGAATTTCAGAGAGAAATGCACTGTAACCAGCATGTACAACATTTGCTGCCTTCCTTCCTTAAATAAGGGCAATAATTGCCACCTGTTTTTCAAAGAATGAATGACCTCACTAATAGAACTCCACACTGCTATTATTTTGAACATGCCCCTTTCAATTAGTGATTCAATTACACAGAATCAGCAGCATGCATGTCATGACTATTGGGTCTGTTGGATTTCTATTACTCTACTACACCTGCTAGTAAATTATTTGCCAAGTAGAAATATCATTTCTACCAAAAACAGTGACTGATCAGGTTAGTGATGTCTGACTGCTATTATTTTGAACACAACTGTATATATACGTGTGTGTGTGTATGTATATATATATATATATATACATCTGTACATACGTGAATCCGAATGCAGGGATTAAAGGGGTAAATCAATCATTCATGGAGGTGGTGGCTGCATCAGTTTTCATTTATTCAGCTTTTTCTCCCAGTTTTCACCTAGTGATCTGGCCAGTAACACACCTCCTGTGTTAGTGAGACACAACTCTGGAGGGATGAACATAGGAGACACAGCAGCAATGTTAATCTGGGGGGGGGGGTTAAAAGAATTGGCAGATGTAGATACACTAACATTGAAGCCAAACTCCATTTCACACTTTATAATCAGTTACAGCAAGCATTTATTTCCGTTTGAGGTAAAGGTTTTATATGAATAAATAAGAGCTGATCATTTTAATTACCCCTTCCAGTGTTAAGCAGTTTGTCTTATCTATGTAAACAGATACATTTTTCTGGAGAGCTTGAGCTTGTGAAAAACAACAGACTTACTGGCTGGTTCACCAGAGGAAAGCCTAAAAAAAGGAAACTAGTACAGCTATCACATCTAAGAATTGGTAAGCTGAAATATATAAATGTTTGCTTTTGGGTTTAACGCTTTTGCTGCCAGGTCCATACATCATACAGACCTGACAGTGGGGGGTTTATACACAATCAGGTGGCTGCAGCCACTGGGATTGTGTATAAAACTGACAGGCAGATGCCTGCCTGTCAGGTGAAAGCAGTTGGGCAGTTGCAATGCCGCCCGATCGCTTCCACATCCCCGCCGTGTGCATTGCAATACATTGAGTTGAGCCCAGAGGACACATGCAGGGTATAGAAGACCCTGCATGTCTCAATAAGGAGAACCTACCATCTAAAAATCATCACATAGGGGACTTTGTGTCCCCTATGTGATGAAAAAAAAAGTTAAGTAAAAAAATTTTTTTTCAAATCCCAAAAAATAATGTTACACCCAAGCACATGATATCCCTCCCAAAATTTTAAAGGCACACCCACATATACACACGTAAAAACGTAAACATACACGTCAGGGCGCCTACGTATAAAAAAGTTGATTGTGATACACATTACATATTGTGTTACATAACGCTAAACTGATTTTGGGGCTTTTGAAGTGTTGCCTATAGAAAATATAGGACATTGAAGTCTGTCACCATTTTAATGGCGGTCACAAATTAAAGCTTTGGCATGTTGGGTATCTATTTACTCAGCACAACCTCATTTTTTATATTTTACAAAAAAATTGGGTAATTTATTGCATTTGTTTGCCCTAAAATTCACATTTGCGTATTTTTTTTACTGATATTTTGCATTTCCTAGACCTTTGTGGTAACATGGTGTGACATAAAAAATTGGAACTACCTCGTATAGTAAGATACAATACAGGGATTATTTTTTATGGCAATGCAAATGCTGATTGAGGCTTTTTTTTTTCCGATAGAGTGTTTAGGAGTATTGTTTAGGAGTATTCTGAATTGTGTGTTTTGTTTTAATTTATATTGTCATGATTTTATCTAAGACATAGGTGGCACTATCACTTGCTTCCAGGGGCGGACTGACCATTTGAGCACTTGGGCACTGCCCGAGGGCCCGGGGTCAGTAGGGGGCCCCATGAGATGCCCCTGGTACCTTTCATTGGCTTTTTCATAGGCTTTTTTGGGTGTGGGCGAGGATACAGGGGCCCCATGATCTCCTATTGCCCGGGGGCCCCATGAGTTGTCAGTCCGCCCCTGCTTGCTTCTACAGTATATATTTAGTAATGTCTAACATTATTATTATTATACAGTATTTATATAGCGCCAATAGTTCGCTCAGCGCTGTACATTACAAAGGGGGACAGAACATGTGACAGAACAATACCAACACAATGCAAAACATGAGGGGATCGAGGGCCCTGCTCTTTCGAGTTTACAATCTAGGAGGGAGGGGATGGTGGCACAGGAGGAGAGAGCTGTGGGGGATGGAGTGGTAGAAAGAGTGGAGGAGGAGGAACATCATATCAAATAGATTGTACCACATTAGTTTCACTGTGTACTTGTTTGAATACAAATGTGAGGCTCTAAATTTTTAGCATTTTGAGGCAGCTCAGTTGTCCAAGTAATTATGCACTACATGCATCCTGATTAAAGTGTTTTATACTCTTTAAATAATGTGTACTGTCAGAGATTTTCGGTATCTACCTATAACATCTTAAAAGTTATATTTTAGTCTTTTTGTTTTTTCAAAATGGGGGATTTATTATACATATACAGTACACTTTCATTATCTAGGATGGTTGCCATCATGTATTTCTTTCTGTTTTTGAGATTTGTCAGTTCAGGGATGGCTACAAGATTAAAGCATCACTAAACCCAAAACCAAACAATTCTGTATATATAGGGGTCAATTCACCAAGAGATAAATACTGCATGAATGTTTGAGTTAATATAACTCAAAAGTAGTCAATTCACTAAAAAACATGCATTATTTACCAAATGTGTTATGTTTTGTGATATTTAGCAGCTAAATTCTTTCTGTAAATAAGTGCACACAGGAATATTGTGAAACTGTGAAAACATTGTAGTGTGCTTTCATTCATAGAATGATCTCCCTCTGTTAAAATGTTACAATTTATTTTCATTCCTGAGCTCAGGGTAGAACATTCCCAAACTGATACATTGTATACTTTTAACTTACTGGCCAGTGTAGAGTTCCCCAACAGGGGGAAGAAGACACATGCAAAGGGATCCCAGAAACAAAAAAGGGTTAATGAAAAGGGAAAGTTGTGTAGTCCTATTTTGGGGGGGGGGGGTTATCCAAACAGGATATTGAGCTAAATCGGTAGGTAAATAAGAGAACCAGAACCTTCCTTAAGACGTCGGTCACGCCGAATCTGATTTTGAAATTGCGCGACTTCACTTGAAGTTGCACGATTTCAAAGTTGGATGTCAGTGCAACTTCAAGTGTGACTTGGAAAACATCTGTGCCACGTCATGCACAGATGTCTATGGAAGTCGCGCCTGAACAAAAAGTAGTGCATGAACTACTTTCAAAATCGGTAAGACTCTGACGGAGTCGGAGTCGCACCGACTTGACCACTTCCATTGCGAACAATGGGGTGCGATTTGTCATGCGATTTGAAATTATCAAATTGCATGCAACTTGTCATGCGATCAGGGGCGGACTGACAACTCATGGGGCCCCCGGGCAATAGGGGATCATGGGGCCCCTGTGTCCTTGCCCAAACTCACAAAAAGCCTATGAAAAAGGTACCAGGGGCATTTTATGGGGCCCCCTACTGACCCCGGGCCCTCAGGCAGTGCCCGAGTTTCCAAATGGTCAGTCCACCCCTGTATGCGATTTAAAATGATCAAATCGCATGAAAGTTTGCACCGGTGTGACAGGGGACTAAATGGAAGAGTGGGTTTGATAAAAAGTGGGCAGTGCCTCCACCCAGGACCAAAGTAAAGTAATAGGGAGCAGAGGAACTACTGCAACCAGCATGTGAAAATAACCATAAGTATATAGATGCACACTAGTATGGAAAAACACAAGTCTTATATAAAAAAAAGAGATTATTAATACTACATAGATCCAATGTTTAAGCTGGTATTATCAGCAAAGAGCCAGACAAGGGTCCTGGTGGACTAGTGCACATATACTTGGGTATATATAGTTATTGATAGAGATACCTCCAGATGAATATTGCAACAAAGTCCAATTGCAGGGGCATGATGGAGTAAGATACGCCCATCGGCGAAATGCGTTGATGTCACACGTCAGTGACTTCATGGCCGGCCAGCACATTGGCACCATACACCTAGTCCCGATGGGGACATGGAGCATCATGCCTATGCAAGGCATCCACCGGTCACCATGTGTATTCCTTAGGAAATGGAGCCTGACCACAGTGGTTCCTGAAGTTGGCGGCTGCCTCCGGAACTCCGGGCATGGAATCCAGCAAATGGAGGAACGACATGTTGTCATTTTTTGAACGAGCAGGTGGTGAGTGATACTTTCCTCACACTGTACTGGACACACAGCCGATAGGCCCCCATTGCCAGAAGTTTGTTACAGCGGCAGCCTCACTGACTTTCTCTTTGTCATTCTCCTACTACAGGATGGAGACATAATGTTATATTTTACAGTCGGTGCACAGCACCTCATTTGCATAGTCCATCAAAGATCTATTCATCACCTTTACCTGATTCAGTTATTATCAGTGACATTTTGATTTATATCTGGCGGATAGCTATATCTACATGCTGGCAGGGCTTTGCCACTCATATTCCAGATGGTGGTTGCCTCATGGATACTCTACAATTCAAGATAATATATATTTAGCTATCTGCTCATCACAATCTGCCCCTGGATGGTGATTTATATTTCTTCAAGGATTACCATGTCATGCTTATGGCCTACTATAGGCATACCATCCACCTTGGCTCTCTATGAGGACTGTTTCTTCTAGCAATGATATTTCATTTATGGTTTACAAGTACCAGATGTATATCTATGTCCTTATGGTCATCTTTTGATATTACTCCGCATATCTGATGTATATTATAGTTGGTTAATTCCAGCTCTTTAGCGTTGTTTAATAGGCTCCTATTTCCAGCAATCTTGGAGTTTCACATGTTCACATGATTGATGTACAGCCTGTTGCATATGTTTCCATCTCATATATATTTCCCCACTGAGGTAGTGTGCCCCAATCTGCCTTTGCTATTGATGCAGTATACCTGTGAGTCGTTGCCCCTATAGCATAGCATCACTTATGGCCTGCCATGATGTCTCTCTTTTTATTATTTTTTTGTTTTAAGGTTGTCTTGGGTATTGTCCTTTATTGAGGTGATGGCTACTTGCAGTCTTGACTCTTCTATGTGCAACTTTGCCAATAAAGCATATCTTTGATGACTATTTGAGTATCGCATTTGTCCTCCATGTAACCGCTTTTCTCTGTGAATCACTTTTCACATTTTTTTGTTCCATGATGTCCAACCTGACTCTAGCCTATGCTGGTTATTAAGCCCTAAGCTAAAACTAATTATAGAATCCCAGACCAAAAGACACAGGGTTAACCAGAATAACAGGAGCTGCATGTAAACTCTATTACAATAAACAGGTTCGTCTACTAATAGACAGCAAGGTGACCACTATGAATGCACACTGTAGCACAGGCTTAATTATCCAGTACAAAGCATGTAAGATAACAACAAAGGTACAAATATACTTCTGTAATCAGTCTTTAGATAGTTAGTTTTATATATATATATATATATATATATATATATATATATGCACTATATTGCCAAAAGTATTAGGACGCCCGCCTTTACACGCACATGAACTTTAATGGCATCCCAGTCTTAGTCCGTCTGGTTCACTGTTGAGGTAGCCCACCCTTTGCAGCTATAACAGCTTCAACTCTTCTGGGAAGGCTGTCCACAAGGTTTAGGAGTGTCTATGGGAATGTTTGACCATTCTTCTAGAAGCGCATTTGTGAGATCAGGCACTGATGTCAGACGAGAAGGCCTGGCTCGCAGTCTCCACTCTAATTCATCCCAAAGGTGTTCTATCAGGTTAAGGTCAGGACTCTGTGCAGGACAGTCAAGTTCCTCCACCCCAAACTCACTCATCCATGTCTTTATGGACCTTGCTTTGTGCACTGGTGCACAGTCATATTGGAACAGAAAGGGGCCATCCCCAAACTGTTCCCACAAAGCAGGAAGCATGAAATTGTCCAAAATGTCTTGGTATGCCTTAAGTGTTCCCTTCACTGGAACTAAGGGGCCAAGCCCAACCCCTGAAAGACAACCCCACACCATAATTCCCCCTCCACCAAACTTTACACTTGGCACAATGCAATCAGGCAAGTACTGGTCTGGCAACCGCCAAACCCAGACACATCCATCAGATTGACAGAGAAGTGTGATTCGTCACTCCAGAGAACACGTCTCCACTGCTCTAGAGTCCAGTGGCAGCATGCTTTACACCACTATATCTGATGCTTTGCATTGCACTTGGTGATGTAAGGCTTGGATGCAGCTGCTCAGCCATGGAAACCCATTCCATGAAGCTCTCTACCCACTGTTGTTGTGCTAATCTAAATGCCACACAAAGATTGGAGGTCTTTGGCTATTGACTCTGCAGACAGTTGGCAACTTCTGCGTTTTTGCTTTAGCGTTTAGCGGAATTTTACCGCATTTTTTTGTGTTTGTTTTTTTATTGCTCAAAAAAAGTCCAAAAATGCTGGTTTGCCGCATTTTAGCTCGTTTTCAGCATTAGGGCTTGTTCACAATTGACTTCTTCCCAAACGCCCCTATAGCGTTTGACAGGCATTAGACAGGAGTTTCCATGAAGGAAGCCTCTCCTAGAGCCCATGCACAAAAAAGCACTTCTGTACTCTGGTGTGATGAGACCAACATAAATGTTTTTGGAACAGATGGCTTCAAAACTATAGGCGTTGCAAAGGTGAGAAGTACAAAGAAAAATGCATGGTGCCTACAATGAAACATGGTGGTAGCAGTGTCCTTTTGTGGGGCTGCATGAGTGCAGCTTGTATTGGGGAGCAGCATTTCATGAATTCATAGATGTACCGCTTTTTATTGAAGAGTAGATGTTACCATCACTCTGTGCCCTTGGTCGTTGTGCACTTTTCCAACATTACAATTATCTAAAACACACATCTAAGACCACTGTTGCATTTCTGAAGAACAGGGTGAAAGTGATTCAGTGGCCAAGTATGTCTCCTGATCTGAACCCAGTCAAACACCAAAAGGGGGAATTCTGAAGAGACAAGTTGAGCATCACTCTCCATCCAGCATCCAGGCTCTAAAAGAGGTCATTCTTGAAGAATGAAAAGAGATAGATGTTGCAATATGGTACCAGATCCTCTGTCCCTACTTCCTCTTTGTGTGCTTTCCAACCCAGCAACCTAGAGACAGGAAGTGCTATACATACATGAGGTTGAGATATTAAGTAGCTGGCTAATTACAAATACAGACAGTAGAGGGCAGCAGACCCTTACAGATTCTAACAATGAATGGGTTGATAGGAGCCCCTACATGCATTGATCGGGTTGGGGGGGGGGGGGGTAATAGAGGAAATGCCAGCAATGCACGGGTTAACAGAGGTGGGTAGCTAGTGATCAATAGACGGAGGTTTCTGGACTAGAAAGGAAGGGTTAGTGAAACGTAGCAGCACTGAAAGTGTTAATAGACTTTCTGAAAGCAATACTAGAAGGGGGCTGCTAGAGGCGGTTGTTATGAAACAAGGGGTTAACAGAAGCGCTGTTAGTAACGACAGTGTAAACAGAGCGCGGCTCCACATACCGCCCGTTACTAGAGTGAAGGGGCGGTAATAAGGAAGGGGTTAACAGGCAGGGGCGTGGCAGTGCACTAGGCAGTCCTCTGGACCTCGGCTATATGTTGCCGGAGGAGGCGATCTGGGAGTGTGCGGAGGAGGGCGCGCATGCTCAGTATGGAAAGGGGCGGATTCCATGGCTAGGGGGCGTGTACTCCCCTCGGGGGATGCCAGGGATACCATTTCTTCATTGAACATCTGGCAGTCCTGGCTAGCGGGGTGCTAACGGTAAGAGTGGAGGAGGGGCGGCTGTACCGGGAGGGCGGCGGGCTCCCCCTATCGCTCAGTGCAGAGCAGAGACACTTGCCCAGAGTAGGAGCGCAGTGCTGGCGGAACAGGGACAGGGGGGACAGTTATTCGGGATGCTGGGCACCTGGGGATCCGCCCTGCGGCACCTGGGCATCGTACGAGGTACCCAGGACTGTCTATATGTATACTATACTGCTGTGTACTGCGCATGGCACCGTGCCATCCCCGCCTGTGAGGGGGCATACAAGTAACGGGCAGGACATAGACCCCCCATACTGGGTGTGTGACCCTCTGATCAATGACTAGAGCCCTGCATGGGGGATGGGGGGTCTGCACAGCACCTGGATTACCAGCTGACTGGAAAATCATTCTTATTGCTATACAGGATATATATATCCAGCACTTTACAATGTAAAGGGAGACAGTGCAGTTATAATCCAATACAGGAGGGTTCGCAGGACCCTGGATTTAGGAGTTTACAATCTTTGGGTCCATTCCACAGCCCCCCCCCCCCCCATTGCAGTGGACTGCCGGGCAAGGTAAGATGCCCAGTCTCTGCAGTGCCCGGTGCAGACAGTGCCCACTGTGAAAAGTGTTGCTTTTTTGCAACGTAGCACAGTGCAAGGCAATCCGCCGTATTGCACCGCATGGCGGCCAATAGAACCTAATAAAATATCACTGTGTGAGAAAAACAAAATGTACAATGTGTGGCGCCAGGATGGTGAATCGGCACTGCAGGTATACAGCCGGATTGCACCACATACTGGCGTTGTAACACAGCGGACGGTGTGAATGGACCCTAAAGTGTAAGACTCTCCTGTCTCTGTACTTAGTACATGGGCATTTATAGCCTGTTCTAGATGTTACCAAGTCAGGTACTGGGATGGTACAACTGGTGCATTGGTACTGGAATGGCGTAAATGCTGTGTATGGTGGGGCATTGGTACTGGAATGGCGTAAATGCTGTGTATGGTGGTGCATTGGTACTGGAATGGCGTAAATGCTGTGTATGGTGGTGCATTGGTACTGGAATGGCGTAAATGCTGTGTATGGTGGTGCATTGGTACTGGAATGGCGTAAATGCTGTGTATGGTGGTGCATTGGTAATGGAATGGCGTAAATGCTGTGTATGGTGGTGCATTGGTACTGGAATGGCGTAAATGCTGTGTATGGCGGTGCATTGGTACTGGAATGGCGTAAATGCTGTGTATGGTGGTGTTTTGATACTGGGATGGCGTAAATGCTGTGTATGGCGGTGCATTGGTACTGGAGTGGCGTAAATGCTGTGTATGGTGGTGTATTGGTACTGGAATGGCGTAAATGCTGTGTATGGCGGTGCATTGGTACTGGAGTGGCGTAAATGCTGTGTATGGTGGTGCATTGGTACTGGAATAGCGTAAATGCTGTGTATGGCGGTGCATTGGTACTGGAATGGCGTAAATGCTGTGTATGGTGGTGCATTGGTACTGGAATGGCATAAATGCTGTGTATGGTGGTGCATTGGTACTGGAGTGGCGTAAATGTTGTGTATGGTGGTGTATTGATACTGGGATGGTGCAGCAGATGTGTATGGTGGTGTATTGATACTGGGATGGTGCAGCAGATGTGTATGGTGGTGCATTGGTCCTGGAATGGCGTAACTGCTGTGTATGGTGGTGCATTGCTACTGGAATGGCGTAACTGCTGTGTATGGCGGTGCATTGGTACTGAAATGGCGTAAGTGCTGTGTATGGTGGTGCATTGGTCCTGGAATGGTGTAAGTGCTGTGTATGGCGGTGCATTGGTACTGGAATGGCGTAAGTGCTGTGTATGGCGGTGCATTGGTACTGGAATGGAGTAAGTGCTGTGTATGGCGGTGCATTGGTACTGGAGTGGCGTAAATGTTGTGTATGGTGGTGTATTGATACTGGGATGGTGCAGCAGATGTGTATGGTGGTGCATTGGTCCTGGAATGGCGTAACTGCTGTGTATGGTGGTGCATTGGTCCTGGAATGGCGTAACTGCTGTGTATGGTGGTGCATTGCTACTGGAATGGCGTAACTGCTGTGTATGGTGGTGCATTGCTACTGGAATGGCGTAACTGCTGTGTATGGCGATGCATTGGTACTGGAATGGCGTAAGTGCTGTGTATGGTGGTGCATTGGTCCTGGAATGGCGTAAGTGCTGTGTATGGCGGTGCATTGGTACTGGAATGGCGTAAGTGCTGTGTATGGCGGTGCATTGGTACTGGAATGGCGTAAGTGCTGTGTATGGCGGTGCATTGGTACTGGAATGGCGTAAATGCTGTGTATGGCGGTGCATTGGTACTGGAGTGGCGTAACTGCTGTGTATGGCAGTGCATTGGTACTGAAATGGCATAAATGCTGTGTATGGTGGTGCATTGGTACTGGAGTGGCGTAACTGCTGTGTATGGCGGTGCATTGGTACTGAAATGGCATAAATGCTGTGTATGGTGGTGCATTGATACTGAAATGGCATAAATGCTGTGTATGGTGGTGCATTAGTACTGGAATGGTGTAACTGCTATCTATGGTGGTGTATTGGTACTGGGCCAGTACATCTGATGTGTATGGTGGTGTATTTTACGTATTACAGGTGCTTATATAACGCTGTCAATTTACGCAGCTCTTTACATATACATATGTTGTACATTCACATCAGTCCCTAATCCTCAAGGGGTGTACAGTTTAAGGTCCCTAACTTACATTCATACATACACATACTAGAGTCAATTTAAACAGGAGCCAATTAACCTATCAGCATGTCTTTGGAGTGTGGGAGGAAACCCACGCAGGCACAGGGCAAACATGCAAACTCCAGGCAGGTAGTGCCATGGTTGGGATTTGAACGAATGACCCTAGTACTGCTAGGCAGAAGTGCTACCCACTTAGCCACTGTTGGTACTGTAACAGTACAGCTGCTGTGTATGTTGGTCTGTTGGTACTGGAATGGTACAGCTGATGTGTATGGCAGTGGATTGGGACTGGAATGGTACAACTGGTGTGTATGGCGGTGTATTAATACAGGGATGGCACATCTCCTTTGTATGGTGGTGTATTGGTACTGGGGTGGCACTTCTGCTGTGTATGTTGGTGTATTGGTACTGGAATGGTACAGCTGATATGTACAGTGGGGAAAATAATTATTTGATCCCATGCAGATTTTGTAAGTTTGCTCACTTACAAAGAAATGAAGGGTCTATAATTATTATCATGAGTGTATTTTAAATGATAGAGACAGCATTTCAACCAAAAATCCAGAAAAACACAATACAAATGTTATAAATTGAGTTGCAGTTCAGTGAGTAAAATAAGTATTTGATCCCCAAGCAAAACATGACTTAGTACTTGGTGGAGAAACCCTTGTGGGCAAGCCCAGAGGTAAGACGTTTCTTGTAGTTGGTTAGCAGCTTTGCACACTTCTCAGTGTCCACTCTTCTTTACAGATCTTAAATCCTTAAGGTTTCTTGGCTTTTGCTTGGCAACACATAGTTTCAACTCCCTCCTTAAATTTTCTATAGGATTAAGGTCTGGAGACTGGCTAGGCCACTCTATGACCTTAGTGTGCTTCCTGAGCCACTCTTTTGTTACCTTGACGGTATGTTTTGGATCATTGTCATGCTGGAAGACCCATCCATGACCTATCTTCAGTGTTCTGGCTGAGGATTTTACAATACATGGCCCCGTCCATTGGCCCCTCAATGTGTCAAAGTTGGCCTGTACCAGTAGCAGAGAAACAGCCACAGAGCATAATGTGTCCACCTCCATGCTTGACTGTAGGGATGGTGTTCTTAGGATCAAAGCCAGCATTTTTCTTCCTCCAAACACAGAGAGTTGAGTTAATGCCAACAAGCTCAATTTTGATCTCATCTGACCACAGCACTTTCTCCCAATCCTTCTCTGAATAATTTACATGTTCGTTGTCAGATGGGTCTGTACATGTGCCTTCTTAAGGAGGGGGACCTTGCAGGCGCTGCAGCATTTCAATCCATGGCGGTGTATTGTGTTACCAATGGTGTGTTTATTGACTGTAGTCCCAACTGCCTTGAGATCATTCACAAGCTCCTCCCGTGTGGTTCTGGCCTGTTCCATTACTGTTCTCATGATCATCCTTACACCACAAGGCTAAATCTTGCATGGAGCTCCACACCGAGGGCGATTGATGGATTTTATTGTATTTCTTGCATTTGTGAGTAATCGCTCCAGCAGTTGTCTCCTTCTCACCAAGCTTCTTGCTGATGGTCTTGTAGCCCACTCCAGCCTTGTGCATGACAGCTGTTTAGTCTTGCCCATGGTGTTGCCCATGAAATAGATTCTATGGACAGGTGTCTTTTATACACATAATGAGCTGTCATTAGGAGCACCTTCTTAAACTGACAGGACTAATCTGTGTACCACATGAGCGCATAGCCTGTCTGTGGGAGCCAGAATTATTCTTGGTTGGTAGGGGATCAAATACCGCAACTCAATTTATAACATTTGTATTATGTGTCTCTTCATTGTATCAAGACCCTTCATTTCTTTGTAAGTGGGCAAACTTACAAAATCTCAAATAATTATTTTCCCCACTGCATGGTGGTGTATTGGTACCAGGATGGCACAGCTGCTGTGTATGGTGGTGTATTGATACTGGGATGGTGCAGCAGATGTGTATGGTGGTGTATTGGTACTGGGATGGTGCAGCAGATGTGTATGGTGGTGTATTGGTACCAGGATGGCACAGCTGCTGTGTATGGTGGTGTATTGGTACTGGGATGGTGCAGCAAATATGTATGGTGGTGTATTGATACTGGGATGGTGCAGCAGATGTGTATGGTGGTGTATTGGTACCAGGATGGCACAGCTGCTGTGTATGGTGGTGTATTGATACTGGGATGGTGCAGCAAATATGTATGGTGGTGTATTGATACTGGGATGGTGCAGCAGATGTGTATGGTGGTGTATTGGTACTGGGATGGTGCAGCAGATGTGTATGGTGGTGCATTGATACTGGGATGGTGCAGCAGATGTGTATGGTGGTGTATTGATACTGGGATGGTGCAGCAGATGTGTATGGTGGTGTATTGGTACTGGGATGGTGCAGCAGATGTGTATGCTGGTGTATTGATACTGGGATGGTGCAGCAAATGTGTATTGTGGTGTATTGATACTGGGATGGTGCACCAGATGTGTATGGTGGTGTATTGATACTGGGATGGTGCAGCAGATGTGTATGGTGGTGTATTGATACTGGGATGGTGCAGCAGATGTGTATGGTGGTGTATTGGTACCAGGATGGCACAGCTGCTGTGTATGGTGGTATATTGATACTGGGATGGTGCAGCATATGTGTATGGTGGTGCATTGATACTGGGATGGTGCAGCAGATGTGTATAGTGGTGTATTGATACTGGGATGGTGCAGCAGATGTGTATGGTGGTGTATTGATACTGGGATGGTGCAGCAGATGTGTATGGTGGTGTATTGATACTGGGATGGTGCAGCAGATGTGTATGGTGGTGTATTGGTACTGGGATGGTGCAGCAGATGTGTATGGTGGTGTATTGGTACCAGGATGGCACAGCTGCTGTGTATGGTGGTGTATTGATACTGGGATGGTGCAGCAGATGTGTATGGTGGTGTATTGATACTCGGATTGTGCAGCAGATGTGTATGATGGTGTATTGGTACTGGGATGGTGCAGCAGATGTGTATGGTGGTGTATTGATACTCGGATGGTGCAGCAGATGTATATGGTGGTTTATTGATACTCGGATGGTGCAGCAGATGTGTATGGTGGTGTATTGGTACTCGAATTGTGCAGCAGATGTATATGGTGGTTTATTGATACTCGGATGGTGCAGCAGATGTGTATGGTGGTGTATTGATACTCGGATGGTGCAGCAGATGTATATGGTGGTTTATTGATACTCGGATGGTGCAGCAGATGTGTATGGTGGTGTATTGATACTCGGATGGTGCAGCAGATGTATATGGTGGTTTATTGATACTCAGATGGTGCAGCAGATGTGTATGGTGGTGTATTGGTACTGGGCACTTTCCCTTCTCATTTTCTTTTCTTTTTCCTTTTGCAGGTGTTGATGCTAAATGACTTCTGCCTATTGATATCTGTGTGAACCAGAAGATCGCTGATCATGGCAGATGCTGAGCCCACACCTCCTCCTGTGTCCGGGTCAGAACTGGTGTCTGGTCTATGGATGCTGGGTCGGACCCTTCTTTTCTTGCTGCCTGTGTACTTGTGTGGCTATCTGGGACTCAGCATAGTGTTTGTCGTACTGGGGCTCGCTGTATATTTGGCCTGGAAGGGTACCAGACAAGGCAAGTGGAATCGACTTCAATCAGCACTTGAAACCTTGCAGAATGAAGAATCTGTCACTGCCACCACTATCTTTATGACCAAGAAAGAGCTACCTTCCTGGGTAAGTGACTTCACATCACTGTTCTACACATGTTATGGCTAGGGTAAAGCTACTGCTGAAAGCATTTCTCCTAAGGCTGGCCATACACTGTACAATCTGATGGTGCAATTTCTACCATCAACTAAATGGTACAAGAGCATGCCTGCTTTTTTTTTATTGAATAGATTGCTCAGGTTTGTTTTCAGATTAATTTTGGTAGCTCTAAAGGAAATTGTACAGTCAGATTGTACATAATGTCAGACCTAACGGTGCAATATGAACAAAACCATTGAATGAGTAAACAGTTCCCTTCAGCTTCCCTTGCAATCGATTTAGACTCGATGACAGATTCAGACAAACTAGGTTGATAGGCCAGGACAGGAAATGATTGATTTGTACAGAGACCAATGAGAGTGCCAAACAAACAGTCTAAGGGTTCAAAAACGTTTATTAATAGTATTGGTTCACATATGACAACACAAAACAATCAACGTGTTTCAGGGGCTCGGGGACCTTCCCCTTATTCAGGGCATAACATAATAGGTTATCATAGGGACTTTGAAATTGCACAAATCACCACACATTACATATTTGCTGCATGGAATATAGCTAGAATCAACAAATCAGCAAAGCACTGATCATTGATTCTGGTCATACCCTATGCAGTAAATAGGTAACTATGTGATTTGCACCTATTTTGAGTCCCTATTATTTACCACTATATTTATGCTCTAAAAAAGGGGGAGCTTTAAAAACACTGAAAAACACAGCCTTTAGGTTCACACTAGAATGCGGTGCAGGAAACTTGTGATCCATGCTCGTTTACTGCACGGCATTCAAATTGCACTGCCCTTACAATCTGCGGCATGTGTCCGTGCAATCTTAACAACAACCCAAACGCAAGCCTTTATGCTTTTGCAGTGCGTTTACCTGCACTGGATTGCATGGTACAAAACAACCATGCAATTCAGTTGCAGTGCAGTTCCAAAATTGGTGCATGCATGACTTTAGTGCGATGCAGTGCAGTTTGAGCCCATTCAAAAGGAAAGGGCTCAAATCGCAGCGCACTGAATCACATGTGAATTGCACAGAAGTGCAGTGCAATTACTGTGCAATTCATAACTGTTACTAAACCCACGACAATAAAATCAGTCTATAAATGCCGTAAAGCGTGCTTGTTATACTCACTGTGGAACCTAAGGGGATAATCCTCTGCGTTGTGTGAAAAGGTTGTTTGATCCTGTCTTCTCTGATCATCCCCTACTTTTACGGTCTCCAATCCATCTGATAGAACAGAGCCTTGGAGGTAAGCTGCACATGTTCAGTTTGGTGTGCATTGCTAAAGAGGTTTTTTTTTTCTTCTTGGGAAAGTGCATGTGATCAGTACAGGGCCAATTAGCACTGTCCAGACAGAGGGTGCTCTGCTGAACACTGACAGAAGTCACAAGACTGCTCTAACTGCTGATGAGAAAATGTATTTAGCAGTTTAAATTTACTAAAATAATTGCATTTCCATGTTCTGTGTACTGTTGAAGACCAGATATAGTGAATACAGGGCCCTGGGTTTAGTAACATTTTAACCGCTTCCCTACCGTCCTATAGCAGAACTACCGCTACTGGATGGCAGGGCTGTGCAAAATCACGTGTATATATATATATATATATATATGTGATTTTTGCATATCCGCCATAGGCGGCTTCAGATGTTGATCACTGGGTGCTGGCTGGAGATCCCCCGCCAGCAGCTGGAAATCGCTGAGTAACACTGACAGGGGAAAGACCTGTGTGTAAACAACAAAGGTCTCACTCCTGCCAGCAGTAACATGCTGCTGTGTATTTCTCTGCATGTTTCCCAAGTAAAACATACACAGCACACAGAGTAAAACAGCACATAGTTAACCTTTTGATCGCCTCAGATGGTAACCCCTTCCTGCCCAGTGTCATTAGTACAGTGATAGTGCTTTTTATTAGCTTTGATCACTGTACTGGTGTCACTGGGGATGTCAGTGGCAGTTAGTCAGTTCCCCCCGAGTGTCAGAATGCCCGCCGCAGCCGCTTATACTAGTATAAAAAAAAATAAGAACAAATTCCAGTATATATAGCGCCATTTGTAGACGCTATAACTTTCACGTAAACCAATTAATTTACATGTACTGTTCTTTTTTTTTTTTAGCAAAGACATGTAGCAGAATACATTTTGGCCTACGTTTATGAAGAAATTAGTTTTTTTTTTAATTTTTTTACTGGATATGTTTTATAGCAAAAAGTCAAAAATATTGTTGTTTTTTTTTCAAAAACGTTGGTCTTTTTTTTGTTTATCAGGTAAAAAAATTAAAAACACACATGTGATCAAATACCACCGAAAGAAAGCTCTATTTGTGGGGAAAAAAAGGACATAAATTTAATTTATGTACACCGTTGCATGACTGCGCAATTGTCAGTTAAATTAATGCAGCGCCGTATCGCAAAAACTGACCTGGTCGGGAAGGGGGGAAGAAATCCTCTGGAGGGCAAGTGGTTTAGGTTTTAATGATGGTAATGCTACTGAAACCTCTGTCATTCTGAAACTATTACACAGGAAGATACTAATGGTTATTCAAATGTATGCATTGTTCATACAGAAACTGCAAGCAGAATCCTGTTTGGTACCCAGAGACTTCTGGTGGTAGCCCCTATACTGCTTCAGTACAGGTTTCCTTTGGTGTGTTTCTGTCATGTTACTGTGCATTCATTTTTAGTGAGCTGTCAATGTACTACAAAGTACATTTTTTTGCACCTGTACCTTTTTTTTTTTTTTTTTTGTTACCCCACTATGCAACAATTCCATGTAAGATCCATGTTTTACCATGTGTTACCGCATTGTACAGATGTGAATCTCACTTTATTCAAAACAATTTTGAATTTTTTTGTCCTTAATTCAATAGCATGAGCCCGGTTTTTGTATGAATTTTTAGGCCTGGTATATTAGAAGAACCCTGTTTTGCTTAGGAAATTATTATAATTCTCAATCTCTGTGTCCATGTGAAAGTTCATAAGCAGATAAAAGGCTGGGACAACAGTCTCCTTACATTTTTTTATACGTTATGTACAGTATATTTTTTATATGTATGAATGTATCTATATTCAGGATATGGATATATTTTGGTACAGGTATGTTCTACATCTGTTACACATCCTTTCATTTTCCACACATTGCGACAAATATGCACATTACAGAATGGTAATGCTGTGATATTTTTATAATGTGTTTTATGGTTTCTGTCATTCAGTATATAATTTGTCTGTATGAAATGTCATTGAACATCCAGTGCTAGGATCCTAACTATTAACACCCTCCAAAGATGTGATTTTTTTTTTCTCCAATGATGCATGAATTTTATGGAAGTGACAGTCCCTCTTAATTGAAAGCCCTTCTGATCCCTAAATGGGCCTTACACATGTGTCTGGAGAAAGAGTTGTTACCTATAGCATTCATATTTCCTATTTTTGTGTTTCCAGTAACAGGAGAGTGATGTACTGTATTAACTAATGACAAAAGTGGAAGTTTGGATTTAGGGTGACACACATTTTGGCGTTACTAAATCGTTTGTAGTGCAAGTTTTTGAGACATGCTGGCCTCATCTTCAGGCAATAACTGCTTACAGTTTACTGCAAGTAACACCAATAAAAGGTATTACCCTAAATCCAAACGTCCACAATTGGAGTAGGGGCTCGTTTATACCTGTGCCGCTCTTTGAACAGCGATCTGCAGTGGAACACTTTTCAGAGAAAGCAGTGAAGGCTTGGCTGACAGGCATTCAAGAGTTTATATTGCCGCCTCCTGAATGCCTATTTTTTCTCAGCCAAACAGGCTTTTTGAATAAGAAATGCCACACTATAACCGCAATGCTTAGTTTTTGGCTTATGGTTGTGGTTTGGCTCCATTTGGATGTCACAGTCAACAGCAGGGAGGATAATTTTTGTGTACACCCCCATCTGGCTGCTTCTGCTTCTTAAGGAGCGGTAAAAACTCAGCTCAAGCATCTATTTTTATTATTTATTTATGGTACTTATATAGCGCTGTCAATTGACACAGTGCTTTACACATATATATTGTACATTCACATCAGTCCCTATCCCTCAAGGGGTGTACAATCTAAGGTCCCTAACTCACATTCATACATACACATACTAGGGACAATTTAGACAGGATCCAATTAACCTACCAGCATGACTTTGGAGGGTGGGAGGAAACCGGAGTACCCGGAGGAAACCCACGCAGAACATGCAAACTCCAGGCAGGTGGTGCCGTGGTTGGGATTTGAACCAATGACCCTAGTACTGCCAGGTGGGAGTGCTAACCATTTAGCCACTGTTCTGCCCAATTGCCTCCTAGCCACAAGGGTACTCTGTGTTTAAGATATTCTATTTAGTTGCCACTGGCACCAAGAAATATTCTTCCTTCAGACATTTTAATGCATGATGTTGTTTCTTTTTCATATTAATAATTCTAGTATTCTTCAGTATAAAAAGTACATTGTAATCAGCTGAGTGTCATTCCGCCTCTGATCTGTATGCAGTGGAAATATTTTGGGAAATCCTAAGTGCTGGTGCTTAAGTGATGTTCTCTTGTGCGTTGACCTCTTCCGATGGTTGCATGGACATTTATGGACTTGCTTTTCTGCTGGCATTTATTCAGATTTTTTTTCCCCTTGTTATGTGTCACATTCCTGTCTTGTCTGGAGAGCTGAGAGAAAGCAAACAGAACTGCCCCCACATCCTGGCTGTCCTTCTCAGTCCCTGATATTTGCTGCCATCAGGACTTTCAGCTCTCACTGTTTTACTTTGTATTGATTAGGGGTACAGGAACAGTAAATTACTTTTGTTGTTACATCAAGTATGTTGTTTGATGTTCAAGCGATCCTTTGTGGGGAAAATTTCAACAAACCAGCATTAGTAATTCTGTCTCTGGTAAAATATTATTATTATTATTTTTATTATTAATAATATACAGTATTTATATAGTGCCAAGAGTTTGTACAACACTTTACATAGTAAAGGGAGACGGTACAGTTACAATACAATCTGATACAAGAGGGTTAGATGGACCCTGCTCATGAGAGCTTACAATCTAAATGTCCTGAGGCCCCCAAACCTGCAGAACATGTCATATGCAAATACCAACTCCGCTCTCAAAGGAAACCTTCCCTGTGAAAAACACGTAGGCTGCTGTTTGCCGGCCTCTTCTTTAAAGCGAGTATTGTTAACTCATATTTCTAAATTCCTTTTTTCTGTTGCTGTAATCCAACTTTCTGTTAGAGGGTGGCTGTGTTCATTCTCCATGGTCCCACTGTATGCAAAAACATAGCCATCCTCTCTTGCTCACTCCTGAGATAGACTAGGGAATATGGATTTGGGGTTTGCAGTGTGCATAGAGCAGTGTGCATGACCATAACTAGCAAGCACTGCTCATTCCAAATGGAAGGGGAAAAGGTTCGGTTCGGGAGCTTGCAGAGGAGGCAGTAAAACACACACGATTTTGCAAAACAATTACAGGACCATTAGGTAGTAGGTGTGTATGGGTTATTTTTGGAGAAAAAAAGCTAGCCATAGTCGAAGCAATTTTATTTCCTGCAACCACTGGTTGCAGAAAAGAACAACTTGATTCCCCCATCAACACAGTCAGTGTTGATAGGGGAATCCCTCCCATAGAGCCATTGTGTTCTCCCAGCGGGGGAAGTCATCCCCACCAGGGGAACACTGTGATTACTGCTAGCAGCTATAATATCCACTAGCAATAATTGCATGTAAAATTCAACAGGCTGGTTGTACTCAAGTTGATCGAACAATCAACTTTGGCACATTCAGCGTGCTCATACAGGGTTAAAATCTTGGCTGGTTCAGCAGTGACTCGAACCATCTGTGGCCAGCTTTAGGGTATGATTTAGTAGCTTTTTAAAGATGCTAGGTGCCTGGCTGTTATACCGACTTTGACTTTAAAGCAGGCCAAACATTAAGCGATATTCTTTCCTTCCACCACAGGTTGCAGGAAAGAAATTAGCTTGCTTCCCCCATCAACACATTCAGTGTTGATGAGGGAATCCCTCCTGCAGTATTATTGTGTTCTGCCAGCGGGGAGTTTTCCCTGCAGCAGGATACAATGATCACTGCTAGCAGCTATAGCTGCCTGCAGTGACCTCATTAAAAAAAACAACAGTCTGGTTGAACTGAAGTTGATCAGTGGATCGGCTTCAGTACAACGAGCCTGCCCATAGATGGATCAAATTTCACCCAGTCCCAGCCAATCCAGCTGAAATGCGATATGTCTATGGCCAGCTTTATTCTTTGATTTATTGACCTGAAATAGGTGTACAGATAAGGAATCCTGATTTTGTTTTAATCTGTATACTTGTATATAAACGCGTGTAAATGTGGCTAACCGCGTTTATAAGCGTTTGCGTTTAGAAGCATTTTTTAACTGTTCCATATCCACATGCTGTCCAGAGCCTTTTTTCATCATCAGAAATGCATGCAAAGCGTTTTCCATGTATTCAAATGGACCCGGTACACCAGCGCAGTCAGTTCCAGGTTTTGCGCGAAGGAAGAAATGATAGAATGTGCCGCATTATGCTCATGATGGGATCCATAGTGAATACAACCAGAAAAGATAACTAATCTCAACACATACTGCTCTCTCTGCTTCTGCTCTCTCTATTTCTCTCAAAATGTCTGAAATAGTTAATTTTGTACTGTTTTTCAGTGCATTCTGGGCATTTGGGAAGGTCTCCTGAGGTTATCTTTAAAAAACGCTTCTAAACGCAAACGCTCATAAACGTGTTATGCAAACGTGGCTAAACAGACATTTTTTTACCTACATTTTCCAGCAGTCAGTTTCCATCGTTCAGAAGTGTTTTCCAAACGTCCCGTGTACATGAGCCCTGAGTGTTCTAATCTGCCAATAAGTCATGTATGTCTTCCATTCCTGACTTTCACGCTTGACAGACATCCTCTTGGCTAACAAAGAGGGCTAAACATATAGATCTCTTAGCAGTTATGTTATTTTGGCATGTAATATATATGTTATATCATTGGGGGTGTGGTCACGCAAGGCTGAGACGTAAAAGGAACAGCTAGGACATGACAACCTTTTGCTTTTTTCTGTCTGCAGATAGAAATGATGTAAATTTCTATCCGGTTTGTGCTGTCCCTTATACCAAGCACCATCACTGAAAGACTTCTGTCACTAACCAGAGGCATGTAGAATTATCAATGCTTCTCTTTTTGTAGCCTATTTTGGGATAAAGTTACCCTGTCCCCAGTGTTTGTTGCTCCATTTTCCATAGAAACGCACTTCCCTCCCTCTCCGGTGATGCACTTGTCTGTAATGTACAGTCAGCTCTGTACTGCTGCTGCAACGCTCTCTAGATCCTGGCATAGATTATAGAAGCCACAATCGGTTTGCTTAGTTTCGTGTTAGAAATTGTTCATCTGCCAGCCTTCCTGTGAGCTTTTCTGTAGAATCCAACCACAGGAAATTGTTACTTACAACCAGACACTAAAAATAAAACTACAAAGTATCAACTTGCTTTATGTTTTTTTTATTTAGCTAGTATAAACTAGAATCTGGTGGACTAGAGAAAAAGATACAACTTGCACCTCCTTTTCTGCCACACTGCATCCATCTTCACATACTATAATTCCCAGGACAGGGACAGATCTGGTAAAAATATCATTGCAGAAATTGGAGGCACGTCTCAGCCTAGTAAGCAGGCCTTTATGAGCCTGTCCCACCACAGTCCCTGTTTCACGCCTTTCCATGCATTTCTTACAAGCATTTTTGTTTTCACTTGCATGGTTTTTTTTCCAGAGTAGCATTGCATTGCATTAAAATGCAACCTAAAGTACTTTTTTACAGTGTGCTGAGGCATCGTGGTGTGACCCAGTCTTGTTGGACAACATTTCATTTTACTGTCTATGCACTGGGAATGCTTGGAAAAAGCATTTTAAATCATCTGATGGCACTGAGCCCTAAAAGATACTATAATGTTTGTTAATGTTAATTTTTTGAAAGTTTACAAACTGAAATGTTATATATATATATATATATATATATATATATATATACACACAGTATATAATTTTTTAATGTATTTTTGTAACCGCTTTCCTGGCGCCCTATAGCAGAGATACTGCTTCCGGGTCGGCAGGGCTAAGCAAAATCACACACACACACACAAACGATTTTGTATTTCTGGGCAGGGGGCGTGCACAAGCTGCACGCGCACCCTACCTGCGCCACCATTGGCAGCCTCACCTGTCGATCACTGGTTCCCGGCCGGTGATTCCCCACTGGCACCCGGCGATCGCCGTGTATCACTGACGGGGAAGGGGGGGGGGGGAAGACCTGTATATAAACAAAACAGTTCTCTTACCTGTCAGCTCCTGCACACTGCTTTGTATGGCCATACAAAGCAATTTGCTTACACAGTAAAGCACACAGTAAAACTCACACAGCACGCAGTTAACCCTTTGATCGCCCCAGATGTTAACCCCTTCCTGCCCAGTGTTATTAGTACAGTGTCAGTTCTTTTTATTAGCACCGATCAATGTGTTGGTGTTACTGGGGAAGTCAGTGATAGTTAGTCAGTTCCCCCCCCAGTGTCAGAATGCCCACCGCAGTCCCACTATAAGTTCCTGATCCAGTATATATACCACCATTCGTAGACGCTATAAGTTTCATGTATACCAATTCATTTACACTTATTGGGATTTTTTTTTAGCAAAGACACATAGCAGAATATATTTTGGCCTAAATTTATGACAACATTTGATTTTTAAAAATTTTTCCTGGACATGTTTAATAGCAAAAAGTCAAAAATATTGTTTTGTCTCAAATTTGTTGGTCTTTTTTTTTCATAGCACAAAAAATAAAAACCGCATGACTGCACAATTGTCAGGTAAAGTAATGCAGTGCCGTATGGCAAAAAATGGCCTGGTCAGGAAGGGGGGTAAATCCTTTGGAGGGCAAGTGGTTAAAGGAGGATGCAATTGACAAATGAAAGGCCTCAACATTTGGTTAATAGAGATGAAAATGTTTTATATTTACAGTGTATGTACAATTTTTATTTTAGACATGACAATGTATTACAGGCAGTGTAAAATGTGTGCCGCTCAGGCTACAAGGGAAAGCAGTCCCGTGTCCACCACTTTGAGTGCAAGCCAGGGAAGGAGCTCATGTAAGCTCCAAGCAACTGTTGAGCAAAAGATGGATCCTATGAAGCTGGAAATCTATGCAGGCCTACTGGTGTTGCAATGAATGGTAGTCTCAATCTGGGCTCTTACCAGGCCACACCTCCAATGCCCCCTGGGCGGGTCTGCCTAGATGTATGGCTTCATGGGATCCATCCTTTACTCAACAATGTATTACAGGCAAGGGTATATATGACACTGTGTTTGGAATGCATGCAGGAATTAGAGGCACTTCTCAGCGTAATAAGCAGACATTAACAATCAGTTCACATTATAGAAACGCAGTCCAGATGCGTTCTGGATGCATTTCTGCATGCGCATTTTTGGCACGTTTTTGGCACGTTCCAGTGCGTTTTTGATGCTCTCCAGTTCATTTTTTTTCCCCTGGAAATAAAGATAGAATAGGTAGGCGCTGTATGTATATATATATATATATATATATATATAGATATATATATAGATATATATATATATATCTCAAAATACAATATAGAAGGGATGTGTATCTACAAATAATCCCTATAACTAATCACTCTATATAGTGTAAGGCCCCCAAAACTTGGGCCAACTGTAGTGACCCTAGACAAATCTTGTCTCAGTGTTGTTCTATTCTAAGTGAAGTTGCCCCTAATTAAGTGTGATAAACACTTTTAACATGCAAATAAAATATAAATAGATAGGCACTACATTTGCCCAAACAATAAACTTCATATAGTGCATAGTTTTTTCCTCTCTCTTTTTCTTCAATTTAAATAGGGACATGTGCATTTCAGTGCTTTTTTGGTGCATTCCGGTGCGTTTTTTATGCATTTTACAACGTTCCAGTACAGTTATGTGCAGGAAAAATGCAGCCTGTTCTACTTTTTTTTTCTGCAACCAGAACTCACTGGAACTGCAAGCACGGATGTGAACTATGACATTGACAACCATATAACCTACTTTCTGTGCATTTTGGATGCAGAAAAAAAGCATACTAAAACGCATGTAGTGTGAAGTGGACCTAAAGTGGAACTTCACTCTCCCAGTCAACATTCACTGTTTTGAAGCCTTATGCTGTCAGCATTAGTAAACAGATAACAAAGTATATTTACTTGTTTTAAACTATCTTTTACATTTCTTTAGTCATTTCCATTAGGGATGCACTGAAATTTCGGTGGCTGAAATGTTTGGCCAAATATACCCCTATTGGCCTTTGGCCAATATGAAAATAGGCACTGATACGGCCCTCGCCGCCCGCCACCGGCCAGTGGTTCTCAGCCTTACCTGAGAACCCATCCAACGATCCCAGCGCTGGGCATAAAGATCCGTGAAGGAAAGATGGCCTCCACTCATCTCTATGCCCTTGGAGGACCAGACCGACGTCATTACGTCACTTCCGGTTCTGGTGCCTTGTGATCAAGGCCATTTTTTTTCTTTTTTAAGCACTAGATCAGTGCTGTTTTTTTTTATCTAATGCTTTACATTGTAGAGGAGAGATGTGGGGTCTTATTGACCCCATATCTATCCATAAAGAGGACCTATCACTGCTTATTTTTATCACAAGGGATGTTTGCATTCCTTGTGATTGCAATAAAAGTGATTAAAAAAAACTGTGTAAAAATTTTTTAATAAAATAAATTTTAAAAAAATGTTTTTTTAAAAGTGCTCTCATCCCTCGCACACAGTGGTGAATGTATACGTAGGCCACACTCACATATGTAAACGGTGTTCAAACCACACGTGAGGTATCGCCGCAAATGTCAGAAAAACTGCAAAAGTTTTAAAGCGACACCCATGGAGATTTTTAAGTACCACCATTCCATGAACGTGTGCGATTTTAAAGCATGACATGTTGGGTATCTATTTACTCGATGTAACATCATCTTTGTTATTTTACAAACAAATTGGGGTATATATTGTGGGTTTTTTTTATTCATTATAGTGTATTTTATTCCCAAAAAATTGTATTAAAAAAATATATACATTTTTAAAAACTGTCCATTTTGGTTTTGGTTTTCGGCCAAGTACATCCTGAATTTTCGGTTTCTGCACCAGAATTTTCATTTCGGCGCACCACTAATTTACATCCCATACATGTCATACATCCCAGCAGGGCTGAATCTAGCTTGTCTGATGTGGGGGTGCAGTAAAAAATGTCAGGGGGGGCAGAGGATGGGAGATCAGCGGGGCAGCAGACAGGGGTCATTGCTGGCAAAAGACAGAGTATCAGATAAGGGCAGCATAGTGGCAGGTTAGAGCAGTATAATGGCAGGTTAGGGTAGTATAGTGTCAGGTTAGCGCAGAATAGTGGTAAGTTAGGGTTGGCTTTGGGGGGGGGGCACAATTAAAATCTGTGGGGGCATAGTCCACCCCTGCACCCCCCTAGATCCGTGCCCCAGGAGTCTTCAGGAGAGAAGATGGGGTTTTCTCAGCTAAGCACCCCCCTAGATGCATCCCAGGATTCTTCTGGAGAGGAGATGGGGTTTTCTCAGCTAAGCACCCCCCTAGATGCATCCCAGGAGTCTTCAGGTGAGGAGATGGGTTTTTTTCAGCTAAGCACATCCCCCTGTCTGCGTGTCTGAACTAAGGGCAGATGGATTCAAGGAAGTAAATGCTACTTTAATCATCTACCCTTACTCAAGATGGCCATGGACAGAAATTTTCAAAGTGATTTCTCAGCAAAATAAGGCATGGAGAAATGAATGGATTGGTGACTTTGCTTTGAATATTAAAAATGAATTAAATAGAGCTTTTGGTTTGTGGTGCTCAAATACCCTGTTTTTCTGCTTTAAGGTCCCTTGCGGGGGGAGCTGCTGTACATCCCTTTCAGCATTTTCTGCACCCAGGAGGGACAGATGTATGTCCAGCACTACTGCTTGTAGCAGTCAAAATTTGGGTATTTCTCCCTGAATGCATCAGGCAGTAAACGCAAATACAACTCTGTATAACATTCAGCTCCATCCAGCCATAGATTGCCTCCTGGGTGCACTAAAATGCCAGGAGGGACCCACAGCAGCTAGTTACCCCTGTGTGCAAGGGGTTTAAAAGAGACAATCAGTTAATCAGTTTTATTTTAAATTGAAATGTAAATGTTATCTAGTTTATACTTCGTGTACAAATTTTAATATACATATAAAAATGCATTACAGAGAAGTGTATGACATGTATTCAGAATTCATGCTGAGATATTAGAAAAACCCAGCAATGCCTTTCTGCTTTTTCTTTATTTTTTCCTTATCTAACAGTAACTGTACTCTCCCTGTATTTCTACATGACATCATTTCTAATTCCCAGACTTGGTATGGAGACAAGGGGTATTTTCCTCGCTTTCAGCTGCCAGATCACTCCCTATGGGCTCATACCCCGGCTAGTTTTGTTACAGGCACAACCATTGCAGCAACAGATGGCAGAGTATGTTGGTATTCTTGTGACAAGGGAATTCTTGTGACAAATACCATATGTGTGGTAACAGTTTTTTTCCAGTGAAATATGAAAAAGGAATTAAATATCAGGATGAGAAATTCTTACAAACTATGTTTCATTGCCACAGCAAATACTTATTGGGAAATATCTAGTCTTGTATTTGATTTCACAGTTGTAGAGGTCTTTGTGGCCCTTTCACTTGAAGCACGATGGAGAAGATACTGGTTTGTATTTGTAAATCATTTACCTTTTTTTTTTTTTTTAGAAAAGCTCCACTAAATACTGTTTGTATAGCGCTTAGCTACCATGCGTGGGTACTTTCTCTGCTCTTGCATGAACTGTGCTGTTACTCTGTAGTTGGTGGGTTGGCACAGACATGTAGAGACTGATTTATAATAAATTGTATGAATATTTGTTTCAGTTATCCAAATCATGTGAAGGCAAATGTCATCTACCCATAATCAAATAAACAAAGTGAATTATACTGATTAGACGTTATTTTTATTATTTGAATCCTTTAGGGCCTATTGTATACTACGCCATTCAGCTGCAGTGCACTCCTCCCAGTGTTTTAGAGTGTCCGGGAGGGACGGGGCAGCGTCCAGCCCCGCTGCAGGCAGCCTGTCAAAGTCTATGGAAGGCTTCTGTTGGACAGGGTTCTGTGCATTCAGGACGAAGGCCCGGTGGCCTTTTCTTCTAAATAGCAGTTACACAAGTGCACCGATATCTAGTTTTCTTGATCTGTCAGTGAAGCCACTTTAGCCCACGTGCATCCAAACCTGGTGTTTTCATGTGTCTGGGGGGCTTAGGTGCAGTATCCAGCTCCACTGCATGCAGTCTGGCAGTCTGTGACATGCTGAAATACATTGTGGCTGGATTAGACAGAACACTGTACCAAGTGGTACTTGCATTTTAGGGCCATATGTCTTCCCGAAATGAAGACTAAACCCATTCTGGGCATATATCCCTAAATGCATGTGGTGCTAAACACGAGTAACACATGGTACACTGTACACCCGCAGCATTTTTCAGCCTGAGACTGACAGGCAGCGGGGCTGGATGCTGCACCTGTGTTTCCGGGCACATGAAAACACCAAGACTGGACGCACAGGGGTTAGTTGCCTAATGTTCATATTACCTAAAAGCTGAACTGCAGACAGCAATAAACCATTAGTATTATCTATTGCCCCATTTCTTGGAAAAGAAAGTTTGATAGCTCTCTTAGTGTAGAGTTGTGTGGAATGAAGTAATTCTCATCTTATTGTTTATTCCTCCTGTAGCCATGGCTCTGCTCTGGTCTCCTCTGATCCTGCAATGTGGATGGATCCTTGATAGTCCCTTGGTAATGCTGTACCAAATTTGTATTTGAAATCATGTGTAATATTCCCCATGAGGGCAGGAGGAGAATGTCTGTGACTGTTTTATGCAGAATCCCCTGAGAACATTGCAGCAACTAACACATTCCTATCTCTCATTTACAGACAAATAGTGGTTGTTAGCGAGTGGTTGGAGCTTGAATCTCTCCCAGAGACTAAGGCAGTCTATAGACGAGTCAGTTTTTTCTCTTCAACTAGAAGGTAGAAAAAAAAAACTGACTTGATTCCCCTATCCACACACTCAAGGTGGATGTGGTAATGCTCCCCGCTGAGCTATTGTATTGTGGCAGCAGGGAAGCTTCTCCTTCATCAGTATACATTGATAAGTGCTGTAGGCTTTAACCTGCAGTGGTGATCAAGCAGTAAAAGTCCCACAGGGTGGTGTCAGTAGATCAACTTCTGTACAATCACAATGCCCATACATGGATTGAAATTTGATTTTTCGGTCCATCTATGGCCAGTTTAATGCCTGTAATACCACTTCAACCAGACAGTGTACTGTAACATTTTATTTTGGGCAGGTGTTTTATGCTAGCCTTGCATGGCTTGAATTTTGACAATTTCGGTTAGCACCACTCAGCTGGACAATCTTCGGAGTCATGTGGAAAATTGTCAGCCGAACAATGACTGCATCCTGTCAGACAGCTGTGGGTGCTGCTGCTGTGGAAATACAGTAGTTGGCAGGGAAGATGCCTCCATCCACACTTTTTAGCATGGCGGAATGAAAGAAATCTATGTGTACATGGCTAGCTTTAGCACTATTGCCTGCAGTCCTACCTGTCTAGTCTCATGCTATGTGGCCTACTCACAGATACAGGACAGATGGCAGCCATTATAGTACTGCATGCCTGAACAGGTCAAGGCATTAGTCCTAGTTGTGTTGCTGCCTAAAGCTAGCCATACATGGATTGAAATTTGGTCAGTTCAGCAGGGACCAGCGGAATATAAGGGCAGGGTGGTTGTATAACTGCCCTTTCAGATTTTCGATGCTCAATCAGCACCACTCGCTATGCTGATCAGTGTAATCTAATGGTGGGGAAGTCTCCCCGTTGTCAGAATACAAAGGCACAGTGGGAGGATTCTCCCATTCACCTCAAATGTGTGGAAGGAGGAATCAAGCCTTTTTTTTAACGCCAAAAAACAAATGAATCATCTTTGGGCTGCTTAAGTCTATGGAGTTGATTTACTAAAGCCAAATAGACTGTTTGCTTTGCAAGAGAAGTTGCACTTTACAATGGAATCTTCCCCAGAGCTTTGTGAATGAGATGCATATCTTCTGATCTTACCATCCGATTATGTACAAGCATAAATGCTGTTTTTTTTTAAATTTTCTTTGCATGTGATAGGGTATTCTCTACGAAGTAAGATTTCACCGCATTCACTAAGCTCTGAAGCAAATTCCTTTGCAAAGTGAACAGCCTGTTTGCCTTTAGTAAACCAACCCTTATGAGTCTTGCATGTGTTTTTGCATATTGTCATTGTTCAAATGCACAGATAAAAAACAAAACTATACCAAGTTGCTGTAAGCCTGGCTTAATCTGCTTATACACTTAGAAAAACCTCTGCCTCTTGACAATCTGAATGAAATGAAAGTGACTGCATCAAAATATTGCCTGAGTAGGTAGGAAAATGTCTCTCATTTACTTACCTTTCGTTGTTTATAGTGCATTGTTCAGTTTATTAGTTGCAGAAGTTTACCTTATAGAACAGTTGAGGTGGATATGAAATGTAGTTCTTCATGGGAGGTTAAAGTCCATTCCTTGTGCATGATTATCTTTCGTAATTACTAATCAATTAGCTATAGAGGTGCTAAAGGTCAGATATATGCTTGTCTTTCATGTAGCACAGCAGCCCGCTATGCAGATGTGCAGACTTTTCTGGTTCCCTCACATGGTTATTAGTACACTTATTATAGCAGTGTCTACTGGAAACATTAGTCATTTGCTATTCAGAAGTGTTTAATCCCCTAGTGAATGATAACCTATGAATAATTGATTGGGATATAGATGCTTTTCAGTTTGCTGATTCTATATTCTGCATAGGGCTGTTCCTTTAGTGATTCTGCTACCTAAGTTGAAATTCTAAGAACAATCCCCTTCAATATGTTTTACATATATTTTTATATATTGAGAGAACTGTGCATTATCAAAAGTGTGCATTACCAGAGACAGGGAGTACCATGAGAATTGTGCATTACCAGAGAGAGGAAATACCAAGAGTGTTATACATTACTAGAGAGAGAGACCACCAGGAGTGTTGTCCATTGCCAGAGAGAGGGAGTACCATGAGGACTGTGTGTTATGAGAAAGAGGGAGTACTAGGAGTGTACCATGAGGATTGTGCATTGCCAGAGAGAGGGAGTATCAGGAGTGTTGTCCATTGCCAGAGAGAGGGAGTACCATGAGGACTGTGTGCTATGAGAAAGAGGGAGTACTAGGAGTGTACCATGAGGATTGTGCATTGCCAGAAAGAGGGAGTATCAGGAGTGTTGTCCATTGCCAGAGAGAGGGAGTACCATGAGGACTGTGCATTATCAGAAAGAGGGAGTACCAGGAGTGTACCATGAGGATTGTGCATTGCCGGAGAGAGGGAGTACCAGGATTGTTATCCATACCAGAAAGAGGGAGTACCTTGAGGATTGTCCAATACCAGAGAGAGGGAGTACCAGGAGTGTGGTCCATTACCAGAGAGAGGGGGTACCATGAGGATTGTCCATTACCAGAGAGAGGGAGTATCTTGAGGATTGTGGATTACCATACAGAGCGAGTACCAGGAGTGTTGTCTATTACCAGAGAGAGGGAGTACCATGAGAATTGAGAAATACCAGAGAGAGGGAGTACCAGGAGGGGTGTCCATTACCAAAGAGAGGGAGTACCATGAGGATTGTCCATTACCAGAGAGGGGGAGTACCACGAGGATTGAGCATTACCAGAGAGAGGGAGTACCAGGCGTGTTGTCCTTTACCACAGAGAGGGAGTACCATGAGTGTTGTCCATTACTAGAGAGAGGGAGTACCATTAGGATTGTCCATTGCCTGGGAAAGGGAGTACCAGCAGTGTTGTCCATTATGAGAGAGGGGTAGTACCATGAAGACTGTCCATTATGAGAGAGAGGGAGTACCATGAAGACTGTCCATTACCAGAGAGAGTACCAGAAGTGTTGTTCATTACTAGAGAGAGGGAGCACCAGGAGTGTTGTTCATTACTAGAGAGAGGGAGCACCAGGAGTGTTGTCCATTAACAAAGAGAAGGAGCACCAAGAATGTTGTCCACTACCAGAGAGAGGGAATACCAGGAGTGTTGTGCATTACCAGTGAGAGGGAGTACCAGGAGTGTGGTCCATTACTAGAGAGCGGGGCTACTATGAGAATTGTGCTTTACCAGAGAGAGTGAGTATCATGAGGATTGTGGATTACCACAGTATCATAAGGGCCATACTTTACCAGAGAAAGAGAAAGAAAACTATGAAGGCTACACCTGGAAAAGAGAGAATACCATGAGAGTTGTGCATTATCAGAGGGAGAGAACCATAGGGGTTGTGCATTACCAGCAAGAGGGCACCATGCTCATTCTCTATGGCTTACCATAGAGAATTAGAGAGAATACCATAAGGGTTGTGTATTATAGGCAAAATAGAGTACCATGAGGGCTTTGGCTTACCATAGAAAGTGAGAGAGAGTCTTATACACAGAGAAAGGGAGTAGCTTGAGGGCTGTGTATGTGCATTACCAGAGAGAGAGTACACTTAGGACTATGCATTACCATAGAGAGTGAACCACTAGGACTACACATAACCAGAGAGTGTTTCATGAGGGCTGTGTAGTACCAGAGAGAGTAACTAGGGCTGTATAACATGATGGATGTTTGCTAACAAAGACACAGATTGCCATGAGGACTACACATTACCAGAAAAAGAGAAAGTACTACACCTTACTTGAGAGAAAGAGACTATTAAGAGGGCTATGTTTTGCCAAATGTTGACTGAGGTATGAATTTCTGTTTGCCTTGTAGTGGTCATGCCCATAATTCTGTGACATAAATGAGAAAAGAGAAGCATCTCCCCACCATATATACTGCCCTGTAAATGTGTATACTGTAAAGTGAAAAATAGTTGCAATGCATGGATTCAGATGGGTCAAGAAGAGATGTCGGCACACCTGTAGCCACAGGCAGGCTCCATAATAATGAGCAAGGGATGGTCATGTAGTGTTGTAAATAATAACCAGAGGCTTTTCTTAGAGAGTACATCAGCAAGACTGTGTGTCAGAACAAGTTTAGAGTTGATGTTCTTGTTGTGTTTCCAGAGCATGCGGTAAGTGTTTTGCTTTGTCTACTCTAAAGTCTTACAGGAGTTCTATAGTCACAGCATACATTTTCATTCTATAACATCAACATTATAACCACTTGCTCTCTGGAAGATTTACCCCCCTTCATGACCAGACCGTTTTTTGCTATATGGCGCCACACTACTTTAACTGACAGTTGTGCAGTCATGCAACACTGTACACAGATGAAATTTATATTATTTTTTTCACACAAGAGCTTTGTTTTGGTGTTATTTGATCACCACTGTTTTTTTATTTTTTTGTGCTAAAAATTAAAAAAAAAACAGAAAATTTTGAAATTTTTTTTTTTACTTTTTTTGCTATAAAACATATCCAATACAAAAATAAAAAAAAAGATTTTTTTTTCATAAATGGAGGCCAAAATGTATTCTGCTGCATGTCTTTGGTAAAAAAAAAATCCCAATAGGGGAATATAAGTTAATTTGCGTGAAAATTATAGCATCTACAAACAATGGTATAGATACTGAATTTTTTTCTTTAATACTAGTCATGGTAGCAATCAGCAACTTATAGCAGGACTGTGTTAGTAGGGGGCAGGAACTAACTGCCACTAACCTCTCCAGTGACACTAATACAGTGATCCGTGCTAATATAAAGCGCTGTCACTGTACTAATGAAACTAGGCAGGAAGGGGTTAACATCTCCGGTGATCAAAGGATTAACTGTGTGACAGGGTGTCTTATTATGTGTGTACTGTCTGGTGTTTACTAGGGGATGTGCCAGTTTTTATCTCAAAACCTGCACATCCCCACTGACAGGAGAGAGATCTATTTTGTTCACATTCACAGATCTCTCTCCTGTCAGTTGCTCCATCGTCCCGGCCAGTGATTCATGACATGTAAGGAAGCCAATGTCACTGCGGGTAGGCGGGTGCACGTGCCTCCTATTCGGAAATGCAGAATCACATATATATGTGATTCTGCACAGAACGGCTGCCCTGTAGCAGTAAAGCTGCTATAGCGCGGTCAGCAAATGGTTAATAACAATACAAGCAATAGTCATTATTGACAATCCGATAGAAAATTGGTTGAAAAAAAAATTTCATGTTGTGAATGTTGCCAATTCACATGCTGTTCATAATTCAAAGCAAAATCTTTGTAGGCTGCATGTACTATATGCCTACAGTGCTGCTAGTACTGGCCTTTTGCATTAACTGTCTTCCCAGTCTGTCTGGGTCTATGATGCAAATAATTATGCCATTATTTACCAGTTCCTAAATCCAGCATCTAACATCTTATTCTCTTCAAAATGGCCAAAGCAGAAAAGCCTGCTGTTTAATTCTGGCAACCAGTCCAAGACTGTAGAAAAAGTAGTATTTAACGAGTTGCAAACTTTGGGTTTCAATAAAATGATCCTACATTTAACTCCCTATTAACCTTTAGTTTACTCAGTTTACTCTTTAAACATTTTTTTTGTTAATATTTTTACACATTTAACACAATGTATACGGTATTTACACATTTCACACTTAGAAAAGCACAAAATTAAAAAAAAACAAACAATTTATTTCATTTGTAAATAATTTTGGAATGCTTTGTACAAGAACCATAATTTTAGTGTAATTTTAAACAGGACAAATTACAGAATAAATTGCACACTTTTAACTGCAGTTACACTATTTATTATTTAACTAACACTGGTCAAAAAAGAAAATATGCCTTTTTTATTTTGTTTTGTCTAAGGATTACGAAAAATTTTTTTTTCAAAAACAATATATGTGTTACCTTGTTATATTTAGTAGTGACAAACTTATTGCCAAATAAACTGGTCCATAGCAGAAATATAAAAATTGCTCTGGTCCATAGAGGGTGAATAGGTGGGAGAGGCAAGGTGGTTAACTGTAGACTAGAAGTGTGATGTCTGTAGAATCTATCCTGTACCTCAGGGGTCTCCAAACTTTCTAAACAAAGGGCCAGTTTACTGTCCTTCAGACTTTAGAGGGGCCGGACTAGGGCTTGTGGGAGTAGAAAATGCCCTGGAGTCCACTGGGAGTAAACAATGCCCTATATTTGGTGTCAGTGTGGAGGAATAGTGCCCCATCATTGGCGTCAATGGAAGGAATTCTGCCCAATTGTTGGTGTCAGCATAAGGAATTGTGCCATTTATTGGTGTCATTTGACAGAATAGTGCCCCATTGTTGGTGTCAGTGGGAGAAATAGTAGTCCTTTGTTGGCATCAATGGAAGGAATTGTGCCCCAGTCTTGGTGTCAATGGAAGGATTGTGCCCCATCCTTGGTGTCAATGGAAGGATTATACCCCATTGTTGGTGTCAAGGAATTGTGCCACATCGTTGGTGTCAGTGGAAGTAATTGTGCTCTATAGTTTTGTCAATGGAAGGAATTGTACCTCACCGTTGGAGCATGCTTGCTTCTTCATTGGCCTGACAAAGGAGCGAGCATGCTCTGAACGTGCACCATCTTGGAAACCCGGTCCATGCTGTGACATCATCCCTGCAAGCCTCCCTGCGCCCCTCTGCTACTCCCCAAGCCCTGGACTCCACCGGAGAGGCGGGAAAACACCCAGAGCGTGGCCAAAGGACCTGATGCTCCCACTGGACCTCCATCACTTAACATGCCTACCTGTTACCTACCTGTGTGAGTGAAATTTTACTATTAAATCTTCCTGATTTTAACCGTCTACACTTAGAGTGGCGCTGCTGTCTCTCTTCTCTACCTACAAGCTCTTACAGCTGGCTGCCTCCTCTGACAAGTCCATACTACTACAAGCCCCCCACTAAAGATGGACTTTGACACCACCTCCACATGGACCTTCTACTTTCCCCCATTGATGGTGGTCCATCCCCAAACTCACACAGGGTAGATGTGTCCTAACACTCCCTCCCCCCACTCACCCATGAATGAAAATAAATGCCTCCCTGTTTATTACCTGTGAATGAATCACAATGTTTTAATAAACTAGCAAATAAATAATTCCTAGAGTATACCCTTTAGTATGTATATTACTTTTTCTATACTGGATAACTATATTGATAAATATGTAAGTTTCACACTCTCTTTCTGTAATCATGTCCTGACAGCATTCTCAGCTATATTATGTTGCATGGGTAGTGGTATCCATTAAAGGATAAGTTCACCATTAGATCATGTTACAGGGGCTCCACTCACACGGCCACATGATTCATTCACAGCTTCCTATGAATTATTAGACTTCAAGTGCTGCCAGCTATTGCGGCTGGTGGCCTGTAGCTCTCCATGAACTACAAGGGCGTTGGTGAGTGCTCTCATAGTCCATTGATCTTCCTGCTCTCAGGTAACTTCCTACCAATATGAATCAAAACATAGGTTCAGGTGGTAATACAGTCACCACATCCCCAAAATATATGCAAGAAAAACTACAAAAGAAAGAATTAAGGATTTGTACAGTACTGATATCTTCTGTTAGAAGAATTGGAACAAATACATAATTTCAAAATTGGTAAATTTTATTACAAAACTGCATCTGTAAAAAAGTATTTTGGGGTAACAAAGTCCCCCAAACAATTTGATAGCGTTCAAATGAGAAGAAACCATCATTAGTTGCACAATGCCCCCAAAATAGCTTTACCCAACCCAACTTATATCATCGTATAATGTGGTCACAAGATCAATGTAAACAGTACGAGCTACAGGCAGACAACTACAGTATGCTGAGAGTCTGCAGGAGCCTGAGATTGCACCCTTGATCTGGTGATCACAGGTGCAATGCTTTGCAGGCTCCTTAGACAAAATATAATAAATGCACTTTTTTGCCTACAAAAAATGTCTGTTTATATATTTTTTCTTAAAAAGGTAAACTTATCCTTTAATGTTTTCTTTAATTTTTTGGAAAAGATGTAAGTCACAAGATAGTCCTGCCAAGTCCGGACTGTATGGTGGATGATGTGGTAGAGTGGTAAGATTCAGCCTCTCCTATAAGCCCAATGTACACAAACCTTTCTGTATCCAAGAATAGCAATAGTAATCTTTTAGATTGTAAGCTCTTGTGACTTGGGCCCTCTGATCCCTCTTCTATTGTATTGTAACTGTACTGTCTCCCTTTTTTTTGTAAAGCACTGAGAAAACTGTTGGTGCTAAATAAATCCTATATAATAATAATAATAATAATGTGACCCACATGGTCTTGGGAAGTGCCTACTCTGTCAGAAATATTGCACTGAGTGATCTACCAATGTCTTGAATCAGTTAATTAAAATGTTCCAAGTGAAGCTCATCTCGATGCTGTCACAGGTCAGCCTCACCTTTTGGTTTGCCACGTAATTCAGCTTTTCCCCTTTTGCCTTTTTTGCATCTTTAGGCCCAATGACAAACAGCACTCATTTCAACACAGTAATCATCATAAACAGATTCGTGTACGTTGGTGAATTTGTACTGACCTGCCACCAATTGAGGCGATAGGAAAATCTGCACAACATGTCTTTACTTGTTGCATATCTGTGCTATCGTCTGTTGACAAGATATAAAAGTGCAGCATTACTTTTCATTCCACCCTTGTATTTATGCAAAGATCTTTTGACGGTTGTACTCTGCTCTACACAACCGTCTACAATATGATGTCTGTGGGCTGCCTGATCCAGGAAAGCATGTGTCACACACGTTTGCTCTATTTGAAGTCCTTGGAGCTAATTGTTAATGTCTTGAACAGCAGATAGTTTGCTTCTGTGACCTTAGAGATCTTCATTTACTTCATCATGTTGACTGTGGGATATTACTTACATCATATCTCTGAAAGAATTATATTTCTGTAAGATTGCCTTCACTCTCAATAGACACAGATCTCTGGCAAAGATATTTGCATTGGAAGGCTTTAACAAACAGCATTGCAGTGCCAATGTCCTGACAGGCCAAACATATTTTGACTGTTGACCCAAGGAGTGAAATGTTCCTATTGTATTTTGTATATAGTAATCTGTTTTCATCTAGATTCAAAAGTAAAGAATTAGAGGACACCTGAACTGAGAGAAATATGGAGGCTTCTCTTATAAATGTTAGCTGCCTGCCTATATCTGTGTTTAATACATTGAGATACTGACCTGGAAACATCTGGATAATTAGAAAAGTCATACTCTGAGCAGAAGACTTCACTTACATCTGAGTTCCCTATTTTTCTTATAGCCAGGGAACTCTGACTACATCTCACTATCAAGAGAAGTGCCATAGATGAACAGGCCCCCCTAAATGACTTTATCCCTCAAGAAATATTTAAAGTGGTTGTAAACCCTCACACATACCCAGTGAAGTAACTGGCCTCAGGTGATACACTGAGATGAAATAAATCCTCCTTCATAAGTTGTACCTGTTTATCTATAGCCGTTGTTCCCCTTCCTCTTTTCAAAGTGCAGAATTTACACAGGATCCTTCAGCTCTGAAAAGCAGGGGGCAGAGAGCTAAAGTTACATCACTTAGCAGAGCTTTGATAGCTGATTGGAGGGAAGGGACCCCCCCCCCCTTTGTACAGCACACAGGAACAGAGCTGAGGCTGTCAATTGCAGACTGTGCCCTCCTTTGTCATCATTTTTCTCTTGGTGTCATCAATATCATCAGAAGTGACTCATGCTTATAGCAGAGAAAGAGGCAGCAGACAGAAATGACTCATAGTGCTCTGGTTTGAGACAAGTACACACTATAGAGAGATATGCTGTGTTCATATTTTATGTCTGAGGTTTACAACTACTAATTTTGACATGTTTGTTTGCCAGTGATGATTTCTACTTTGCAATGCATGTGATCTTCACCAAGATGGACATTAGCTGCATTCAGTGGGGTCTTCTGGTTAATGAGTAGTGCTACTAGTTGTCCACAAGAGCAGCCTATAGTTTATCAGCTCTAAACTGGCCTTTCAACACAGATTAGGACATTTCATTGGACTCAAATTAAGTCATGGTGGCTTGATCTCTGACAGATTTGGGCATACAAACACATCTACAATCTGTTCGTTTGGTACCTTTCTATCCTGCTGAGCTTCGGAATCTTTAAGGGCAAACACATGGGATGAATTGGAATGTGTATGTGAATAAAAGAATCTAGCAAACTGTGCACTGTACCTCATACCATTTAAAATTCTTTAGTTGAAGCTTTTGTAGCCCAGCCTGTCCATGCCAAGCCTAATTCAGTTAAATCACTGATAAATGACTAAAACCACATCTAAATCTGCAAAGCCTTACTTCTTTGGGGTCTAGTAGTGTGAATTGTTTCCACAAATGGGTGGTCTGCATGTATCACAGTAACATTATTTGAATCATTTGGAAGATATTAATTGTTGACTTCTGCCGCAGTCCTAAAGCAGCGTACTGATGTAACCAGTCAGGGCAGTGTTTGTGACAAATGTATTGCTGACTCCCACCCTTACTTTTAACTAATATTGACCTTGTGTATTTCCATGTGACATGCAGCATTAGAGGTAATGAAACTAGCAGTGTCATTCAGCTAAATATCCAGACCTCACCATCTGCTAGATCAACAATCAGGCTATAAGAAGTGATTATGTCCTAGACTCACTCCAGACAATTAACTGCACTGTGCAGATGGCCCATTCAGAATGTGCACTTTTACTGGAACTCTGATTACATTTCCCAAATAAAACTTCAATTTTGTGGCCCTAAAGGCATAGTGTAAAGGTGTCATTGTATATAAAATGGTGGACTGCATGGTGGCAAAGTGGTTAGAAATCATGACAGTCATTAAAAGAGAAGTACAACCAAAGTTTTTTTGAGAGCGGGCTGAAGCCTGCTGTCAGCTGACGTCAATCAGCCGGTTCAGGCTGGGGAAAGATCCTGACTTCAAAGTCGGGATCCACCCCACAAACTGGAGCGGCACCTGGCTCAGCCTCTCAACAAGCCGCTGAGAACCTGAGCCAGTTGCTCCCTCCCCCTCTACAGCCCAGTGCTCCATTGGGCGGGGAGGGGGGTAGAGTGATTGACAGTCACAGCTCTCTGCTCACAGCAATGTGAGATCTCAGCAGTCATATGATCACTGAGTTCTCACCCTTAGAAGTGGCATGGGACAGATGCAGCATTAGACTCATGACAGGTAACCCAAAAAGAGAAGAGGGATCCTCTCATACAGTGAAAACTGTTTATTATAAAAATTATCTTACTGTCACGTACCTGGTCAGAGGCCAGAGTGCTGAGAGGGCTCCCCTTGCAGATGAATGCAGAACACTCCTGAACGTAGGGACAGGAGGTGCTTGGCCTAAAGAAGCATGGGTTGCCAGCTGTAAGAGCCCAACGAGCCTTCGATGACGGTCATCTGAAGATATAGGACTGGTAGGAGCGGCTGCAGAGCTGTTGTTCCCCAGACGTGGCAGGCAGAACTTTGCAGCAGGCAGATGTTCCCCAGGCGTGGCAGGCGGAACATGGCAGCAGTTAAATGTCCCCCAGACATGGCAGGCGGAACTTGGCAGCAGGCAGATGACAGTTTCAGGAGTCAGAGAATCGGGCAGAAGTAGGAGCAAGAGGCAAGATCAGGAACAGGCTGAGGTCAATCACGGGTGGTCAGGCAGAGGCAGGGTTAGAAGACAAGCCTAGGTCATACACTGGTGATCAGACAGCAGCAAAGTTAGTGAAGCAAGCCAGGGGTCAGAGCCAGGAGATGAGACAAGACAGGTCAAAGGCAATCCAGAGTCGGCAACAGGAAATCCACTAGTAATAAGACGGCACAGTAACACAGGAGGCTGATGATCATCCACCAATTAGTGGTCAGAGCTGCTGTCCTTTTAAAGGAGAATAGGTGCCAGAATCTATCGCGCTTTGCATGTGCCACTGCACATGCTCACCCGCCGATTTGTGCACCCGTGTGCGCCATCGTGCCCTGCATGCACCAATGCGAACGGGAGTGCGTAACCTGCAGCCATATTGAGAATTGGGAATAGTGCCAAGTCTTACTTTGACTAGTCCCCTGACACCTGCATAAAAATTTTGCTCATAAATGAAATAAACATTAGGGCAAGCTCTCTTCTGATCATTCAGAAAATGCATACTCCTTAGCATGTGTTCCAAGCCAGACCAGAAGTGACGCAATGGAATTTCTGCTTGATGCTTTTCATCATCCAATATGTGATGTCTTCAGAAGCAGGTGTGTGTGTGATCGTACATGTTTAGGACCGTGATTGGTTCCTTAGGGGCAGGTTTTATTACATTACAGCAAGGGTTGCAAGATACTTCATTTTTAGAAATCGGAGAATAAAATCAAATTTTCAACCATCCCTTGGTAGCTAAAACAAGGTAAATAGTCAATAGAGAGCTATGTTGATTTTTTTTTTTAAATTCAGCAATTTATAAATAAATTATTAAAAAAAGGTCACCAAACAGGACAATATAGCTCATGTATGTCAGCAGACTGCATCTGACACCACAAAAGGGGGATGGTGGAAAATGGCTGTGTTTTATATGTTCAGCCTATCAGTGTGATCTTCTCTAGTATTAATTGGGGGCACATCTCTGCTGCTCCTTTCTCCCTGCATTAATGTAATGCACTTTTCCAGAGCAACATTGTTGCTCTTTTATTATTTAATTTTTTAGAAAATGTGTGTTGCCCTTTACTGTCTTGTTAAAAGAGCCCTTTTTGAGTTTCTTTCATAGTCCTGATTTGCCTGATGTGCACCTGACTTTTAATCAAATACAGAAATTTTAGGACATACTAAAGCTGGAAACTGGAAAAAGGTTCTGCCTAAAAAACATAGACTTGACAGTCCCTTATGACATCAAGTACCTTTTGGTAGCAAGTGGCCTTGAGATCTTAACCTTAATATTTAATGTTCTTAGGTGTCCTTTTATGAAACAGAGATCAGCGGCGATCCTGAGGATTGTTGCTGATCTCAGATCATTTGTGGTCTAGGAAACAGAGGTGATCAGCGGAGAACATGTTCTCCGCTGATCATCTCTGCACACAGAGAATCTGTCACTGACAGCCAGTGTATGAAGGAGTGATGTCAGCCCTTCACTGGTGATATGTGTTCTCTCTCCAGATTCTCCAGCCCAGAGGTGGAGAATCGGGGGAACTGCAAACAAAGCAGCAATAATTTACCGCTGTTTATTAAACTGTGTTTTACTGATCTCTTACTGTAAGCTTGCGAGCTTATAGTAACAACAGCCGTTTTCCAGCGTTCAAAGCATTTGTAGATCGCTTCTCTCCTCATTCAGAGAAGAAATCTACACTGCTTCATAAAAAGGCATTCAGAGAAGAATTATCTCCTCTGAGAATTTCAGAGAACTGAACAGCGGGCACTTACCACTGCATGATAAAAGGACACCATAGTGTTTGGAAGCTGTGGAAAAATCTAAATCTGATACCCATATGCTGAAACATGTGTCTGGGTCCCCCCCTCGCCATTACAGCTCTACAGACCTGCTGCATGTATGTTAGCTGTTTTGGTAAGGCAACCCTTTCATTTTGAATTTATTGTTAACACATGGTGACAATGGACCTGCACCTTTTTGTTTTCCAGTACAGAACAACACAGTGCACAAATGGTTCACCATCTGTTTGTTGTGGTATGCTGAATCGAAATTTGGTTGTGGTTCAGTGGGGATGTGTGTTGGTGTTCCATTCAAAATGGACACATTTTACTGCAACTTTATGATGTAAATCTGGTTGTAAAGGCACACATACACACCATAGTTCCAACGGTCTGACGCCCACGAGGTCCCTTGCCAGCATCTTCACCTTGAGTTTTTCCGGGTGCCAGTTTTTGGCTGCTTTGATTGGCTGGCATGGGATGACGTCATTCCTGTGCATACACAGGGGAGCAGTCATTCCAGTACACTAAAAGTATGCTGGTGTGTAAATTGAGCTCTGCATGCACAGCTCAGTGTGTATTTCACAGAGGATTACAAATAGGCAGGTAAATGTACTTTATTGTAGAAGAGAACTTAGCATGTCTATTCTGCAGTAAGGAGCTTGCCTTACAGTTTTTAGATTTAGATCTACTTTAATGTGTGGAATGTAGGGTGCGTAGTTATAAAGGAAAAAAGGAAATCCAACACCCCCCCCCCCCCCCCCCATTACATTTTGTCAGTTTCTACATTCAGCTTCTGCTCTGTTCACTTTTCACTGCAGTTTTCCTATTGTCTACCCTGGTTTGGACAATTGCTTTTGTGTAGTTACCTTTACAGCCACACTAGTCTCATGCATTTAGGCCCAAGGCTATAGGCAATAAATAGACTACTCCATCCTGTTTGTGTACATGTTTTCCTAAATGCACGTTTCTAATATATAGTATTAGGTTTCATGCACACGGGTACATACACATAAACGCTCTGCAGATTTTTGTGCCCAGGATGTCCTGGTGCTGCATACAGCCACCCATAGACATGAATTGGTGAAAGGGGCTGTATGCAGCTGTGTGCCGTTACATGCATAAAGTGGCACATGCACAGAGACGTAATGTGCTGAATGCATCTGCATTTGGGATATTATGTCTGTGTGCCTAAACGTGTATGGGACTGCAAAACTCAACTGAAGCCCATGAACACAGGTCCTAAATAGGGTGTTTCGTGTGTGTGTGTGTGTGTGTTTATGTATGTACCTATTTGTTCAGCCTGATATTTTACAGTAGGGTAGAGTGAACGATTGTAGTTTTTTTTAGGTCTGTTTACACCAGATCTGTAGACAAATCTTGTTGCATTTGCCTGAAACAAGTCTACAAATTGCTAGTGTTCTTTACACATTGCTTCCCCGTCACGCAGCACATGAACAATGTGACAAGCTTGTAGTTCTGCCAAGTTAAAGAATTACTTTGTGGCAACATTTGTTTCAGAGAACAAAGTATTTAGGTCACCAGGATCTTGTTTGCAGGTGACTGATCACTGGACAATACAATATTTTTTGCAGCAGTTGAAGTATACATTTTATTATTGCAGGTTTGTTAGATGATTGCAATAAAAAAAAATCCATACATAAAGAATACAAGGGGTAGCGAATTTAGTGCATTGAAGTGAATGTAATACCTCACATAAGGTATGAAATACCATCAGGTGACTGACTGATCCTTCCAGCTGACCTTTAGGTCGTGATCAGATGATCAAAGTATGTCTTTGTTCTCCTGTAGTCTTCTTAAATCTTCTCTTGGCAATAAATGTTTTTTTGGCCAGATCTGTTTTCTTTTGGTGATAACCTATTCTTCACCCATGATAAAAAATGATGATGGGGTTCTCTGCTATGTACATAATTCTAATTGCTCATTTTATTGTAGAAAAGGTTGAAATGTTGACTTCATGGGTTTCTTTTGACAATCATGTCAGGCAAGGTCCTAAGGTATCAGTTCTTAAATCTCATTTATAGTTACAGCATACACTTTCAATTTATAACATCAGCATTGTAATAACAATACAAAAATAGTTATTTTTTACAATCCAATTAAAGCTTTCTTGAAAAATCTTTAAAGTGGTAGTGAACTTCCTCCAAGAAAAAAAAAATTCTCCCTGCTAGGAAATATGATAATGTTCTAGTATGCATCTCATACTAGGAGATTATGAGAGACTTGCCTTAAAATCAATCATCGCTGACAGGGCTTCCATCTTCACCCAGTGTTCCTTCAGGGTTCGCGGGCTTCAGCTGTTTGAATGGCAGAGCAGCAATGAGGTCAATCCCACGCATGTGTACGAGAGCCACAGCCATGACACTGTGCTCTGAGGGGATGGCATGCGTCCCTTCAGAGTGCATGCACTGATGACGTCACCAGCTTCAAAAGTAGTGCATATCAGTGCGTGTTTAGGAGACATTCCTGGTACCTAGGTAAGCTTTATGATAAGCTTACTTGTCGGTATAAGTGAGCTAGTGGTGTTTACTGCCACTTTCACGTTGTGAGTTCTACCTGTCTGCTGGTCATCTCTTTCCACAATATGCTGGATTATCTGCATACTTTACATCCTAACATCTGCTTATTACATTGGTTTACTTTCCATTTCTAAGGACTATATATCCCATGGTACCTTGCTGCCTGCAAGCAGTGATTCCTGTACTGACTCCAGAAACTCCTCTTCTCAGCATCTCTGTAGGTCATAAAGTAGGCTCTTTGAAATGTGTAACACAGTGCACAGGTCATAGAAAGACATGTCACAGAATTCAAGGTAGTAAGTGTGGGGACCTTCACAAAGTAAAGCTGGCCATAGAAGAATCTAACTTTTGATCTGTTTGCAGCCATCCCTGCTCGACACAAGTTGATTTGTTTGATCAGCTTCTGTCGAAGGAGAAAGTTGGAAAATGTTTCTCAATCAGTGACTGCAGCAGCTGTCAGAATACAGTTGGGATTCCTTCTGCCACCGTGTTTGATTCATCTAACCTGCTAGCTGAATGAAAAAAATTACCTATCTATGACCAGCTTTTATTTACAAGCTTCCAAATTATTCAGATAAAAAGGAGTAGGCTAGACATATGAAAATAAATATAGGATTTTAACAGCAGAACACAGGTGGCAGGTATGGAATAACTATGCAGAAATTTGCAGTATGTGTGTATATTCCTAAACTGCTCTTTAGCTCAATGTCTGTCCCTACATTTATATACGGTTAGGTCCATATATATTTGGACACAGGCACAATTTTAGATTTTTTTTCAGGTATTTACAAAAACATATTCAAGCTATAGTTATATAATGGATATGGGCTGAAAGTGCACACCACTCTCAGATTTAATTTGAGGGTATGTACATCCAAATTGGAGGAAAGGTTTATGAATTACAGCCATCCCTCCTTTTTCAAGGGACCAAAAATAATTGGTCAAATGAATATAATCATAAATAAAATGTTCATTTTTAATATTTTGTTGAGAATCCTTTACTGGCAATGACTGCCTGAAGTCTGGAACCCATGGACATTACCAAAGACTGGGTTTCCTTCTTTCTGATGCTTTGCCAGGCTCTTACTGCAGCTGTCTCCAGTTGTTCTTTGTGGGTCTTTCTGCCTTTAGTTTTGCCATCAGCAAGTAAAATGCATGCTCAATTAGGCTGAGATCAAGTGATTGACTGGGCCATTGCAGAATATTCCACTTCTTCTTTGCTTCAAAAGCTCCTGGGTTGCTTTTGCAGTGTGTTTTGGATCATTGTCCATCTGTACTGTGAAGCGCCGACCAATCAACTTTGCTGCATTTGGCTGAATCTGGGCTGACAGTATATCTCTAAACACTGCAGAATTCATCTGGCTGCTTCTGTCTTCTGTCACATCATCAATAAACACCATTGACCTAGTGCCACTGGAAACCATGCATGCCTATGCCATCACTCTGCCTCCACCAAGTTTTACAGTTGACATTGTGTGCTTTGGATCATGAGCTGTTCCAAGCCTTCTCCACACTTTTTTCTTCCCGTCATTCTGGTATAGATTAATCTTAGTTTCATCCGTCCAAAGAATGCTTTTCCAGAACTGGTCTGGCTTTTTTAGATGTTTTTTTTTAGCAAAGTCTAATCTGACTTTTCTATTCTTCAGGCTTATGAATGGTTTGCACCTTGTGGTGAGCTCTCTGTATTTGATCTTGTGAAGTCTTCTCTTGATTGTAGACTTTGACAATGATACACCCACCTCCTGGAGAGTGTCATTCACTTGTTTGTTTTTCTTTACCAGGATCCTGTGATCAGCTACCACTGTTGTCTTCTGTGGACGTCCATGCCTTTTTATGTTGCTGAGCTCACCAGCATGTTCTTCTTTCCTCAGAATGTACCAAACTGTTGATTTGGCCTCTTCTAATGTTGCTGCTATTTCTGATGGATTTTTTTGTTTTTGAAGCCTAACAATGGCCTGTTTCACTTGCATGGACAGCTTCTTTGAACTAATGATGTAGGTTCACAGCAATAAATTCCAAATGAAAATACCACACTTAGAATCAACTCCAGACATTTTACCTGCTTAATTAATGAAGGTGTAGCCCACACCTGGCCATGAAACAGCTTTTGATTCAATTGTCCAATCACTTTTGGTCCTTTGAAAAAGGGTGGATGGCTACTCTTAAGAGCTGTAATTCCTAAACCCTTCCTCCAATTTAAATGTACATACCCTCAAATTAAACCAGAGAGTATGCACTTTCAGCCCATATTTATTATAAAACTATAGCTTGAATATGTTTTGGTAAATACCTGATAAAACTAAAATTGTGTTTGTGTCCAAATATATATGGACCTAACTGTATATCACAGCTGCATTGCACAGAAATTAATGAAATGTCACTTTGTTATTTGACATTTCAATAAAATTATATAAAAAAAAAAAAAAGGTAAACCGTGCCTCGCATAGTAAGAGTCTGGCTAGACTATTAAAGGTGAATGTAAAGACTATTTTTTACAGTTTCAGGGCTGCTATCAAGTGATTGCTAGAAGGGGAGAGGTAGGCAATAAAAAGCTTACAGCATACCTTATGCAGGGTACTGTCAGATAACAGTATCAAGAGGAAGGGCGGGGGTTACTTTAAGCAACATCAGACATAGCTGAATTTTGAAGAGCATCTTATTCAATGTTGTTCTAGTGTAATGAGCATTTCATGGTACACATATAAAGTCTTACTATATACCTTCTTCTTATGATCAAACTAATAAGTAATAAGAAGCTAGCAAGCAGATCTTGTATCTCTGCATAGCCCACCCCGTAGTTCAATATACATTAGCTGATTGCTTAGCTGTCAGTGCACTGCTGCCCTGGCTGTGGCCCTGCTGATTGAATGCTTTTTACTTATGGCTGCAAGATAGCTCTTTACAACTGGGAATTCTGGCTAATAGGTGAGGAATCGCATGTTCTTTTAATTACTGGGTAAATGTGTACATTAGCAGAGATTGTAGTATAAAGGTATTCTCTATCTTCATAAACAGTTGAAGGCCCCTGTATTTCTGAAGGCACAGCATAAACAGCGGCTATTACACTGAACACCCAGTAGAGTTTCATAGAGCTTTACATACTGGTGGTTTTATATTTGCAAAAGAAATAGAATTCAAAACAGGCTTGTTTCCCTATTAGATGACTTAATAAAAGGACAAAAATGAATTTAATATTTTTTTACAATGGAGTTACTCTCAAATTGCAAAGGTATATTGTATAAGTGTGTTCAGTCTGTTCAGCATGCAGGGTTTGATCACTGCTCTGTAGCATGGTCACTATCCACCAACAATGACCACAACATTTGGAAGCCCTCTACTTCTTCACAATGACCACAGCTGTCAGTAACATCACTGTTACAGTGAGGGGGTCGGGCATGATTGCATGCATTAGTCAAAACTTAGTATTTTAGTGGAATTTACAAATGACAAGATGCTGGCTGTAGTAAAATACAATATAGTGCAGCGCTATGTAATATATAATATGTAAAAACAAATATACAATAAATATATTATAATATAGTGATCAGATCCTTCATGAATCTATGAGTGTAAAAAATCGTGACAATGTGACAACAATACAAACAATAAGTGCCACCATTGATGATACTGAGTGAGGTGATTGACCTGTGACGAATAATACCTGTGAGGATTGTGGTGTGATGCTAGAGGCGAGCTGGTCCGTGTGGTCACTGTAAGGAGGTGAGGGGGCATTTTGGCTACTTGAGGATTTGCACCTGTGTTGTGACCACGATTACATGTTATCACGTGCATGATTTTGACGTTGGAGCATGATTTGATTTTCAGTTTTGGACTATATAGATTTTTTTTATATAAGCATTATTTTGGTGTGTCTATGATCTATATCTTATTGTTCATGTGGACATTTTATGTGGTTAAGTGTGTGACACTTATCACTTTGTTTTCGGAATTCATCCCTATCCAGAGATGCACACACAGTTTTGCACTATTGATTTGTGAGTAATAGATCCCTCAATTGTGGATTAGGGGGACTGGGAATTTATATTTTAACAGACAAAATGATTGTATTGTTGTCACTTTGTCACAATTTTCTACACTCATAGATCCATGAAGGATCTGATCACTATATTATAATATATTTATTGTATATTTATTTTTACATATAATATAGCGCTGCACTATATTGTATTTTACTTAAGTCACATACACCTTGGTTTTAGGTTATAAGTGTCAGCAGCTTAGGGTTAGGGAGGATCCGTATACACGCAGGAGGACCCTATATTATCATCTAAAAGATGCTGGCTGTAACTGTGCAAAGAACATTTGGCTGTTAAGGAGTAATAGACTTGGTTTTGGATGTGTCAGAGCTTGACCATAAATAGACCGGCTGAAGTTCTCTCCACAGTCATGACATTCCTCACTGGTCTTTTCATTGAACAGTGGAACTAACCGGGTTATCATCTTGCTGAAATGTTTATAGGGATTTATGGGCCATTAAGCACATTGTGGATTACCCTACTGCTTGGTAAGAAGCCAGACTAGGTCTTCCACAGTTGTGATGGTGCATGGAGAGCATCCTGATCACCTTGGAGACCTTTAACAAGCTGGTAGAGGAAAACAGCTTTGGTCAATTGTAAACTATGGACTGGGAGTGCTTGCATGTACCATGGAAGGTAAGAAATGTACAGTACATTCTTAAACTTCCAAGTTCTAAGGCTGGTACCCTTCATTTTTCTTCCATGAAATGGTTTGTTACCTGAAATGTCAGAAGTAAAGCAGAATTACAGCCAAAAATAACAGGATGAATTTGAATAGCCTATTATATAACATCTATTTGTACTTCATGTTCCAGAGACACTATAGGAAGAGAGAGGAAGCCTCTGCAAAGTGAGGGAATTCTTTCTTAGACATTTGTCACTGGAACAGGTGTCCCGGATAAAAGATATGCCCTCAATTTATGTTTTGATGACAACTAAAATTTTATGTTCCATCACTTTCTGTCTTGTTGACAATGGTCAACAGGTAAAACAGGGTGAATCTTTATAGAGGGTACATAGACTGCAATAAAAACTTCACAGGGATTTAAAAGAGAAGTATGGAATGTTTTATCATTTTCAGTTCATACTTACCTAGGTGGATGCAGCATCTGTCCAATGCTGCATCTGTAGCCCGCCGGCTGTAAGGGTGAGAACTCAACGATCACATGACCACTGATTGCTGAGTTCTCACTGCCACTGTGAGCAGAGAGCGGTGACTGTCAGTCAACACTGTCTGTTCTGCCCCCCCGCACACTGGAACGCTGGGCTGTGGAGGGGGTTGCTGGCTCAGGCTCTCAGCAAATCACTGAGAGGCTGAACCAGTTTCCGCTCCAGACTCTGGGGCGGATCCTGACATTAAAGTCAGGATCTTTCCCCAGTCTGTACCGGCTGAGTGACATCAGCCGACAACAGGCTTCAGCCAGCTGTCAGCTGAAAATGGGTCACAGGGTTCAGAACAAACTGCACTCCTGTGATCCACAGGAGATGTACAGCCAAAATCTTTCCCTACTATCCAAAACCCAAAATGTTTTACCTATACATATTGTAACATCCCTGAAATTGTCTGTTCTAAAATGGGCATACTATTGATAATATGTGTACTGTATGTGATCGTTACTAGTTCCCTCTGCTGCACCTTGTAGAGGATGTGGTAATTAACCACAGCTCCGTTGTCTTGTGTGGTTTGTTTTGATTGAATGCATTTAAGCACATTTTTTGTATTGTACCTTGGTTACCGGATTCATAAACCAGAAAAGAGCAGCCAAACTGGAATTGATTAATACACCTTTTTAAAGCCTATGCCCATCCAAAATAGAATTTTTTTTTTTTTTTTAGCAACTGCCTTTTTCTATTCTACAGACGCTCAAGCAGCAAGTTCTTCCTACCATAGCCATCATAAAGGCACAGAAGGGGATTTAACTTGTTCTCTGTAAATTACGATATAAGAAAAACTAATGCCTCTGCATAATTAACATGTTGAGTGAAGTTTATCCTCTTCCCAACCATTCTTCTGATCAAGAACCAGCAGGGCAGGCTTCTGATCATGTGATTGCTGTTTGGGCCAACACATGCCTGATGAAGGGGTCGTTGCACTTTTCCGCTGTGATGTGATCACTTTGAGTAAAAGTTTTTTTTTTGGACTTTATTGGAAGATCTATGGGGTGCTGGCAAATACATGCGTTGATCTTGCTGCACCACCTGTTTATTCCTTAGTCTATTCTAGGAAGGTGTACAATAGGACTACTGATAACTGTTTGCTGTGTGAGCCAATCCCAGTGATCACGTGATCAGTAAGAAGCTCCGCCTGTTGCATAAATGATTACAACTTGAATTTCAGTAGTTTTAATAGCTTCCTGAGGAAAGGTATTCAATTTGACCCTTCCCTCTTTCCCCAAAAAGATCACATCAGTATGCAGTTCTGGATGCAGATTTAAAATCATCTTTTATTCATTAAACAAACATTGTTTGCTTTTTAATTACAGTTACTGGTTTTCCATGTTCTGGTTGAGTGAGGCACTGGTGGCATAACCAGGGCCTCACAGATGCATCCTGGGAAGGTTACCTCACCAGTGTCTTCCCCCTCATATGATGTGCGCTGTCACATGTTCCAGGAAGTAGACCCAGAATTTTAGGCATAGTTTCAGGAAGTAAAGGGAGACATATTCATATGCCCTTAGTGAATATGGCCACTGTGTGAAGAATGAAAAAGAAAAAAAATAAGGTGTGCAAAAGCAGCACAGTGGTTTAGTGATTAGCACTTCTGTCTTGCAGCACTAGGGTTCTCCATTCTAATCCCAGCTGTGACACTGCCTGAATAGTTTGCATGTTCTCCCTGGGCTTGCATGTATGTATGCATGTATAATAGGAATTTCAGATTGTAAGCTCCTCAAATGTAGGGACTTATATGAATGTACATTATATGTAAAATGTCTTATAAAGACCGTTAACAATGAATAAAAAGTCTGCAGTTGTCTATAAGTGTCTGTTTGTAGATTGCATTTACTAAAAAAGTTCTGAAGGTGCCTATTTTTTTAAGATAGGGATGAAGTTCCTCTTTAAAGTGGAGAAAAGCCCAACACTAACTGTCCTTAGAAAGGTTCCCTTCCCCCTCCTCCCACCTCTCCTGCATTATAGCAGCCATGATGTCACCCATAGGTTCCCATGTACTAGCTGTTTTCGGAATTTCCTAATCTCCCCCGCAGCAGCTGCTCACTAAAACAGGGAAGCTGGAGCTGCAGGATCACATGACTTGACTGGGGCACATTTAAAAAGGTAAGTACACAGTTCTTTTGTACACAGGGTATGCAGGATAGGTAGGAGGAGTGGGAAGGGAACATTTTTAAGAATTGTAATCACATTTATTATACTATTATTGAATGTTTTTTTTTCACTAAGTGCAAGCAGCTAGAGAATAGTAACTGTTGTGTAGATTTTTGTTTGTATATTTTATTTTTAAGAATAGTTAGTGTTAGGCTTTTCTTTCAGTTTAAAGTGTTGCTAAACCCACAGCTGTAAAAATCAGTCTGTATATGCAATAAAGCATGCTTGTTACACTCACTGTGGAACCTAAGGGGGTAATCAACTGCATTTTGTCAAGACGCTGTTTGATCAAGACTTCTTTGATCCCCCCCTTCTTCCAGTGTCCCCCTCTAATCTCCTGATATGACATATCGTGTGGAGATAATTGCACATGCTCAGTTTGGTGTGCATTGCTGGAGAGTTTTTTTTTCTTGGGAGAGTGCATGTGATCAGCACAGGGCCAATCAGCACTGTCCAGACAAAGGTCAGGGGTTTTGCATCCTCCTAGAGCAGAAAGAAAACTCCTCCTACAAACTTTGACCAGTGCTCTGCTGGACACTGATAGAAATCACAAGACTGGTCTAACTGCTGCTGAGAAAAGGTATTAATGTAGTTTATATTTACTAAAATAATTGCATTTCCATGTTGTGTGTACTGTGGGGGACCATGTAGAATGAATGCAGGGTAAAAAATAGTCATTATTAGACAGGGGTAGGCTGGCAAGTTGAACTGGATAGTCCTATTTTTTACTTTGTGACGCCTTCCATGTTCACTGTTTAAAAAGCCAGTTGTAGACCTGGGTAGGTGACCAGTTTTTTCTTTGTATGTTAATTTTGGAGGTTCAGTGGGTGCATTGGACACCCTGGCTGCCGTTGTGCTACATGCTGGGTGTCAGGTGCGCTCCCATGACCTTAATGAGGGGTGGGCTCCCTCAGGTTCACCTGCCCTTGTTTCTATCCATTTAAATGCATGTGCCTCCATTGTGAGGACTCTCAAGATTTATAGAGTTAGGACCACAGATACTCAGGGTGCCGTGATGTGGCTCTGTGGCTTACGTATGTATTTGCAAATGTGTGCTAACTAAACCCCTGTTTTTAAACGCATGTTCTTAGACAGGTAAATTTGGTTTTTGATAGTTGGTTAACTGGCTGGCAGTTTGGACTGGCTTTCTTATCCCCCTCTTTTGATAAGTTATACTTATCTATGTTCCTTGCCGACAATAGCCATTATTAGACTGGGGTAGGCTGGCAAGTTGAACTGGATAGTCCTATTTTTTACTTTGTGACGCCTTCCATGTATAGACCTGGGTAAGTGACCAGTTTTTTCTTAGAATGAATGCAGGGTCCTGGGTTTAGTAATATTTTAAGGGCTTGTTCACACTTGACTGTTTTACCAACTCTTGCCAAACGCCCCTATAGCGTTTGGCAAGCGTTGGTCCGGCGTTTGCAGAGCGTTTAACGCTCGGCAAACGCCGCATGCGCAGTTCAGCGGCGGTTGCTAGGCGTTTGCCGAGCATTAAAAATGCCCTACAAACGCCTATAATGAAGTTTGAATGGTGTTACTGCTCCGCAAACGCCCCGCAACCGCACCGCAAACGCCGGCCGGGCATTGGCGGAGCGGCACCATAGACTAGAATAGGAGGCTTCAACACCTCCTGACTCGACCAGAGGCATCCGTTTTGCCGCGACGTTAACACTCCCGTTAGAACAGCACCATGTGCTGCAATGTGCAGAATTGTCCGAGGCGTTTGGGAAGCGGTAAAAACGCTTTTCTGCCGCCTTTCTGCCGCCTGCACACAACGCTAGTGTGAACGTAGCCTAAGTTCTTCAATATTTCAAGTCTGCTACTCACTTGTGATAATGACTCAATATATCCCATGCATTTACAGTTGGGAGTAGATCAAGAGACCTGAAAATCCAGGCCATTGTATCATTTTTGTTCACTGTTCTGTGACAATACAAGGCCAGGTATTATCTGCTGCTAAATTCCATTTACATTTTGCTGATTTGTGAAAAGACAACACCCTGACACACTGGCAGGCCATCATGAAGGCTGTGTTGTGTATCAGATGGCCTGTAAACAATACCCAAAGACCAAGTGTAGTATTCCACAATCACTGATGGGTCAGCTCTTTCTTTACTGTTCTTTGAACATCATTTACTAGGATGCAACTCTGCCACTTGATTGCTTCTGGTTATTTCCAGATCAGGAAATCAATGCAGTGCGTTGTTAGAGGTAAACATTACCCTAGGACAGGAGATTGAAGGCCTGCTTGAAGTAAATAATAGATTGCTGGATAAGATGTTGAGACAAAAGATTTGGTCCAGGCATGGGTAATTACTATCTGTCATATATATTTAGTCTTCCTGGCCTTAGGCAGTGCTATGTAATGTAATTAATGAATATGTGATCCCTTACCTTTAAAACAACTCATTCAGTTAATTATGGAGTAAAGCCTAATTAACGCTGGCGCTCCTGTGTTTAGCTTTTCTAGAAGCAGGGAATTATAAACAACATTTATGCACCCCAGATCTCTTTTTCCTGCATTTAGATGTTCCTGGGTTTAGCCACATTTAGCCCTCATGTACACTGAACGTTAGCTGTGTAAAGTCACATTAAAAAAGTGAGTTTTTCAGTTTTTTTTTAGCATTTTTGCATTAGCGTTTAGTGGTGTTTTGCCGTGTTTAGCGGCATTTTCCTGTGTTTTTTCCACGTTTGTGTTTTTTAACATTTTTTGGGTCAAAAAAAGTCCAAAAATGCCGGTTTGCGGTGGTTTACAGCGTTTTGCTGCATTTTTCAGCGTTTTTCAGCATTCAAGCATTTTTACAGCTACAAAACTCCTCTAGAAACCCACTAGTCCTAGGTTTTTTTTCCAGCCAAAAAACGTCCCAGCCAAAAACCGTTGATTACAATCTATATGTGCATGGACACATAGGATAACATGCTGGGGGGTTTACTGGCTGTAGAAAAACATGTCAAAAGCCAAAGACAGCAGCTGTAAAAATGTCCAGTGTGCATGAGGACTTATGCAGGCCATACATGGTTCGAATTCCGAACGATTTTTCATCCGAAAATCAAAAACATTGTTCGCTCGGTAATCCGATGGTGCCATCAATGATTTAAAAAAATCGGCCAACCAAGTCATAAAGTTTACTCTATATAACAGGCAAAACTTTTGTTCCTTATATTCTTATTCATATTCTTATATTCATATTCTTTTCGGAAAAATGATCATTGAGTAGAAAATCTGTAGTTTTTTATGAATTTTCCAACATGCTCGATCACCGAAAAGGGGAGGAACCACGAAAATTGGCCAGTGCCATTGACCCACTAACAGAGCGAAAATCGGCCGATTATTCTTAGGTCCGGTTGAATTTCAACCCATGTATGGCTGGCCTTAGAGCTTCTGATCAGATCCTGGACACACAATCAGGAAGCAGTTGGTAGACTGGCTTCTGGTGCACAGGCTTCTGTACACAGGGGCCAAATGTCAGCCATTTTAATTTCAAGCAGCTGATACCGACCGATATTTGGCTCATGTGTACCAGCCTTTAACTGCCAACTTCACCCATCTTAATTTAGATGGTGAGGCCTGATGTGTACTACTAGAAATGAGGATGTGTGTCAGTGGTGGCTTGTGTCCAGCACTCACAGGAAAGCATGGTTTGTAGTGACTGTGAATGTACTCTGCATGTGCATTTGTATGCCGTACGTTAGTTCTTTCTGTGGTCAAGAAAAAGCATATCTTCACTCAGAAAGCTTGTAAAGCAGACATGATGTCACCCTACATGATTAGGAGTCAGATTGCAGTGCTTTTCTTGCAGCCAGACAAGAGTGCAGTGACTGTTACAGATGCACTCTTCTCCATTCTTGCCATTATTCGGCTTCTTCAGATGTTTTATTATAATTTCTTCGTTCCTACATTGGTTTCATTAGCTTTTCCTCATGTCTTCACCTCACTTCTTCCGCTTTCATACAAGTAACCTCAGTTTCCTCACATGCTGATACTATCATCAGCACAAGATAGTCACATTTTAGTAGCTAATAAACAAGCGGAAACCAGTATGAGTGGATATACAGGACAGAGTGGCCTGCAGCCAAGAGCATTCTGTTATGTTGTGTACTGCTTTCTAATTTTTGATGTTTATTGTACTGTGATTCAAATAGTGCTTGGGTGAAGGGATATCACTTGTGGGGTCCTCATGATGAAGAAAGATTCCAGTACATTCTTTTTGCCTAAGCTGGCCATACACATATAGATTATTTCTGGAAAAATCTAATCATAATAAAAATTTAAGATGAATTTACTAGAAGAAATAAACTGTTCAACTAGCTAGATTCAATTATTATTATCATTATTATTATTATTATACAGTATTTATAAAGCGCCAATAGTTCGCTCAGCGCTGTACATTACAAAGGGGGACAGAACATGTGACAGAACAATACCAATACAATGTGATACACGAGGGGTTCGAGGGCCCTGCTCTTTCGAGCTTACAATCTAGGAGATTAGACTTTTTTCATCAAACGAACAATATTTCTACAGTAGAGGACACAGACGGAGTCTTAGAGGACTGGGTAATATGCAGCAACCTTCAAATTATTGGGCATTCCCAACAATCTTCAGTTTTTTGCTAGTATTCTTGGGTGATAGATGTCTTCTCTTTACTGAGGGAGATTGCTGGTTTCCACTAAATGTTTTCCTACAACATACTCAAGCTTTTAGTGGACTGTCTGTGGGCACTTCTAAATTGGCCAAATCTCTCACCCCAGAGCTGCTCCTGTTTCCTACTTTACTGATGCTGACTTTTTTGATGCGAGGTCCTGAGAGGAAGAGGCCTTTTGGATTCAGTCATTTTAGAGAGTGCCCTGTGGGACATACCCTGTTCTTCCTACAATGTGGTCTGGACCAAAATATGGCCCGGATTACAGTCTAGGGCAGATTTTGGCCTTGGTCATTCTTTTAGAAATTATTGGCCTCTCATTCCTTGGTTAAAGCTTTTTGTTGTCATGCACATTGCTTGCTGCCTCTGTGTGCCACGTGGTGACTTTGCAAAACCTCAGCCCTTGAGCTCCTTGCCCTTCAGAGGGCATCCCTTGAGCCTATTAGGAATACTTAGTTGTCTGTCCTTTCTTGCTCAAAAACATTCCAAGGAAATTCCTCTCCATTGGTTGGATCAATTATGTGTCATGAGGGTCTTCCTCTTGCCTACAGCTTTTGTTGCCCTTGGTTACAGCCTTCAGCAATTGGATTTACTCTTTGTCCTTCCCCAGGGTTCCTGCAAGGGACTCCTTGCCTTTCAATTCTTGCTAATTGGAATACAGGTGTCACCCCTTTGAGCCTGGGCTGTATAGGATAGGGTTCCTCCCTTTGCTCTTTCTGGTCTGTGGGTGTTTCAGAGGCTTTTAAGCATCAGGTATCTGTTTCTTAGATTGCAAGGCTGCATCTTGCAGGCCTTCTTGATGCCAGCTTGGCTGTTGTTTCTTCAAGCTGCTCTTTGAGGTTAGGGCTCTTTAATCAGTTTTTCTTTATCTGCCAGCTTGGTGTTCTTTTGCACTTGCCCACCCTTCAGTTGTATTGATTTTGGTTGTTCCAGTTGTCTCAGACTATGCCTGTGTCCTGTACTTTACTTCATTTGTGAAATCCATTTTTTGGAGTACTGTACAGGACACAGGAACATTTCCTCTGCCTCTTTATCCTCTCATTGCTTGATAAAAAAAAAATGATCATTATTGGGAGTGGGAGGGGTTATATGGGGGTCCTTACAGCTCTGTTTGCCAGTGTCCAGTCGCCTGACGTTGGCTGCATATAACCCAGTCTATGACTATGTCCTGTACTATACTCCCAAGAAACAAATTTTAGGGGAAAGTCAAAAATCCTGTTTTTTTTCACGAGTTTGTTTAGGTAAGGAAGCAGTGTTTCCTTTGTGGTTGTCTTGGCTTTATAAAAGATTGTGATTACAGATTATCTGCAGGTGAATCCATAAATCAAATTGCCTCTTTCTATTTTTGCAGGTAAACTTCCCTGATGTAGAGAAAGCAGAATGGCTGAACAAGGTAAGAATATTTTTGTTGTAATTTCAGAAATATGAGCCATTAGAATACTGTATAGTATACTGCCAAATAGGGGTCTCTTTTTGAGTGTGGATGGTTAGGGGGTTGCTTGGTATGCTGCCTTGATGCAAAGCTTAACCAGAGTCATTTTTTTTTTTATACAGAGTAGAGAAAGTTTCAAATCTCTGTCAGTTTTTTATTTATGTCTGTGACCTCATTGGGTTAATAGATACCGCAATACCCCATTGGGGTAATAGATGGAGATGTTATAATTGGGGCAGGAAAGCATAGACAACAATAAAAGTATTTTCTGTTCTAACCCTTCCCCACTCTGCTGTGTTTTTGTACGTGTCCCTACTGCAGAGATTTCACATCACATCCAGTCCCGACAACAAATGAGAGGAAATCTCCTAAATAAGGACACAGATGAAAGTAGAAAGATAATATAGACTCATTAACCCATTCCTTCTCTATACAGAACAATATAGAACCAAAGATTTAGCTTGGGTTTATAAGACAGAAAAGGTCAAGAAATATCCGGAAATATTCTTCTAGACATGCAAACTGTGTTAAAAAAATATTGTACTTTTTTATTTGTTTTTTTGCATTTGCAGAACTCTTTGGCCTTGTGTACACTGGATGCTTTTGTTATCTCTCCTAGACACCTTTCCTCCTGGCAGCAGTGTTTTGGCAGAAAAAAATGCTTTACGCTTGTAATCACATGTAGGCATGTCGAGGTGTTAATTCATTTCATTGGCCAGAAGAATCATTTATTGAAATTAATTCGAACTTAAGTGCTAAATGCGCCTAGTATTAACACACGTTTGCAAGTGTGTCAAGTATTTTTTCTGCCAAAATGCAGCTGCTACTGGACTCACTGTCAGTGGGTTTGTTTTTAGCCTCTGAATGCCCCTGCTTCTAAATGCCTATGTGTGTATGGACACATAGGCTAACATGCAGGGCTGTTCAGAGGCAGGAACAAAAAGCTAGACACCTCTCAGAGCAGCGTCAAAAACATCCAGTGTGCTTGAGGCCATAGAATGAAAAGTGTATGCTTTCCCCGTCGTAGCTAACAAATTCTTCCTCCTTTTATATAGCAGACTAGAAGATCAAAGTCCAGCTGCAGCCATTTTTTTTTTTAGTTTTGCATAAAGTGTGGGAGTTGAAACTCCTTTGATCCCCTAACTGTGCAAAACCCCCATGCTTATCTATTTAACACCAGGGACCAACCTTTTCTACCCCAATTAGAGAGTGGTTATGTTGCAGACTGTCTCTTTTACAGGGAATTCCTAACACATTCTGTCCCTCTGACTCCCTGTTACCAGAACAGGAGATTAGAAGAACTCTTCCCAATAGGGTCCCAAGCAGCATTAAAACCCCAATAGGGGTTTCAACCCTCCTCTACTCTATCCAAATTTACAGAATGTTTGTTTTTTGCTGGAGTTGGACTTTATAGCTTAGTAGTAGGCACAAATGTCTCCACTAGTATTCATAAACAAAGACAGCTGTTTTCAGCTCTACATTTTAATTTCAACATATCAAAATATAACTAACAAAGGCTTTATTGTTTGACATCCAATTCTAATTTAGGATACTATGAAGCATGAATGGGAATAAGCTATATTCTAATAGTTATATTCTTAATGCAAATGAAAAAGCTCAACTCTGAGAATGCTTGTTTAGTCATAGGACAATAAGTACATTTACTTACCTGACTGTCTGCTCTCAATGCAAATGGCGCTCCTTTACACTCAGGTAGTAGACTGTCCCTCTGCACCCTCGCATCAAGTATAGGGCTATGGGGCCCTGCATTGGTTCTGGCGATGTCAAAGGCAGGGCGATCACTGAAGTGCAGGGGACAAGAGGCTGCACAGACCAGTCTAGCAGTGCAGAGGAACCTGCAGGAGTGGAGGATCAGGTAAATAAACTGCTTAACTTGGTCCCCTAGACATAAACCAGCAGTTAAGCCTTGCAGTATGGGAGCAGCCCCATTGCAAGGGAGGACTTTTACTTTTCCCAGAGTTCAGCTTTAAGCATGAAAGTGAAGAATTGATAATATTCTAAGGACAAGACTAAAATTTTTTCAAATACAACTGGTCCTTAGGCATAAGGTGACAAAATGTATATGATTTGACTTATGTACAACTTTTCTTTTAGCTTGTTGCACAGATGTGGCCCTTTATTGGCCAATACTTAGAGAAGATGTTAACAGACACTATAGCACCATTGGTCCGCTCAAGCAATACTCACCTGTCCACTTTCTATTTTACAAAGATCAACCTTGGTCAAAAGGTAAGAAACCAAAATAGGATTCAGTATTAACAGTGAGGCTATTGGTATTTATATTAAAATATTAAAGCCTAACCTATCTCTGCACAGTCTGAGCATTAGCAGTTTAAAGTACACTCGATATATGGAATGCAGACTTTTTGTGAAACCGGCTGTGGTACTCTAGTTGTAGTTGTACAGTGCTGTGTAGAGCAAACTTTCTCAACCAGGGTTTCTCCAGAGGTTGCTAAGGGTTCCTTGAACAATGACCAACTTTCCACTTCTAAGATGAGCAACCATGGACAACAATGATCTTTTTAGCTACCTTGGGGGGGGGGGGAGCAGTCTTCCCAGTGACCATCACTCTAAAGCTCTGGATACAGTCATTTATAGCAGAGGTCCTCTGAGCCAGCAACATTATTTCAAGGGTTCCTCCATGTAAAAACAGTTGAGAAAGGCTGGTGTAAAGATTTATTAATATACAATTAATAGTTGTTATTTATCAATTAACAGTTTATAAAGTGCCTAAAAAAACTAAACCAAATTAATATTTTGTGTGGCCACCCTTTGCTTTTAAAATGCATCATTTCTCCCAAGTACAATTGCACACTGTTGAGGATTTTGCTGGTAAGATTAAATAATTATATCACATAGTTGCTAATGATCAACAGGATAACATGTTGATTAAATACAATCATTATATCCAGTAGAATCAATTGAATAGGAGGAATGAGACTGGATGGGGAAAAGCTCATGCTCTACTAACAAACTGAGGTTACTGAACACAGTTCAGTGAAAATTTCTTATACAATGGTAAGACCCAGCAGAACAAGACACAGGGTGGTCTTACTGTATCATCAAGGTCTCCCACAGGAAGAAATGTCAAGGAACACAAGTGTTTCCAGATGTGCTGTCCTAGCTTTTCTGCACAATGAAACAGGCAATGTTGAGAACCAAACATGAAGTGGTTGGCCCAGGAAACTTGATGTGGCAGATAAAAGGTACATCATGCTGACTTCCGTTCAAAAGATGTCTAATAGCACTATTAGCTCAGACCTGGCAGAAACCAATTGGATCCTGGTATACCCATCTACATTCAGGAGAAGTTGATCAGAAGTGGTCTTCATGGAAGACCTGTGGCTAAAATTCAGAGCACTGATGTGGGAACAAGGCCAAGCAACTGGCCTATTCATGAAAGCACAAAAAGTGGTGTGCGAACAAATGACAGTGGGTACTCTGGAATGATGAGCCTAAATTTGAAATATTTGGCTGTAACATAAAGCAGTTTGTTAGCTAAACATCTAGAGAGAAGTACCACAAATCTTCTAATTCACTGGTCATATTTTGCCTCAACTATCCTCAAAATCCTAGTCTGAATCCACCTAAAAAAGCCCATTAGGAAGCTGACAACTTACTTGGCCAATCATAAGTGGCCAAGGCATTCCCTGCACTACAGCTGCATGTATCCATGCCAATTGTATATATGCGGCTGCAGGGAGGAGAATGCCCCAGCCACAAGATGATTGGCCCAGCTTCCTGGTAGGTTCACTCAGGTGGGTTTGGCTAGGATTGAGATTTGCCCTAGCTCATCACTAATGCTCAAAAGTTCAAGCAAATATCCATCCATTATGCAATATCATCAGGGAAGTGTCTACTCTAATCAGTCCAAATTAATTCTGCAGAGGACAATGACCACAAACATGCAGCCAAAATTATTGAGAATTATCTTCAGTGAAAAGAAGAGCAAGGAGCCCTGGAAGAGATGTTGTTGTTATTATTATTATTATACGGGATTTATATACTTCCAATAGTTTGTGCAGTTCTCTACAACATGAGGGCAGACAGTACAGTTACAAAAGAATTCAATATAGGGGGAATTGGAGGACCCTGCTTGTTAGAGCTTACAATCTAAAGGGAGGGTCAAGTAATACAAGAAGGAATAACTGTGGGGGGGGGGGAGCTGATGGAAAAAGTGGAAATACAGTTGTTAGGTGGAGGTGGGATATGCGTCTTTGAAGAGACATGTTTTCAGGGATCGCCTAAAAGTGGACAGAGTATGAGATAGCTAGATAGATTGGGGTAGGGAGTTCAAGAGGGTGGGAGAAACTTGAGAAAAGTCCTGGAAGCAAGCATGGGAGGAGGTGACAAGGGAGCAAGAAAGCAGGAGGTCTGGGGAAGAACAAAGAGAACAATTTGGTTGGTATTTTGAGACTAGGTTAGTGATGTAGCTGGGGGCAGAATTGACAATGGCTTTGTAAGTTATTCTTAGTATTTTGAATTTAATTTGTTGGGTATTACCCCACAGAGCACTGATCTCAGCATCGCCAAGTTTGCCTGGGATTACATGAGGAGACAGAAGCAACACAGCCTAAATCCACTGAAGAGCTGTGGTAGTTCTAGATGTTTTGAACAACCTTACTTACCTGGTTCCTTAAACACTGTGCAAGTGTACACAATACTGATGTTGTTTTAAAGTGGAAATGAAATCCAAAATGCTCAGCTTCAACCGTCTGGCACCTGCGAGGTCCCTCACTGGTGCTGGCATTGTTTCCCAGGCTTTTTCCATGTACTGGTCTTTGGCCATCTTGATTGGCTGGCTCAGGATGATGTCGCTCCAGTGCATGCGCAGGAATGCACACAGGCTCTGTCCTGAAATGTACATTGAGCTATGCTTGCGCAGCTCAGTGTACATTCCACAGAAGACTGTGAGCAGACAGGTAGGTTTATTTTATTGCAGAAGAGACATTGCATGTCTCTCCTGAAATAAAGAGCCTGCTTGCTCCAAGTATTTTTTTTTATTTTAGAATTTAGTTCCACTTGGCTTACCTAATATTGATTTTATTTAGAATTTTTTGTTTATGCGCTTTGTAGCCTGTTAATTGATACATAAAACTGTTCATTTTTAAAAGCATTTTTACATTACATAATTTTTTTCAGAGTGTCTAAAATGAATGCAAAGTATTGTATTTATACAAGGGGACTTGAGGTATTACTTTTAGTTAGTGTTTTTTCAGTGTAGGACCTCCGGTTTACCTTCCCTGACATCCTCCTTATGCTGTGTATAAATAGTCAGATTTTATAGAACATTTCCAAGGACAGTGTATGCCAGTCAGGCGGCATTTGGCCTTGCAGTGTCCAAGGAGGAAGTAAATCAAGGCAACACTACATTCTTAGACTGTTTATTATTCATGAACTTTACATTTTATGATCAAAATGTTCTCAAAACAATACTAATCATTGTGCCTACAGCAACCAAAGCAGTTTTTTCTTTCATGTTTCTATTGTGGTGCAGGTGAGTGGAGAGAGCAGTCTTCATTGCACCAACAAAGACCAGCTGCTCATTTCAAAATGTTGACATGAATCCTAGTATATTTATTAATCTACTTCAGCCTCTTATGTGTTTTTAAAAATGGTTATTTCTGATACATTGCTTAGAATGGGAATACATACCTTTTTGATTTACTTATGTCTACAATTTTGCTTAAACTCGTATTAAATCCAAAAACAAAAATGCAATGTATTGCTACTTACCAGTTCTTAGATATGGGGCTGCATTAAAAGAGAAGTTCGGGATTTAAAAAAAACAAACATACAGTTGTGTTCAAAATAATAGCAGTCAGACATCACTAACCTGATCAATCACTGTTTTTGGTAGAAATGATATTTCTACATGGCAAATAATTTACTAGCAGGTGTAGTAGAGTAATAGAAATCCAACAGACCCAACAGTCATGACATGCATGCTGCTGATTCTGTGTAATTGAATCACTAATTGAAAGGGGCATGTTCAAAATAATAGCAGTGTGGAGTTCTATTAGTGAGGTCATTCATTCTTTGAAAAACAGGTGGCAATTATTGCCCTTATTTAACCCCCCTGGCGGTATTCCCAAGTGTAGCTCAGGGTAAAGTTTCAGTACCAAAAGCGGTAACCCCGAGCTACACTCGGGAATACCTTGCGGCGCTGCTCCGCGATCCCTCGATCACTTACCTTGTTCTGCGCTCCCGCGATGTCCCTCCTGCAGTGTCCCCGGCAATGTAATCCGGCGGATGCCGGCATCTGTCATCTGGGTTCCGTCCCCTGCGAGCGTCGGGACGTACGGGGGACGGAACAGCGGGAAATTTGAAAATGACAAAAAGTGACATTCACTAAATACACTAAAATCACATAGTAAAACATTACTGTATCAAACCATTTCACATACATTTTGTCCCGAGTGCTTTGTCCGGCGTCCTGCCTGCATTTTTACTGTTCTTTCTGCCTGGAAACTGAGAAACGTACATGGCGTCCAAAAAGTGTCCCTTTAGGTCAAAATCGGTTTTAGACCAGCTAGAGAACAGTGATAGTAAATCAGAACTACTTGCAGAATTGAGTGATAATGATTCGTGGGGAAATTTGCCATCAGACACTGAAAACGATTTTGTGACTTTGCTCAGTGATGTGCGAACTTGGCGCTATATTTCAAATTTCAGTGTTTTTGGTTTGATTATATTATTGAATTAAATTTATTATTCTTGTATTATTTTTTTTAGGATTATTTATTAAATTATAATTTATGATTTCGTGTTTCAAGTTTTATCATACCCGGAATGTTTACTAGACTCTTGTTCGGACAGATTTCAGTGAGTTATTCCTAAAAATCACAGGCCTACAAAAAAAAAATACATATTTCCATGCAAACAAATGTACCGCTTTGAGCACAGAAATATGGACATAATCAGACCGCTAGGGAGGTTAAGGAAGGAAGGCAGCAAATGTTGTACAAGCTGGTTACAGTGCATTTCTCTCTGAAATTCTGAGGAAAATGGGTCGTTCCAGACATTGTTCAGAAGAACAGCGTACCTTGATTAAAAAGTTGATTGGAGAGGGGAAAACATATAAAGAAGTGCATAAAATGATAGGCTGCTCAGCTAAAATGATTGCAAATGCTTTAAAATGTCAACCAAACCCTGAAAGACGTGGAAGAAAGCGAAAAACTACCATTCGAATGGATAGAAGAATAGCCAAAATGGCAAGGACTCAGCCAACAATCAGCTCCAGGAAGATCAAAGAAGGTCTAAAGTTACCTGTGAGTACTGTTACAATTAGACGCCTATGTGAAGCCAAGCTATCTGCAAGAAGCTCCCGCAAAGTCCCACTGTTGAAAAAAAAAGACGTGCTGAAGAGGTTACAATTTGCCAAAGAGCACATTGACTGGCCTAAAGAGAAATGGCGCAACATTTTGTGGACTGATGAAAGTAAGATTGTTCTTTTTGGGTCTAGTGGCCGGAGACACTTTTTCAGACGACCCCCAAACACTGAATTCAAGCCACAGTACACTGTGAAGACAGTGAAGCATGGTTGCGCAAGCATCATGATATGGGGATGTTTCTCATACTACGGTGTTGGGCCTATTTATCGCATACCAGGGATCATGGATCAGTTTGAATACATCAGAATACTTGAAGAGGTCATGCTGCCTTATGCTGAAGAGGAAATGCCCTTGAAATGGGTGTTCCAAACAAGACAACGACCCCAAACACACCAGTAAACGTGCAACATCTTGGTTCCAGACCAACAAGATTGACGTTATGGAGTGGCCAGCCCAATCCCTGGATCTTAATCCAATAGAAAACTTGTGGGGTGACATCAAAAATGCAGTTTCTGAGGCAAAACCAAGAAATAGAGAAGAACTGTGGAATGTAGTCCAATCATCCTGGGCTGGAATACCTGTTCACAGGTGCCAGAAGTTGGTTGACTCCATGCAACACAGATGTACAGCAGTTCTCAGAAACAGTGCTTATACAACTAAATATTCATTAAGTGATTCAAAGGAAAGCAAAATCTTCAAACATTTTTCAGTTTATATAGTGAATGTTTGAGTTTGTAAAGAAGAATACAAACACTGCTATTTTTTTGAACAGTCTAATATTCACTTTTCTTCAATTTGTTTAGAGTAACAACACAAATTTGATATATTTTTCTTCATGTTTTGATTTGGAATAGAATGTGTAGTGCTCCCAATGCATTTGTGTGTATGGAAATAAAAGCTATTAGAAGGATTTTGAGCTTTATTCACATTTTTCAACACACTGCTATTATTTTGAACACAACTGTACATATTCACCTACTGTAGGTGGATGCAGCATTGGTCCGATGCTGCATCTGTTCCTTGCCGGCTCTAAGACTGAGAACTGAGTGATCAAAGACTGCTGATTGATCAGTTCTCAGTCTCAAGTGAGCAGAGTCGGTGATTGTTACTGGCTCTCTGCTCTGCCCCTTCAGTGATCACTGGAGTACAGGGCTGTGGAGGGGACAGGAGCCACTGGCTCTCAGCGGCTTGCTGAGAGGCTGAGCCAGCTGCCGGTCCAGGCATCTGGGTGGATCCGGACTTTAAAGTAGGGATCTCTTCAGAGCCTGGACTGGCTCAGTGACATGTGGCAAAATGAAGAGCCCTCCTGTGATCCATAGGGGAAGTAGGGCGAAAAAAACATTGGGTCTACTTCTCCTTTACAATGGTCAGATTTATTAATTTCTGTAAAACTTTTATCCCAAAAGTTAAACAAAAATTGTTGCTGTAACTTACAATTTGTTATCTGGAATTTGGCTTCAGCATGTCAGTCAAGTCCATCTAATTCTGCTATTGCATTGACAATGCTGCCGTCCAAAGTGTCTCAGCTGCTCCTCCATCTAGACTGGAGACACCTTTAACCTCTTGCCGTCTGCCTGCTGTTTATAAACGGCAGGGCGGTGGCACTCCAGGGGTGGGTTGCCGTTCATAAACGGCACCCGCTTTTCCTAGCTATGTGCGCTCCCTGGGAGCGCGCATCACCGCGATACGGTGCCCGCTGTGTCCTCCGGACACAGTGAAACACCGATCGTCTGTACGAGGTCCCGATCATGTGATCACTGATTGGCGAATCAGTGATCACATGCAAAGTAGTAAGCAAGATGTCACTTGTGACATCATTGCTTACTACGTGTGAAATCTGTGAATGATCACAGAGGTCACATGGTACAAGGCTATTCACAACAGCCTTGTACTATGTGACAAGCTGTGACCAATCACAGCTCACTCAGTATTTCTCAATGACTGCAAGAATGCAGACAGAGAGAAAGAGAAATGATTGCTTTTACATCCTTTATGGGTATAAAAGCAATCAGTGTAAAAAAAAAAAAAAAAAATCTTCATCACCCCCCACAAGTAGTAGTGTCATGGTGACACTGTACTGCTAGGGTGAAAGTATGTAAAAAATAAATAAATAAAAAATAAAATAAAAATGTAAAAAAAAAATGTTTAAAAATTATAATTTTTGGTTATAAACAAATTTTGATTTTTTTTTTTTTACTAAAAAAATAACAATAAAATTTGGCCAAGATTTATGATGAAATATTATTTATTTGCAAAATTTTATTTAAAAAAACACTTTTTTTTTAAATTTTTGAAATTGTACAAGCTTCTGTGAAACCTGTAATTTCAAGTGAAAAATATATAGGGGATTTCCTTATCTAAATGAACTGCATCTGCAAAATGTTATTGTGTTCTGTAATTATGCAGGCCCCGAAGATAACTGGTGTTAAAGCTCATACAGAAATGGACAAGAAACAGATTATACTGGACATGAATATCAGGCAAGTTGTTGTTGTTGTTGTTGTTGTTGTTCTTCCCATTTGTCCCTTCTTTTTTTAAATTAAATACAGTACATATTGAGTTAAAGTGATTTTTATGCCTGACAAGTCTGTATTACCCCTCTTTAAACTTAAAAATTCAACAGTTCTTCTACTTGCTTATGGTGGGCCATACACACATAGGAAAAAATCTAACAAATTTCTCCATCCACTCTAAACAGAACAAATCTCCTGCTGTGGCTATTATATTCTGACAGCCGCAAGTGTCAGAATATCTGAACAGCAGCTGCATCTGATTAAATTGAGCTGTTTGGCTGCCAATTTTCTACCCAGCTCCTTTAAATTTTTTTTTTAATTGAAGGAAGTGAAATTTGATCAGTGTGTGGCCATCTTGATACTTGCTCTAGCTGCTGCCTGAGGGACACATTAGTGTGCTCACCATCTGGAAAGTGTCTTTAAGTAGAGGCATTGATTTTCTGTACACACATCTTGGATGGTGACATTTTAAAGAGATACTGCAAGGGTAAGGTAACAGTGTCTCTTTTAAGATTTGCCTATTTTAATCCACCCAGCATGAAATGCTAATCAATGCCTGTTCTGTACAGCTAGATGTCATTCAGGACACTACTGACTTTCTTTTTCTCTGTGCAGTTATGTTGGAGATGTGGAAATAGACGTGGAAGTGAAAAAGTATTTTTGTAAAGCTGGAGTGAAGGGTGCACAGGTGAGTGAATTTTCTTTATCGTACATCTAGGGACACAGAGCAGGCTATTTATGACTATATGGGATGTCCCAAACAGCCGTTCCCCATGAAATGGAAAACCTGCCAACAATTTTTGGCATGGCAGTTCTGCCGACCAACTCTTCAGCCACAAAATCCTGCGCTGATAAGAGGGCCAAGCGAGAAATTTGCTGAATTGAAGTACTTCCTGTATAGGAGGGGTTATATAGAGGAGGACCTCCTCTCTGATTGGTCGGCCAGTGTCCATTCACCTATAGGTGGCCTAAAACCCAAATAGTCATGAATAGCCTGCTCTGTGTCCCGTGATATACTCCAAGAAATTGATTTATATTTATCTATTAATATTTATCTATTAATCCTTAAAATGACCATGCCATTAAAAGTGAATATATATATTTGTTTACACAACAGGCCACATCTTCTTCTGTGGCCTACACATAAACCATATTAGGCTCAACTTACGAAGAAAGCATCCTTATTTTTTTTTAAATGATTGCTACTGTGCAGCTCCATGGAAATTAGTCACTTGGCTAAAAATAAAGATTCTTATCCTTGTGTAGAGCTTTGTGAATTAAACCTTTTTAATTTCTTTCTTTTCACCAGCACTTGAACTTGATGTCGAAAAGACTTCTCATTTGTCTACTTTAATTTCATTGCACTAAAATGACATTGCTTTGGTTTCTTTACCAGCTTCATGGGATGTTGCGAGTCATCCTAGAACCTCTCATTGGTGATGTCCCTATTATTGGCGCCATAACATTATTCTTCATCCGACGTCCGGTATGTCAACAATGAAATAAGCTTTTCACACACATACTGCTGATACAGTATATTTTTATGGTTAGTTTTTTTATAAAATGGGCAGCACAGTGGCTAAATGGTTAGCACTTCCGCCTGGCAGTACTAGGGTTGTTGGTTTGAATCCAAACCACGACACCACCTGCCTGGAGTTTGCATGTTCTCCCTGTGCCTGCGTGGGTTTCCTCCAGGTACTCCGGTTTCCAAAGACATGCTGGTAGGTGAATTGGCTCCTGTCTAAATTGGCCCTAGTATGTGTAAGTATGAATGTAAGTTAGGGACCTTAGACTGTGTGTTCCTTGAGGGTTAGGGACTGATGTGAATGTACAATATATATGTAAAACTTTGTGTAAATTGACGGTGCGATTTAAGTACCTGTAATAAATACTGTAAATGACTAAAATGTCTGCAGTCTGATCTTCTAGAATTGAGAAAGAAATGTAGATAAGAGCTGTAAAGAGTAAAGATGCTGCACAGAAACTACAACTGTTACATTCATTTCATAAGCTACAGTAGCAAACTGACAACTGTAGTGTAGTTTGTATAGGCGCTTCCTTCCAGTTTTTGCTCTCAAGTCCTGGTGTGTTTATAGTTTTGCAATGTAACTGATATAGTGGTCTGCAGATCATATCAAAGATGTTGATTCTCACATATAAACCAGGCTGTATTTGTAACAAACTTCGTTTATATCCACTTTTGGTTTCAGTTGTGTAATTTTAAGGTTTCCTTACACATGCTGCACAAATGAACAAATGTTTACTTGCCTTTCCCTTCTAGATGCTGGATTTAAACTGGACAGGTCTCACAAACTTGCTGGATATACCCGGACTGGAGTAGGTATTCTTTGCCTGGGTTTTTTTATGATTCAAACTGTTGTCATCTAATACTGTTCAGAAGGTTCATGTTTGGCCTATGTCTTGTCATCATTCAAGGAGCAGGGCAAGGTGACAGGTTCTCTTGACGGAAGCTCCCCACCCATTGATACCAACCTTCCCCACACTTTGCCAGCACTCCATTTGTGTGTCAGATCACTATGCCCAAACCTTGTGTGAGCTCTGTGACAGTATGGGGGAAATTTACTAAAGCTAGTGCACTCAGAATCTGGTGCAGCTGTGCATGGGAGCCAATCAGCCTCAAATTTCAGCTTGTTCAATTAGGCTTTGACAATAAAACCTGGAAGCTGATTGGTTTCTGTGCAGAGCTGCACCAGATTTTGCACCATGCAATTTTAGTAAATAACCGCCTCTATGTCTGATTACATAGGTTTAAGAATCTTCCTCCCTAAATGACAGTGCTTGAGCCTGGTATATGGCTGTTCCGGCCTGAGCATTGCATCCTCAGAGTAAGGGAACAATGTCACAAGCTCTCCCATGCGCAGACGTAGCAGGTATTTTTGAGGGCTCTGACAGATAAATGATGTGACAATTATTCCAATTTTCTGTGGTAATTTAATATATTTTGCGGTGATGCCCAATTAAGGGAAACTATGTGAAGAGATGTTGTAAGGTTAATTTTGATGTAGATTTCAGATGTGTTGCATGCTTCCTGTACCATTTTTACATAACTATATTATTTGTAGCTACTCAGGCTTTCTAATTAGCAACTGCTCAGATAAAAGCCTCAGGCTCACAGAGACAGTCCTGACTAATAGTAATAGGCAGGGCATAGATTATGCAGTTTTCTTTCTTTTAAATCACTCCTTCAGCACTATTGTATTCTGCCAGTGGCGAGCCTTTCTGCTGCAGAACACAATGATTAGTGTTGCCAGCTATAGTTGATGGCACTAAACATTTGGGAAAAACCCGGCAGGCTGATTGTTACATCAGGCTAATCCCTTTCACATCTGTACCTATGTGTTAAAGAATTATATGTCTGCAAAGGTTTTCATTATACTATGGCATAGCTAGTAGTAGTTCATTTAATTCCTCTGAACTTCTTTTGTAATGCTGAAGGCACCTCTCTCTCTTTATATTGGTGCGCTAACTCTGGGTACACACGGGCCGAAAATTGGCTGAAAATGGTCGGTTAGGCTGCAACCGGACAACTTACAGCCTGTTTGTACAGCTCGTCATCCAACAGAAGCTGGTCTTACAAAACCCAGCATCCATTCAGCGCTGATCATTGTGTTCTGATGGGGGGGCAGGCCCTCTGTTGGAACACAATAGCTCAGCGGGGAGATTACCACACTAACATTGGATGTGTTGTACAGTGATCTGTATGTTTTTTCATTCAGCCGCTGGGTTGAACTAAAATAACTTCCCCTGTGTACCAGGCTTTAAAGTGCACCTATGTCCAAACTATGGCTATTAAAGTATGTACATCTTCTTAGCAAGCAGTAAAGAAATTTAAGACAAGCCACTCCTGACCTCTCTAGCCACTTATACTGTGAAGTAAATCATTTCCAAAGATTATAGAGGGCTTGCAGGCTGTCAAGATTCTGCTATCCATAAAAAATAGCTTTCTGAGATTTTAGTGCCTCTGTTGTGAATTTTGAAAATGAATTTCTCCACAATGCCAATGGCTACAGAGATGAATGAGGATTTAAATGCTATAATATGCATAATCTGGGCATAGAGTCACTTAATTAAGGCACTTTTAAAAAAGAGGCAGGAATATAAGTATTTCAAATAAGCCTTTGAGGAAATTTAACATTAAGTAAACTTTTCCTAAGAAGAATATAGGAGCTGGTGTTGCTGACTCTCTTCTAAAATGCTGCTTGCTGGCTTTTATGCTTACCCTCTGGCTATAGTGCTGTCTGAGTCACAGATTCAAAACACACACAGCAGACATTTTTTTGAAGTCTTTATGTACATTTTTTTTTCAAGGTTAGTGCCTCAAATTATAAATAAATACTATTTTTAAGGAGTAATTTAAAAAAGGCTTATATAGTAAAGTTATTAAATCATACAGCTAATTGTTAACTCATATATACAGTATGAGTAATAACACATAAAAGCATTTTAGCAAGTTCAGACCCTACTCACTGGGAGATTTTTTTGTCAGCTGAAAGGTGCTCTTTATCAGCCCCTAGGAGGTCTGATACTGCTAGACTGCCAAATGCAAATGATGCCTGAGATCGATCTGAAGCACTGCTTGTTGTTGTCAGGTTATGTATGACCACACTTACTGCGCATGTTGCATTTTGCATTATGAATAATGGTCAGATGTTTGAGCTGCTCCATCCTATTATGTTCACAGTTTTACTCTCCTGTGTTCTGTCTTGACTCTGCTCTGGTCTTTTTACAGTTTAATATCAGACACCATGATTATGGACATCATTTCTGGGTACTTGGTGCTGCCAAATCGCCTTGCCATCCCCCTTGCCCAAGATCTTCATGTAGCAGAGCTCCGTTCTCCACTTCCCAGGGTAACCAGTTATTGTGTTAATATTTTAGTCTTTCTAGGTTAGATTCAATGGTATTCTCTCTATATCTTAATGTTACTTTATGTCTGATTCATATTTTATGTCTATTCCTTCCCTCATCCCATAATGTTCTGGATTTTTCTAATGGAACTCATCAGTACACTTGCTATGGTCTGTGGTCAACGTAATTGTCCATTCTACTTTATTTCTCTGTCATCACTTCACTAAACAGTAAAAATAATTTAGGTACATTATATAATTATTTCTGCCAACTACCCATACTATGCTACCCATTTCTGTCATTATTACAGTGTTCCCTTGGGATAAATGGGCTTTTGGGATGCAAAGTACTAGTATTCTCTCTATATGATTGATTTACAGTAGGTAGTGACATGGGAACAGCTACCAGCGGACTTTGCATTTCAAACCACAAATGTGTTAAATAGTTTACTGTGTTGATATAGCACACCAGTTCCTCTGAAGTTTTCATGGCAGTGACTTAAAGAGGAAGTTCACATACTTCCCATGCCCCATGCTCATTTTGCTTTTTACCCATGCCTAGGGTTTATGCTGGGTTGCCCTTAATTAACACATTCACACACATATACATTGCCCTGCTGTAATCCACCACCATGTGCCAAGTCCCACGCCAACATCTTCGTCTCTGATGTCATCTGGGGCAAGCTGTCTCTACCGGAATCTTGAAGCCAGTACCCTGATAACATGCAGCAAGATTTGCTCTCTTCCAGCTGCTGTATGGAAGCCAGTGCCTCCTGGTATATCTGACATGGCTTTCTAGAAGACTGCAGGGGCACAATATGCGTTGTTCTCGCCTAGGCAAGAATGTAGGCAGATGGCAGAGTGGCGTGGATAAAAAATGTAAAATAAAAAAAAATTTGTACCTTGGCATCTTTAATAGAATAGAATGCCTTTGTACTATCTTAATGATGTCTACAACATCTATTCCATGTACTTCCCAGACGCTAATAGAAGACATTACCTAGTGCATTCCTTTCTTTTGCTTATTCTGTTTTGCATTTTCTGATTTTCCCATTCTTCTTTTCAGGGCATTGTGCGCATCCATCTTTTGGAGGCTCGTAGTCTGTCTCCGAAGGATTTTCAGATGGGAGGATTGCTAGCAGGAAAGTCTGATCCTTATGCCATAGTGCGTGTAGGGACACAGGTCTTCACCAGCCGTACCATAAATGAGAATCTAAACCCAGTGTGGAATGAGATGTATGAGGTAATTTATGTTTATCATAACATAGTCATTATTCAGTGACTGTTTATTGATCTGGAGCAGATTTATGATATAACATCGTTTAAAAAAGATACAAGTCCATCGAGTTCAGTCAAATCACTTCTGCCTGGAGCTCTGGGCAAATGACTAAACACACAGTAGAAATACATACTGTATATTTTTAGTATTTACCTACCAAAAGACTTTTAATTGATGTAGTCATGTAATTTATCCCCCTCTGCCAAACTACACAGCTTAATAGCTCATGTATTGGCCATTGAACAGGCTGGAAATGAAGAGGTGGTGTCTGCTTTGCTGGACTAGAAACTGTGTGTCACCTGGCCAGGTATGCATTGTTGTGGCAATGTAGGTAAATCACAAGATTTGCTTCACAAAATTACAAATCCTTAACGGGTATAAAGATATAAGGAGAAATACAGCTAAAGCTCTTTTGGCTGTACTTCTGTGGATCACAGTAGTGCAGTTCGTTCTTCACTCCAGTGACCTGTTTTCAGCTGACAGCAGGCTGAATCCAACTGTCGGCTGGCATCACTCATCTGCCCCAGGCCGGGGAAAGATCCCGACTTTAAAGACTTTGGATCCACCCTAGAGTCTAGAGCGGCACCTGGCTCAGCCTCTGAGCGATCTGCTGAGAGCCTGAGCCAGCTGTTCCCTCTTCCTCCACAGCCCTGCACTCCAGTGAGCACCGGGGAGGGCAGAGCAGACAGCAGTGATTGACAGTCACCACTCTCTGTTCAGAGCGGCTGTGAGAACTCAATGATCAGCAGTCATGTGATCGCAGAGTTCTCACACTTAGTTCTGGCGGGGAACTGATGCAGGATCGGACCAATGCTACATCCACCTAGGTAAGTATGATTTCAGAAAAAGAACAACCTAAACTTCTCTTTTAAGATATATGTTATTTAACTGTATTTGTATCTGTTTGCCTGGAGTTTAATATATAAATTGTAGTCTTTCTTATCATATCTCTTTGTTGCTTCCATGTGCAGGCAATAGTACATGAAGTGCCTGGGCAAGAGCTAGAAATTGAGTTGTTTGATAAAGATCCTGATAAAGATGATTTCCTAGGACGGTAAGGGACAACATTTGCAAATATGTTTGTATTGTTTTGCGCATTATGTACATATTTAGGAGAAAATTATTCCTTACTGTGCTGCCCTGCCCAGAGCATAGTGATAGTCTCAGATTGTTATAACTTGGGATTCCAGCCACAATATTTTTAACAACAATCGGAATGTCAGATCAAAAGCTCCAGCATTCTATGTTTTTACTGAAGAAATATACAAGGCTTAAAATAAGACATCTTCGATTTGGAACACTTTCAGAAAATCAAAGGTGCAATTGTTCATTAAGTTCTCTGACTGTTAGATCAAGAATGCACAATGGGGGGGATTTACTAAAACTGGAGAGCGCAAAATCTGGTGCAGCTCAGCACAGAAACCAATCAGCTTCCAGGTTTTATTGTCTAAGCTTAATTAAACAAGCTGAAGTTAGAAGCTGATTGGCTATCTTGCACATCTGCACCAGATTCTGAGTGCTCCAGCTTTCGTAAATCTTCTTTAATGTCTTCTGTACAAAAATGTTATATTACTATGTCCTATCATATAATCAAACCACAAAATATATCTTCGTATTCTCACATGGTGGACTTTCCCTTTCTGCTGTCTGTCATTTTGTTTGTCACCAGCTAGTTCTACATTTACAGTAGATCTTATATTGTTAAAGAATATGTAAAATCATGACATTTTTGTATTTTCAAACCCCCCTCTTCATTTTAGATCACGTCCCAACATTATTTTTTACCTGTTCCAACAATCCACTTTTATTGCTCTATGTGACATCACTATCAGCTGCACGAAGTTCATTTCCTACTGATGTAGGCCCATCACCAGAACTACATTTTCCAAGAGTCTTTTCACTACACACAGTGTCGGCCGGTTCATGGGAGTTAAATCGATTGTAAAGGCTAAAAGTTTTTTTAACCATAATGCATTCTCTGCATTAAGGTAAAACATCTTACACTAGCAATCACATGCAGACAGGGTATGCAGCGCTAAACAAAAATTGAATGTAGAGAACTAAGTTCCCAGTAGTTCCGTATAAATGAAGTTATGATGCTGGTAGCCAGTTCAGATTCCAAATGTGATAGTAGAACCAAACCAGTTAGAGTAAAAAAATGTTCATAACAGCAAGGCATCAATATGCAATCCTGAAGAAACCAACAAAATAATGCGCTTACCACAAGGGCATACAAACAAGGCGTTGTATGCATATACTCTGGTGTATCGTCAGTGGGCAGAAGAGCCTGGTTCACATTGCAGACAGCATCCGGTCACTAGGAGGAGATATCAGCACACACTCTGGGATCCCATCCAGCTCATTAGATAGGTCCAACGGCGTCCAGCCTCCCAGTATATACTTCTCCTATGGTGGTCCACCTTTCATGACTCACAAATGAATGAGTCATAAAGCAAAAACGATATGATGGTGAAGTATGTCTTTATTAGAAATTTCCAAAAAAGAAGGTATATAGCTCACATGAGCAAATAGCCAGGTCAGGTGTCAACCTCCCTGGTGATCTAGGGCTCCCTGGTGTGTAATGGCGTCAGCTGGGCGAGTTATCGTTTGATAACGAGCGTGTTCAGCTCGAAACATGTTAGGGGACTCGCCCAGCTGACGCCATTACACACCAGGGAGCCCTAGATCACCAGGGAGGTTGACACCTGACCTGGCTATTTGCTCATGTGAGTTATATACCTTCTTTTTTGGAAATTTCTAATAAAGACATACTTCACCATCATATCGTTTTTGCTTTATGACTCATTCATTTGTGAGTCATGAAAGGTGGACCACCATAGGAGAAGTATATACTGGGAGGCTGGACGCCGTTGGACCTATCTAATGAGCTGGATGGGATCCCAGAGTGTGTGCTGATATCTCCTCCTAGTGACCGGATGCTGTCTGCAATGTGAATCAGGCTCTTCTGCCCACTGACGATACACCAGAGTATATGCATACAACGCCTTGTTTGTATGCCCTTGTGGTAAGCGCATTATTTTGTTGGTTTCTTCAGGATTGCATATTGATGCCTTGCTGTTATGAACATTTTTTTACTCTAACTGGTTTGGTTCTACTATCACATTTGGAATCTGAACTGGCTACCAGCATCATAAATTCATTTATACGGAACTACTGGGAACTTAGTTCTCTACATTCAATTTTTGTTTAGCGCTGCATACCCTGTCTGCATGTGATTTTGAGTTTTAAGGTGTTGAGATTTACCTTGTATGCCAGCTGCTGCATTGTGCCTTTTTCATTACTTTCTGCGCTCACTTACCCCACTGTTATTTGTACATCTTACACTAGCAGTCCCCCCCAGCGCCCCCTCAACACTTACCCTGTATTGATCCAGTGCTGTACCTGACATCAGTTCTTCTCTCCCTTTATCGTGCTCTCACAAGTTTGGCTGAGCTTTTTTGATTTTAATAAATTGTACATGAGGCTTTACAACAGTGATGTCAAACTCAATTTAATTTCAGACTGCATCAGCAGTATGGTTGCCCTCAAAGGGCCGGTTGTGTATCTGTAAAACTAAAGCACCCCACCCCCTTTACATCAGATGTCAAGAGCCCCCACGCCATCAAAAGTCAATTTTCCCCCACCCTTCCTTACATCACCCCCTTTACCTTGTGCTGCTGCTGGGGGTGGAGCTGGGAAGAAGAAAGTGCAGGGTCTGGAGGAGGACCAGAGGAGGGCTGGAGTCAGCTGCCGGAGTCTGCCGAATGCTGAGACATGGTGGGGGCGGAGATGAGGGGCATGTTGCAGCTGCAGCTGAGGTGCCAGGGCCACATGAAACGGCCTGGCGGGCCATATTCAGCCCATGGGCCCTGTGCTTTGATACATGTGTTTTACAATATAGACTTTCATTAGACAAACTGGGATTTGCCTGCATGTTTCCAACTTTTATGCCTTTTCAATGTTCTCTTTGTTTTGACATCATTTGCAATGTAATGTTTTTACCTACAGATTGACAGTTGTGTGCAACAAATATTCCTGTAGTCACCGTGGTCTGACTATATATAATGCTCACTGAGATATATCTCTTGTCAAAATTTGTGCAACACAATCACCTAACAGAGCTTTGTAGTTAACAGAAATGTAAATTATAGGGCAGTGTTTTGAAATTGTTATAAGTACCGACGTCCTGGAAGGCAGCATGTTATAAGTGGAAGTAAAGGCAGTTGACAGGGCTGCAGCTCTGAGGGGGCTTTTCATCTCTGAATGTTAGCTTCAAAGGTCATCCTCAGTAAGGGGTAAGTAAAGCTCAGTAAAGGGTAAATGTGTCAATTAGTTTTATTTTCCCACTTCAAATGGGTTTTACATTACCATACATATCTTTGGCAATGCAAAACTTGCTTGAAGCAGGTCAATTGCTAGTCAGAAGGAGGTCAGCTGCGGGTCATTTACACCAGTCAGTAAATTCTGAATGATTTCTGAATCATATCAAATTGATGGCAATCTGGTGCCTGTGTCAACACAAGTCAAAAGCTGTCAACACAGGCCCTTATTATAAATCTTTCCAAGACAAGCATATGAAATTATAATAGCTTAAGACTAAATGTGTGGATTCTCACATGAGCCCAATCGCAGCTGGTTCCCTTTTTAAGGGCCCATTCATACTTGCTGTTCATGTGCATTGCGTTAGCTCATGTGCGTTAATACACTTTGGGGGAAGATTTACAAAAATGGGTTCACTTAGAAGCTGTGCATGGTAGCCAGATTCTAACCTCAGCTTGTTCAATTAAGCCTTGACAATAAAACCTGGAAGCTGATTGGTTAGCATGCAGAAATGCACCTGATTTTGCACTCTCCAGCTTTAGTAAATAAACCCCATTGTGTCATGTGTTAGCGTGCATTGCAGTTCATTCATTTTGAATAGGCTGCTAATGCAACAGAAGAGATAAAAAATATATATGAGGCATTTTTCCACAGTGAACCACAACGCATGGTAGCGCATTATAATGCATTGTAACGTACTGCAACACATGTGTGTTGGAATTGCTCTGCTGTAGTTTGTTGGGGTGCCATTGTTTCTCAACATGGATTACTGCAACACACTCACAAAGGTGTGATTTAGCCCTAAAGCAAACCTATTGTATACATAAGTAGGAATCGCTGAAGAAAACCTGTGCCATGTAGCAAAGAGCACAAGCAATCAGCACATACCTTTGATGTAGAAGATACTGTATGTGTCCTGCCCCACCCAAAGCTCCCCACAGTTTCTCTGCTTGCAGGTAGTTTAGATCAGCTTTTATCAACCAGGGTGCCTTGAAGTTTTTTCAGGGGTGTCTTGGCAAAATGTCTAAAAATTGCCCAAAACTTGTATACAAGCCTGCCTTTTAGTTACACAAAGCCACAGATTTTCATTGTGCACCATTATGACCTAGCTGCCGGCATCCTGACAACCAATGATCTCATCAGTTGATAAGGAAAATTTGTCGGTTGCCTGCACAGCATCCTAGTTTTACCCTCCCCCGTCACTCTCCATCAGTGTTGGGCTCACATTAGCACAGTGATGGAGAAAAACTGAAGAAGAGAAACAATGGAATACTACTCAGTACCAGTGTGCAAAAGTGTATTTGCTTTGGAAAAATAAATCACCTTTAATATTGGGTGTCCTACATGTGTGGTCGTTACTGCGTTTTATATAAAACTTTTCACATTTTAGAATGGGGTACCTCAAGACTTTCCTTAATTTTAAGGGTGCCTCGAGACTGTGTATCATTTTTAAGGGTGCCTTGACTGAGAAAAGGTTGAGAAACACTGGTTTAGATTAGGCATGCTAGCTGCCCCAATCCTGCAATGCAGTGAAAGGCGGCTGAATAACCTATCAGCAGGCATTCGCAGGAGGGGAGCTCTGTTTTATATAAATAGCAATTTGAGAAAAACACCAGTTGTAAAGCTGGTTGCTCCGACAATAAGACTTCTGCAGTGAAAGGTATGTACTGATATGAACTTACACAGCTACCTGATGTTGGTCTTAGTTATGCAATTGTGATGTATGCGCAGATTTACTTGATTTAGGGTTCAAAATGACCCCTGGATGGCAAACATATTATGCAGCATAAGTACTCCTTATTATCTCAGACATCTGAAGATCCTACAGGGTATGGGGAGGAGTTCACAAAACGTAAAATAATCTTTTTTACTTTGAGCTAAGGTGACTTCTACTTTATGGGTCTGTTCACTGACAATGACTGCTGTGTTTGTCTGTAGTCATCACTCTTATCTTTGATCATCTTTGAAATCCCTCTCACAAGGCTGTGTACATGTTAGGAAACAGATTGTGTGATAGGTCTCTGCAATGTCTGTGGTTTTTTAACTTTGTAAACATTTGCTGTCATTTTATGTTAAGCTTTCTGTCCTAAATTATGCTTTCAGAAAAATCTTTTGTCAATACAATAAAGAACTGATTTAATATGATTTATTTAATAAAGAGCAGTGGTCTGCAGTTACATATCAACAATTTGCAGATATTTTTTCATTAGCCTAAGGCCATAGACGGGGCAAATTTCTTTCCTGCAGTCAGGCAGTGTTGACAGGGGAATCCCCTCTGCTGAGCCAGTGGGAAGCTGCCCCCGAGGGAGAACGCAATGAATATTGCTAATGGCTGTCACAGCCGCTAGCAATAATCACATGTAAAAGGCAGGCTGGTTGTACCCAAGTTGATCGATCAATACATGGTTTAAATCTTGGATGGTTTCTGCCTCAGCCAGCTTAACTATCACACCTTTTAACCTTTCATTAGTCTAACCAACCACAGTATTTTCGATGCATCAACACAAACTGTAACATTTGCATTTATTTTTTACATGTCAATGCACATTGATGGGACTTTTGAAATTATAATAAGTGCATGTAAAATCGCAGGTGAAGGGCTCTGTAGGCTATATAAAAAAATCCACATTTTTGCCTGCAAAAACATACATTTATAATTTTTTTTTTTTAAAAAGTGAACCTATTCTTTTAAATATATTAAAACACACAATGCCTGTTCACACCTGAGTGTGTTTTAATATCATGCTTTTTAAAATGTGTTTTAGTGTGCTTTCTAATGCGTTGAAATACTTACTATATGCGTTTTCATGCATCTACATTGATATCAGTGAGCCTGTCAATGTGCACAATAGAGCATAGGTGTGAGGCTACATGAAGTCTGACAGTTGTTTCACTGCCAACTGCCTTTAAACTGATAACACCTGCTGTCTGCTAAGTGTGTATCACAGGATTACAACAAAGGAGACATAGAGACATAAACATATAACTATGTTTACCTTACTGCAGCTTGAAAAAGCTCAGTACAGTGCTTTTTGTTATTTTTTATTGAAGTAAACTATAGCCTATTTTTGGTCAGTAGTTTACGCCATGTGAGTGCAAATGTGCACAAATATGCGCATATGAGCATAAATATTAATGCATTTCCCTAAGAATATATTGTGCGCGGCAAATGTTCAATCGCGCATATGCATATAAATATGCGCAAAACAAATGCCTGATATTACATTAAAAAAAGCAGACGCTCAAATATCAGTACCGTGGGCAAGAGGCCTTATGCTGGTAAACTGCGTGTGTGTTATCAGACTGAGTTCAGGCAGTTGAAAGGATAGCAACTGTCAGACTTTTAAAGCCTCTCATTTCTGATTAGTTTTTCTTAGACAGTTACCCTCTGACAAAAAAAGCCACATAGGTGGATGAATATAAATATTTCACAGGTAAGCTTGTAGAATTAACATAATTTAAGACTAGGTGCTCAGAACCTTTCCAAGTGTGACTGGTTTTCTTTTAAAATGATTTTAGTATCCATGTATAGTGACTAATCTTTCTCTTCAAATCCGCATTTGCTTGTTTTTTAATAAAAGCATTTTGTATCTGCTAATTTACCAGTTGATAGCTGGATGTACCTGGATATTTGGTTAATGTCTGTGTACATTTAATCAGCACATCAAATGGTTTTTGTTTACTTGACAGTCATACTAAGGTACTTTAGGCCTGAAATTGAAATAGGTGAAAACATTTTGCAATGCTGAAGCAACAATTCTAATTCATTTGTCCATTCAACTTTATAACCACATTTTCCACATGTCTCAGGATGAAGTTGGATCTTGGTGAGGTGAAGAAGGTTCAAGTCTTGGACAAGGTACAGTGTAATAGAATTCAGGGCTTTTTCATACAAGCCTGCAATTGGGCCATGTGTACAGGTAATGAGTGGCAGGCTTTGCATTGTTAGAGCGTAAGGTACTGTTTATCTTTTTTATTTAAACTTTATTAAAATTCCATTTATTTGTGTAAGAGATGCGAAAGCCACTGCAAGGTGCAATGTGTTGCAAAAAATGCAACACAACGCAATGCACCACAACCCACCTCAATACAGTGTTGTGGTGTGAATAGGGCACATTGAAAACAATTACTTTCTCTGTGCCCTTGCATTGATCTTGTGTTGACCTGTGCAGATTAATGCACCTTAATGCAGTGTGAACAAGCCCTTGGAGTAGATGGCAGGTATTATGACCCTGTGTGTAATGTCTGACTGCTTTCTTTCACCATTTTAGTGGTTCACATTGAACAGTGCAAAGAGTGGGAAGGTTCATCTTCGACTGGAGTGGCTCACTCTCCAGTCCAATGCTTCCCAGCTGGAGCAGGTAAAGAAAATATCATCTAATTTATGATGTATGTGTCCATCTATCTCTGGCAGATTGAGTTTGTGTTATTTATATACAGTGTCTCCTAGAAGCCTTGGTAGAATGCCTTTGTTGTGTTTTTTCACTTCCAGCAGCCAAATCAATGGGGTTTCATTATATAATATTACCAAGACTCCAGCAGAGAAGTGGGGCTTTATGATGAGGTATGCAGACCCAGGATCTTTGGGCATAGAGGTTTTAGTCTCTCTGGTCCCTCAGAGATATAAGAAGCAAGTGGTAAAATATAATTGATCTTTAAGATTTGGTCTGTAACTGTTTAATGCACGTTTCACCACTCATATGGAAATACAATTTATTACTGAATTATTAGTCCATTTTTGCATTTTGTGATATCTCACATGCAATTAGGCTGCTGAATTCAGATCAGAAAGTCTTTCTGAACCCAGTAATAAATGAAGCACTGCTCATCTCTGCTGAACTTGCAATTTACTTGAACATCCCCATGCAAAGGGGCAAGTCCTTTCCAATGACTGAGTAAAGGGGAAGGAAGTACTTTACCTCAAGTGCTCTGCTGTAGTCTGTCAGCCAGGACTCAGTGGTTGGTCCTGGAGTGATTGCAGGCACTTCAATACTTTACTGCTGATTGTCCCTTGAAAGACATCTGATAGTGTGTAGCCTGCTCTACTCCAGATGGTAGTGCTGGCCTTGTGATGTCCTCCAGTGTGATCTGGGTTATTGATGTATAAGTCCATCTACATGGACAGCTTTAGAGTCATATATAAAAGCTTAGACTTTAAGGCTAATTTAAAGGCATTATAAACTTTTGTACCTACACATTGTGGTTTTCACCTGTATAAGATATGCAATGGTCCTGTAATTTCATGGTGTCACCTGTTGCCTTTTGCACACAGCCTATAGTAGAGTAAATCTTCAAAATCCAGTGTCAGCAATTTCTGTTTGTGTTCAAACATGTGGCATGCAGCATGGCACTGTACAGGTTAATGCATGATCTCTGTATGTAACCTGAGAACAGAACTTCCTGTGAAGAGACTATATTTCCCACAATCCCTGGGTATCCCTGTCTAGCAATGGTGCAGGTGAAAGTTGCAGAGTAATTAGATCTGAGACAGGCACAAGCAGGCAGTGCAATGAAGGAAAAAGATGTGTATGAACACATTAGCACTCCTACATTTATTGTGCAACACAGAGGAAATTGTGAGGCATGCATTGGATGCTGTGTGACCCAGAACAAAAAGTTGCCTGTTCCTTTAGCGAATTGGGACAAGCTAGGTGAATGAATACATGGACATAGGTGAATCAATCAGCCATAACACTACAAACTTCCCCCACAACATGTGAACCCATCATTACAAGGTAAAGCAATCAAGCGACACATAAGATACACTAATACTTAGTAAAACAACAAAAATATTTAAAGAATTGAATGCAAATTCCTGTTAAGTTTGAATACCCAGTCATGTGCTGATGCTTTTATCATGATTGGATAAATGAAGTGAATATTCACACATTTTTAATTTTGAAAAGCAAATTCCTGTTCAGTTTGGATACTCAGTCTTGTGCAGATGCTGTTATCATAATTGGATAAATGAAGTGAATATTCACACAATTTTTGAATGAAGATTTTCAACTCCTATAATGAATTAGCTTGAGTGTTTTGAGGGAATATTCCAGTGTATACACAGAGGACATGGGCAAGTGTGCTAGCCAATATTTTCACTAGGCTCACTAGTGCTAGGACAAAGAGAACTTCAATTTTTAAAAATACTGTGTTGTGACTAAATGCAGTCCTTCCTTACCTTATTATGTTCATTATTTACGTTTCAGATGATAAATTTGAATAAAACTATATCTTCAAAGGCAAATGATGAACCATCTTCTGCTATTCTTATTGTCTACTTGGATCGGGCAGATGACCTACCTGTAAGTACCTATCTAGGCAGAATCCACTTTTACTTGTGTTACTGATAAGAAATATACATGATTTAGTACATTTTACTTCTTCTCTCAGTTCTACAAGATATGATTGTAGTGTCTATACTTTCATATATTGCCAATGACTTCTAGGGATCGATTTAAGAAAGTTGGAACAAAAGAGGAATATATCATGTTTCAGCTCTCATTCTCTGGGAATTTGATACAAGAAATCTGGTCATTGTGGCTGACAGTTTATCATTTGCTCTAGTGTTTTGTTCCAGTGTCTATAAATCAGCCCCACCGTCTGTTCTAAAGCTGCAGGGTGGTTATAACAAATGTGATGGTATTCAGAAATATTTTATCATACTTTAAGATGAATGACTAAGCAACCCAAAATCTTGCCAGTTATGGTTTTTGTGTCATCTGTCTTGTTTTATTCATTCTGTGGGCACTATTCACTACAGTAGGTCACCGGAGCCACTTCTAGATCTTCTGCTGCCATACAAATTCTATTCTTGGCATTCCTGGCATTCCACAGATTCTGCATGAGCTGGCCACAACTTTTTCTATTAGATCTTGATCTACATCCACTTGAATAATCTACCTTTCATGTGAATTTATCTTGCAATGTCCCAAATATTTAAAGTGGAACTTTCGTCAGAAAATTAGGTCCTGATAGATCACTTCATGTTGGCCCCTTTTGGAACAATAGCTATGTAAACCATTAAAATGGTTGTAGAGGTAAAAGGTTCTTTACCTTAATGCGTTCCCTGCATCAACATAAAAAACTTTTTTTTTTCCAAATAACTTTTTATTGAAGATTTTATCACTTTACATTCAACAAAACCAAACAAACTAAACAAAAATAAAATAAATACAGAAAAAAAAGACATAAAGTCTAAGATATGACTACTCACATGGTGCAGTAGTAGTCTTTCACATACAATAGCATGAATGAAGTCAAAGCAAGAAATGGTATGAGTACAGCATACCAAAACAGCCCGGCCACTATAGATCAGGTAAGCAAGAATCTGCTAGTAGAGACCATTCTTACTTCAAATAGTCAATAATGCAGTAAGGTATAACAAATGTATATCTAGTGTTCATCCCATATGGATACAAACATTTCTACTGCTAAGCCTGTAGAAGAGATCAAGTTTAGCACAGGGTGTCATCCTTTTTTCCATATGGGGTACCACGTATACATAGACAATTTTTATTCAAGCACGCCACTATTTAGACATTTGTACAATCTTGGAATTGGCGCATGTGGCACCGTGCAACATAATCGCCGGGGGGCTTCCCCCAATGGCTTGTAAATGCCCATCTTAGAAAGGGGAAAAAATCCTGCTTGAGAAATGAGGATGTCATTCAACTGGAGCACCTACTGGTTTATTCTGACAACAGCAGGGTCTTGCTCTCAGAATATACATAAGTCAGTGTGGGCAGCGCTGTTGGATTATTATTATTATTATACAGTATTTATAAAGCGCCAATAGTTCGCTCAGCGCTGTACATTACAGAGGGGAACAGAACATGTGACAGAACAATACCAATACAATGCAAAACATGAGGGGATTGAGGGCCCTACTCTTTCGAGTTTACAATCTAGGATGAGATTTTTAATCCGCAGTTAAAAAAAGAGCATATATGCCAAAGCATGGGGGCCTGGGGTGGCCAGTGGGTGGATGGCCCCTATGCTTCGGCATATGTATTTTATAATATTTTTTGGCACATTAGAGGTAGGTGGATGCGGGGCAGTATATTCTAACGGTGGACATACCACACACTTTTTCTTCTCTTTTTTTCATTCAGCCCACATAAAAAAAAAAGGAACATAGCATATACACCCAACAAGGACCAGCGACGTACTGATACATCACTGGACTTTGAGCGGTTATACCAGGATGATGCTACTCTCTAGCTCCCTTGTCTCCTCCTCCCATGCTCGTCTCCAGGACTTCTCCAGAGCTTCCCCCATCCTCTGGAACTCTCTACCCCAATTTATCAGACTATCGCCTACTCTGCTCACTTTTAGGCGATCTCTGAAAACCTAACTCTTCAGGGAAGCCTATCCTGCCCTCAGCTAATAATGGAATCTTCTACTCTTCCAACCAGTCCATCTCCCACAGTTACTACCTTTTGTACCACTAGCCCCTCCCTCCTAGATTGTAAGCTCCAAGGAGCAGGGCCCTCTTTTCCCTCTTGTATTAAACTGTATTGTTGCTGTATTGTCTCCCGTTATATTGTAAAGCGCTGAGCAAACTGTTGGCGCTATATAAATCCTGTATAATAATAATAAAAGCAATCCTAGTGGCTAATTAGCTGCAGGATTGCTTTTACAAGCAGCGGGAGAAGATGCCCCCCCTCTTCCGCTACCTTCCACGGCCTTCTCGGGCAGTCCTGTGCCATCGGGGAACCTGAGAATGCAGCCGGTGTTTCTGTCAGCTGTCCATACAGCTGATTGGAGACCAGAATGGTGACAATCATCTCTATAGTCTAAGAAATCGGAAGCTACAAGCATTTCATCACTTCAGTTTCGCAGGATATAAACAGCACCATTTGTAAATTGGGAAAGCATCTGATCACACCGATCTTGGTGAGATTAGATAATGTAAGGGCAGAGGAGATATCTAGAGTCTGATAGACCCTCAGATTAAAAATAAAAGAAATATATGACAATGCCCATTGAAGTTATAGGGCATATTTGCATTCCCTGTGATAGCATTAAAAGTGATAAAAAAAATAAAAATGAATGGGACAGTGTAAAAATAATAAAAAAAATCAAAATAGCTTTAAAAAAAAAAAAGCAGCACCCTCGCCCCCCACGCGCGCACACCTGAGTGTGCGAGCGTTGATCCTGTGACGGTATGTACACAGCGGTTGCGCCATGCATGTGAGGTATTGCCGCGAACATCTGATCAAGGGCAGTAATTCTAGCACTAGACCTTCTCTGTAAATCTAAAATGGTAGCTTGTAAAGGCTTTTAAAGCGTTGCCTATGAATATTAAAAATGTATGCAGTTTATAGCCATTGCACGGGGCATGTGCAGTTTTAAAGCATGTTATGTTTGGTATCTATTTACTCAGCATCTATTTGGTTTCCGAGGTTGGTATCTATTTACTTCTTTTATACTTTACCAAATAATTGGCCAATATATTGTGTTTTTGTGCATTAAAAGTAAAAAAAAGTGTATTTTTTAAAAAAAACTTGCGTTTGAAAAATCACTGCGAGAGTACTATGGGACATAAAAAATTGCAGCACCCACCATTTTATTCACTAGGGTGTCTGCTTTAATAGAATATATAATGTTTGGGGGTTCAAAGTAATTTCTTAGCAAAAAATACTGATTTTTGTCATGTGAACAAAAAGTGTCAGAAAAGGCTTGGTCTTCAGGTGGTTAGAAGAGTGAGTGATGTGTGGCATAAACTTCTAATGCTGGGAATAAAATGCCCCCACCCCCTAAAGCAACCCCTTTTTGAAAAGTAGACAAACCAAACTATTTGCTGAGAAGCATGTTGAGTCAATAGAAGAATTTATTTTTTTACCACAAGTTTTTTGAAAATGACAAAAAAATATATATATTTTTTTACATAAAATTGTCACTTAAAATGATTTATTGCTCACACATGCCATGGGAATATGTGGAATTACTCCCCAAAATACATTCTACTACTTCTCACAAATATGGGGATACCATATGTGGGAGACTTTTTGGCAGCCTAGCCTCATACAGGACCCCAAAATCCAGTAAGCACCTTCAGGCTTTTAAAGGGCTTTATTTCCTCATTACACTTCCTGACTACCTATCACAGTTTTGGAGGCCCTGAAATGCCAGGATAGCACCAAACCCACCCAAATGACCCCTTTTTGGAAAGTAGACACCCCAAGGAATTTGATAGGAAGCATGGTGAGTATTTTTCAGATCTCATTTGTTGCCACAAGTTTTTGAAAAATGAAGAAAGAAAACAAAAAAAAATTTTTCTTTTCTTTTTTTATATTTCAAAACCTTGTGAGAAAAAATGAGATCTGCAAAATACTCACCATGCCTCCTTTTTAAATTCCTTAGGGTGTCTACTTTCCAAAAAGGGGTCATTTGGAGGGGTTTGGTGCTATCCTGGCATTTCTGGGCCTCCGAAACTGTGATAGGTAATGAGGAAGTGAAATGAGGAAGTTACACACCTTAAGGCTTTCAAAGTGGTCATTGGATTTCAGGCTCCTATATGTAGCTAGGCTCCAAAAAAAGTCTCACACATGTGGTATCCCCATACTCAGCAGAAGTAGCAGCATGTATTTTGGGGTGTAATCCCACATATACCCATGGCTTGTGTGAGAAATATATCATTTAAGTTGAAACTTTGTGTAAAAAAAAAATGTTTTTGTCATTTTCTAAAAACTCGTGGAAAAAAATGATTCTTCCATGGACTCAATATACCTCTCAGCAGATAGCTTAGGGTGTCTACTTTCTGCAAAGGGGTCATTTGGGGGTGTTTGTACTGTCCTGGTATTTTAGCACCTAAAGAAATGTAATAGGCAGTCAGAAAGTAAAAGCTGTGTAAATTCCATTATCTATACCATAGTTTGTAGATGCTATAACTTTCACACAAAGCAATAAATATACACTTATTGGGATTTTCATTTTACCAAAAACATGCAGCAGAATACATTTTGGCCTAAATTTATGACACAATTTGAGTTTTTTGGATATTTTTTATGACAGAAATGAGAAAATATTGTTTTTTTTTTCTCAAAAATTTCAGTCTTTTTTTGTTTATAGTTGAAAAAATAAAAAGCACACAGGTGATCAAATACCACCAAAAGAAAGCTTTATTTGTGTGAAAAAAAGGAAGTAAATTTTGTTTGGGTACAGCATTGCATGACTGTGCAGTTACCAGTTGAAATAGTGCAGCGCTGAATAGCAAAAAGAGGCCTGGTCAGGAAGGGGGGTAAATCCTCAGGATGGAAAGCGGTTAAGTAGTATATGTGGAATTGCAATTAAAACAATCATAAACTTCAAAAGATTTTATTTTTATAAAGTGTATCTTTTTTAGCCATGGCTGATCAGGAAAAATGTATATTATGTTAAACATGAGCATTATAGACATGTGGAACAAATATTAACAGTGTTTAATCTGGGTGTCCTAGCTGTGTCTGCATTTACTTGTTCCAATAGGTTTGTGCTGTGCTTCAGTTAACTCCCGGCATGTTAGGCATTATCATAGGCTTTATATTTTTAAATACAAAGAAACTCGGACCTTTCATTCACCCCTATGGACCGACAAGTGTAAACGGACTTGTGTCCACTTATACCTGCCTACTTCCAATCCAATCCAGTCCTTTAAAAAGAAACGGAAGAGGATCCTAACCCATTTGTATAGGCAAATCAGATTGGAGGGCAGTCAGGTGTAAACAAACAGCAGAGTCTGTTTACACCTAGCCACCCATAAAGCAGAGCGTACTCTGTCCGTGTCCACTCTGCATAAACTGAGCGGATGTGGATCTATCATTCGCCCGCTCTGCTTTGATCAGCAGAGGATCAGCTGACAGATCCCCTGCTGATCATAATGGAGTCTGCCCTGTGTGAAAGGGCCCTTTGTGTTAAAACTGTCATTCTTAGACATTTTTGTAAATAAAATCACAGATTAAAAAGCTACATGCAAATAACAGTAAAAGGTTAATTGTGCAGTTTGAATATGACACATTTTGAAGCTGTGATCATCACCCCAAGCCAATAATGGTGCACACACTTTGATACTTTTGATCCTTCACTCTTCTCCAACAAGTTTTATGTATTAGTATTTTTACAATACGTGATTTATATAGGGCCAAGGTTGTGCAGTGTTTTACAAAATAAGGGAGATAGTAGTCACAACATAAATCAATAAAGGAGGTTAGGAGGGCCCTGTTCGTCAGAGCTTACAATCTAAAAGGAAGGGACAGCGATACAAAAGGTAATAACTGAGGATTGAGCCAATGTCCGAAATAACAGTTTAGTTATTAGGTGGAGGCTGAATAGGCTTCACTGAGAGACAAATTTCAAGGATCTCCAAAATGTGGACAAAGTAGCAGATAGATGGAGAGATTGGGGTAGGGAGTTCCAGAGGAAGTGAGAGGCTCTAGAGGTGGTGGTGAGGGAGTTAATGAGCAGGAAGTCTTCGGAGGAGCGAAGAGGACAGTTTGGGTGATATCTTGAGATGAGGTTGGTGATGTAGCTCAGGGCAGAGTTGTGGACGACTTAGTGTATTGTTGTTGTGTATTTTGAATTTTATTCGTTGGGTGATCGTAAATCAATGAACGGAGTAGCAGAGAGGGGTGAATGGTTGCTAAGGTGGCTGCCTGGAGGAAGCATTCATGATGCACGTAATGTAGACCTATAGGCAAAACGTTTTTTGTTTTTTTCCATTTTGTATGGTGTAAGGGAGGGTTATAACCTTTTTTTTTTTTTACTGTTATTTGTGTCCTATTGGGAAGATTTCAGTTCAGGAAGTGACAGGAATTCCTTTTAAAGAGAGGGAATCCTTGGTTGTCACCAGAACTAGTGTCCGCATTGGAAGATATCCCCACTTTTCCTGTTCTGGGGACAACTCAATATTGGTGATTTTCCTTTCGCTTTTGGTGAGAACAGTAAACATGATTTAAGCTGGCCATAGATGGAATGAATCTCAGGCAGTTCAGCAGGGACTGACTGAGATTTAATCCATGAATGGGCAGGCTGGTTGTACTGAAGTCAATCCATCAATCAACTTCAGTACATCCAGTCTGTCGGATTCTTTGTGTGCGATTACTGCTGGCAGCAATATCCGCCAACAGTTATTACTGTGTTCTGCAAGCAGGGAAGGTTCCCTTCTAGTAGAACACAATAACTCTGTGGGGTTTTTCCCATCAACACTGACTGTGTTGTTAGGGAATCAAGCAATTTTCTTTCCTGCAGCCCATGGTTACAGGAAAGAAAATTTAATTATGTGTGGTTTGTTAAATAGAGAAGGTGATTCTCACTAACGGGACACAGACAGCAATAAAAAACTGGTGGGTGTTCAAATCCCTCTCCACTCTATTCAAAACTAAAAAAAGTTTTGCTTTTAGTTATACTTTAATGGGGGATATCTTGCTTAAAGGTAGGAGAGGGGAAGTTGCAATAATCAGGTGAGAGATAACAGGGGACTGAATTACTAACTTTGTGGTGTTATTGGTAAGAATGGAGAAAATTTTGGAAATGTTATGGGGTTTATCACTCACAAGCTCGCTCAGCTACCCTAGAATTTGCGGTCTCCCATTTACAGTTCAGAGGCAGTCTGATAATCACTAAGGATGCTCACAATTTGGAGCATTTCTTGTAATTATCAAACCATATATGGCAGCTCTTGGGCTAGGCATTATTAAGTAGATGGTGTGCTAATAATAACAGGGTGATGAGGCACCTTTCAGTTCTCAAAAGTGCTGCCAAAACTAGCTGCTGCATACCCCACTCGACCAGAAGAAAAATGTGTCACAACTGCAGAGTCTTGTTCCCTATTCTTCACAGTACAATCCTCTGCTCTTAGATTTTTCAGTATGCTGGAAAATGCCTGCATGGAATAATGAATTCCTCTGACTTTACAGGAATAGAAGCTTGTAATGACTAACTGTGCTATTGCAACTCTCCTATTCTTCACAGTCAGTGTTTGAATTGGATCATTTGTAGCTGTTGGACCAGTCAATGACAACCCTTAATGGCATATCTGTTTATGTGGCCATCTGTAGTCTCCAAGCAGGCCAGAGATGGGCATGTCTTATAGATAACTACTCAATATAAAAGATCTGCTAATCAAATGCAACATACAGTATATCATATTATATATGTATGCGTGTATATATGTATATATATGTGTGTATATATATATATATATATATATATATATATATATATATATATATATATATATAAAACTTTTTTTGTTTTAACCCACCATGAGTGTTATCTGTCTATTTTGTCAAGTTTTCGATCCTGTACTGACTGTAGTAATCTCCCCACTCAAATTCTACTGTACATTTGTTCAGACAGCACATTATATTGTTATAATTTCTTCTTCCTATCTATAGCTTAAGAAGTCATTAAAGCAACCAAACCCCGTGGTGCAGATTTCCATACAAGATGTGACCCAGGAGAGCAGGGTGAGTGATGGGCAGAGTGGTATGTGAAGTTTGTGTAATTTCCCATTTATTCTTCTTAATTCTATGAAGGTTTTATTTCATGCTTTTTTTAAACCTAAAATGGGCAATCTAATACGGGATGAGTCATTGCTATGGTGATTCATTGGAGTTCTGCAAACAAGTTTCCCTACAGCTCGCCTGAGGGCTGAAATTGCACAATATGTGAAAAGAAAACTTTAGCTTTGTCTGTAGGTGGGATAGGAGACTGCAAAACTTTAATATACAATATTATAACTATCTGAAAAATATATAATTTATTTTTTCAGTACTGACTATAATAGAAAACTTAAATATGTATAAAACAACTCTACATTCTCTACATGTGTGGTACGCCCAGTCCTTCAGCTCCAGTGCTATCCCCCGCTCACACTTGCAGGAAATTTCCAGCACCCAAAATGAAAGACAGGAGTTCCTGTGTAAGTACAGCAGCTGTAGAAGCTGCTGCTGCCACTGGTGCTGTTGAATGAACTGTGTGACACCTTTATCAACTCTGTTCTGAGTGATATAAGGTAACAGTAAGTTAAGTAAGTGGTACTTTTCTTTTTTGGGTTTTTTTTTGTAATCAGAGAGTTTATTGGAGTTTACAATACAGGTACAGAGCATAATGAGACAAAAAAAAAAGAAAACAAATAACAAAAATGAAATCAACAGACGTACCCGGATACATTACATTGTGCAAATTACTTTGCAGGAAAGGGCTTGCGTTATCAGAAATACACATAGATGATAACAAGCAGCCAGTGATTTTCTATTAGGATCCGGTACTTTTGTATTTAATATATTTCATTCATCAGCAGACTAAGGGGATGAGCTTCAGTCTGCATTTGTTGTCAGTTAAAGCAACCTGACAAGTCAAAAAACTGTTTTACTATTAATGGTTAATAAAAGAGAAATAGACAAAAATGGCAGTAAAATTATAGTTACATTGAGAATGGGAAGGAGGAGTTAAAGCGGAGTTCCAGCTGAAAAAAATTCAGCAGCTACAAAAACTGTAGCTATAGAAAATATAGACACTTACCTGTCCCTCGGGCCAGCGGTGTCCTCAACACGGCTGCTTTCACCGGCCATCTTTTCTCCCCTGTGCCAGCATTTTTAGTGTGGGAACCGGGATGTGACAGCTTGCAGCTTCACAGGCGGTGCCCATTGCGCATGCGCAAGAAGGGCTGCGCTTTGTGAATGGACCCGTAGTCTTCTGGACCTGTCACGTGTCCCAGAAGACTATGGGGAGAGAGAGGGGGATGACAACTTCGCTTCCGATCGCCTAGGCGATCGCAGCGGAAGTGGGAGCGGGTACCTGTCAAATTCGGGTACCCACTCCCCCCCTCTCCCCAGAGGTGCCAATCCTTAATAGGGATTGGGGGACAAAGGCTTAAAGTGGAATTTCCCCTTTTGGGTGGAGCTCCACTTTAATATAGACAGCTTAGGGTAAACTAAATGTATAAAGGGTTAACTAGAGTAAAATTTCAATAAAAAATATTTTAACTAAAAATAAATGTATTTATTTATACATTTTTTTCCATTTTTACTTGTTTTAGACATTTTTTTTTTTTTTTAAATTAAATTAAAATTTTAATAAGCAAACAAGAACTTTTATTTTGTAAGTAACTTTGCACTGCTTTGTGTCAGAATCATAATTACATTGTCATTTTAAGACAAATTAGAGAATAACATTTATACTTTTATCTACTGTAACAATAAATATTTTTTAGGCCCTATGCACACAGGATGTTTTGCAGACTCTCCTAGAAGGCTTTCCTCCTGGCATCAGCATTTTGACAGAAAAAAAGCCTGACACTTGTAAAAGTGTCTAAAGCTTTTACAAGGTTTTGTGCACGTTTACAGGCGTCAGGAGCTTGGACATTAATTCATTTAATTGCCCAGAATAATAATTTATTCTGGCTATTAAAATGAGTAAATACTCAAGTGCTAAACATGCCTAGCATTTAGGTGCGTTTAGATGCATTTAGCAGCATCAAGCGTTTTTTTTTTTCAAAAACTATGCTGCTCCTGGATGCACTGGCAGTGGATTTTTTACTGCCTCTAAAAGCTCCTGCCACTAAATGCTGCTAAAAGCCTATGTGTTCATGGGCTAACATGCAGGGGATTTTAGAGGTAGGAAAAAACACCCTTAGAATCAGCTACAAAAATGTCCAGTGTACATTAGGCCTAAAACTATAAAAAAAAGTGTTTTAGTTTTGTTACGTTTTGTCTACAAATTGTAAAAAACAATAAAATATTTTTTTGCAAAATTGTATCAGAAAATGAAAAGCTTGTTTATCTTAAAAAAAATTATATACAGTAATTATTACTTTGTTACCTTAAGTAATGACAAAGTTATTGCCAAATAAACGGGCCTGAATCAGAAATTTAACAATTGCTGTGGACCATAGAGGGTGTACAGGTGTGAGAGCTGTGGTTAAAGGATAAGTTCACTTTTCATAACATGTTACATGTTACACCCATATTCATGTTATGAATAGACCAGCCCCTGCCCCCCCTCCCCCGTACATCCCGTATGGGCCAGCAGATATACTGACAGTTCTGCTGATCGCTGGTGCAATGGTTTACAGGCTCTTGCAACAAAAAATAATAAATGCACATTTTTTTTACCTGCAAATATTAATATTTTTGTAGCAAAAGGTGAATTTATCCTTCAGTGGTCAGATTATGTCCTGCAGCAAGAACTTGGGGGTTGATTTACTGTCACTAATTTACTAAAGACTGTTCATTTTATAATGGGAAGTGGCATGCTGCAATGGAATTTTCAAAATAGCTTGATGAATATGGTGAAATTTCACTTTGCTAAGAATAACCAATCACGTGCAAGGAAAATATAAAAAATGTATTTTTGCTAACACACAGTTGAATGATGGATGTCAGCAGAGCATCACCTCATTCACTAAGCTCGGCGGAAAATTTCCTTGTAAAGTGAAACTTCCCCTGCAAAGTTAATAATCTGTTTTCCTTTAGTAAATGAACCCGTTGTCTATGCATTTTTATGTACAGAAGAAGCATAGATAAAAATGAGTTTATCCTTTTTTATCTGACATGACTCCAAACGCTGTGACTGAATTTACTCTAATCCATTCTTTCTTTCATTCTTTGTTTGTTTCTTTCTCTCTTTCTTTCTCTCTCTCTCTGATTGGCACATTTTAAAAGTATGTGTTTTCTTTACAGCCTGTATACAATACCAACTGCCCTGTATGGGAGCAGCCATTCCGTTTCTTTCTACGTAATCCTAACTCACTGGACCTAGACATACAGGTCAGTTAGCATATTAATGGTCAGATATCTTACTTCTGGATTTAATGCTAGTGCATACAGTAAGACGAGTGTTCTTTCCCAGGTAAAGGATGATGATCGTCAGCAAACCCTAGGCACTTTGTCAGTTCCGCTGGCCCGAATCCTTTCTGCTGACCACCTGACATTAGACCAGTGGTTCCAGCTGGACAACTCTGGGTTGAGGAGCAGGATCTATATGAAGCTTGTCATGAGGGTAATGTTAATCTACAACTAATGTAAAATTCAGAATCCTTTTGTTTGTTTGTCAATAATATTCTATTTAACTCCCTTTTGTCATGGCAGCGTATATAATAAAACAAAGGTTGCTGTGTAGAGCATTACCAAAAACAGATAATGTGATCCTCCTGCGCTTCTAAAAAGTATTGGTGATAAACCTAATATAAGCTGCTAGCACCCAAACCTAAACCTATAGGTGTGAATGCAAAATTCTATAAATAAATTGGTGTAGCGCTAATCTATATAACACTTATGAATAAACATGCATAAATACATATAAAATCTATAAACAAATATAATGATTATCATGTTTATTCATGTGTTATATGGATTAGCGCTATACCAATTTATTTATATAATTGTGTAGAGCATTGCTGTTCTTACTGCAGTGAAAATTGAAAGCAAAACCTTCAGTTGGTGACAGGGAATATGCCTACCCACTCAGGTCTTCATCCAGGCATTACTGTTGTAAATCAGTCCACCAGTCCACCCCGTGCCATTTTGTTGTTAACACAGTGAACTGGTAACTCCTATTGCTTGCCTGTTTATAATGCTGGAAAATGATTCACCAAGCACATGCAATGTAGGCACTTTGCTGTCTTTCACATACAGGATGCCTGATATACCTCTATCACATTAACACTACTTAAGGCAGTGGATGAAGCCATTGTCTGTTGTACTAGCACTTAGAGATTTTTTGGGTGATGTATTTCACTGTATGAAACAAAATAATTCCAACAAAAAGACACAAGTAATTTTCCCAGTGACCAAGAAACAATTTGTTCATTTAGCTCCGTTTTATAAGATAAAATAAAGGCTATGTGTTAACCTTACATGGTGCTAGAGAAAGTATTTACACATTGGTCACTCTTCAGGTGGTTTGATAAACCTTACATGTATGTAGCAATCTGACCATGTGCACAGATAATCTCATTATCCATAGCATAGCATCATAGCTTTCATAGTGCCACATCCAAACATACATAAACAAACACAAGATGTCTTGTACAGTAAATGGTGGCACAACATGAGACAAACCAAATACTTAAAAATAATACATTATATTATACAAATTTAAAAAACATGATATAAAAAGCTGTTGATTAACAGTAAATGGAGTATACCCTCAACAACATGGGGATCTCTTCTATATAATATATTCCCTCTAAAGGTACAGCACTTGAATACTCATTACTGTGGATAGTACAGAACACATCCATATAATCAAGATGCTCTTGTCCAATTTTCACAGTCAACGCATTTTGCTTGTGTTGTAGCTTCCTCAGGACCATATGAGATTGAGGGAGCGACTGCCATTATCATTAAAAAATAAATACAAATTAGCCTTGTACATATATTTCATAATTAAACTATATCAATATACAGAGATTGGATACGCAGGTAAGGCAGTGAAACCTGTGGTCCAAGGTAACCAGTCTTTGGGTCGAACACAGGGGACCCAGAAATGTCCAACCTGGTGGGGAAACAAAAACAAGAGAGGCAGAACAGCATAAAGTTGTATTTTTTTCTTTTTTACTGTTTAGATTTTGTATTTGGATCCAAATATATCTGTGATTGCAAAAACTGACACTGCCGATCTGGAAGAAGCAGCTTTTGGATCCAGTGTTGACCGGCCACCCCGACCCAGCAAAACCTCTCTTCCTGAGAACTTTGCTACAGAGGTAATTCAACATGTCTATTTGCTATGGCTAAATATCCAGCTAATTTTTAGGTGCCAAATGCCAAATTTATTTTTCTGGCTTCTTTAAGACAAGGCTGATACAGGTGTTTGAGGGAAGTTGAATGGTGTCTGCATACCTGCAGTCTTTAGTGCTCAAGAAGTGTAACTAAAGGCAAAACATTTTTTTTTTTTATTTTGGATAGAGTAAGGGAGGGTTAAAACCCCTGCCAGGTTTTTTTTCCCTATCATCTGTGTACCATTGTGAAGATTTCCCTTCACTTCCTGTTACATAGCCAAAATACAAAGTGTGAGAAAATACCTCCAAAGTAAGGGAATCCCTGGTTGTCACCAGGGTCACCAGAACTATTGTTGCCATTGAAAAATTTCATCTCTATAAGGCCCCTTTCACACTGGACATAATCCCTGTAGATTAACAGGGGATCTATCCATTGTTCCTCTGCTGATCAGAGCAGAGCGAGTGGATGACAGGCCCGTGTCTGATCAGTTTAGGTAGATTGGACATGGACCAAGCCCGCTCTGCTCTATGGGTGGCCGGGAGTAAACAGACTCTATTGTCTATTTACACCTGACTGCCTTTTGATCTGATCATCCTATATGGAAGGGGATGGATCCCTTCTGTGTTTTCTTTTTTTTTCGCAGACTAAATCGGATTGGAGGTCACAAGTCCGATTACACCCACCTATCCATAGGGATGAAGGAAGGGTATGAGCAGGTCCACCTGAAAAAATGGCAGACAGACTGGGATTGCCACCTCATCCCTTTAAACCCGAACACATTAATTACACAGGTTCTGGGGCTGATTAAGGTAGTAATTAAACTCACTTTGTTCTTTATCTTCATTAAATCTGCCTCAGAACCTGTGTAATTAATATGTGTTCGGGTTTAAAGGGATGAAGTAGCAACCCTAAGACAGATCTTTCTTCATGTGAAAGGGTTCTTACTGTTCTGTGACAACCCAAAGTTGGGGATTTGCTTTTACTTTCACTTTCAATGATAATGGTAAACAGGACAAACAGAGAGGGTGAATCTTCCTAAGGCTACGTTCACACTAGCCTTGTTAACAAGCGGCAGACAGGCGTTTGGGAAGCGTTTTTACCGTTTCCCAAACGACTGGGAAAATTCTGCACATTGCAGCGCATAGTGCTGTTCAAACGGGAGCGTTAGCGTCGCGGCAAAATGGACGCCTCTGGTCGAGTCAGGAGGAGTTGAAGCCTCCTATTCAAGTCTATGGTGTCGTTCCGCAAACACACGGCTGCCGTTTGCGACGCGGTTGTGGGGTGTTTCCGGAGCGTTAACACCATTCAAACTTCATTATAGGCGTTTGTGGGGCATTTTTAACGCTCGGAAAATGCCTAGCAACCACCGCTGAACCGCGAATGCGGCGTTTGCGGAGCGTTAAAAACGCTCCGCAAACACCAGACCAACGCTTGTCAAACGCTATAGGGGCGTTTGGCAAGAGTTGGAAAAACAGTCAAGTGTGAATGAGCCCTAACAGAGGCACAGACAGCAATAAAAACTGCCTGGGGTTCTAATCCCTCTTAACTTTATCCACAACTAAAAAAAAAAATGCCTTTAGTTACACTCTGAAATAAATCATAGGCTATGCTTTGCTAGTACCTGTTATCTATTTGTAAGCCAGCTTGTGTCTTATACAGAGGATAACTAAAAAGAATCTATTCTGCTGAAATGAACAATGCAAAAAAAAAAAAACTGATTTAAATAGCCGACTCCCAACTATCACAACTGCAAAATGCAGGCAGAACTTTTTGAACTGAAGTGATCCATGCCCAGCGCATGTAGCTGCATATAGACAAAATGACCTTCCCCAGGTGCTCTGTGTGGTTAAGATAACACTTATTTATTGTGTTGTGATGAAACAGAAAACAAATGGTGCTAGTTAACCAGAAAAGCAAGATAAACATGCAGGATCTAAGTTCAGAATACTTATTGCAGATGGAATGCAGAGACCTCTGACAAGAAACAAAACAACCTATTAGATAACTTGTCTCAGGAGTGTTGCAGGGACTGCTGTTTGTTGCATATGTTATCAATTACTAGATTAATACTTTTATTAGGACCTGCTTTATGAGAGTTGAGGTATCTACAGACATAAGAGAACAGCTGCAACACAGGGTAACGGTCTCATGCCTGTGGGCAGCCACACATGCTTCCAGACACAGCTGACAAATCTCAGAGAAAATGTCTGACAGTAACCTATTCTTGTGTATATGGCACAGAAGACTTTCATTCTTGTTTATGGAACCACCAATAAATAGAAAAACCTGAAGGCTGTTGGATCATGCTGAAATATCTGACCAACCTGTGTTATTTATGTCCATCTTATAGGCATGATAATAATTCCCGTGTTTACTAGTAACACACAGAGAAATTAAATAACATACTGCAGAGCTTTTTGCAGAAGGATTCACTTTGCGGTAATATAGCTGCATCATTGTTTATTGAACACTAAAAAAACTGGCTACAATTTTTCCCCCATAGTTGGTGTTTTTGTGTTTTTTGTTTGTAAGTCATGCTATGTATTCAGTCAAGAATTACTGTGTAGCTTAGGGGGAATTCACACATACTGTGGTGACAGGCGTCTTACTGCATTGTCGTTGTCACTGCAAGGACACACAGGAAGCAATTGTTTCCTATGTGTCCCATTCACACTGCAACGCGACCTAGGACTGCTCTGCAGTGTGCTGTGGTTATTGCAGCTCACTGTGCCGACCTGCATGGCCAGGTACAGCACCACAGCACATCGCACTGCTTTACATTGCTATGAAATGAATGAAAGCAGCCGTGTGATACGCTAAACCGTGCACCACGCAGCCCCCTACCGCAGCGGTAACATGCTCCAGCAGCTCTGCGTTCCTGTGTGAGTTCAGCCTTAGGTAACAAAGATGAGACCATATTGTCTTAATATGTGTGTATTACTTGCTTATTAAGTTTAAAACTCCTAAGAATTAACTTTTCTTATTTGCTCTGTTAAATATAGCACTGAAAGCCCTTTATATTTGTTCAATTAGTACAAACAAAAAATAATAAATAGCTATTGGTCCTACAGGAAATCCAGTGCTGTCCTGTGCACTCTGCAGTGTTATCCCAAGTAATGGAATCAGTCCTGCACAGGTTACCTATGTAAACTACAGAACACCTCCTCCCTATGTTCAGACAATAAGATGGTTGGAAGATGTTCTGTAGTCCTAACATACTTCCAAGGCAATAGTACTGCTCCTTTATAGATACAGTGGGGATAGTGAACATTGTCGACTAGCACGAGAACTATGTTACTGGCAGGATCACCAGGTGAAAATAAAAGGAAATGCAGTCTAAAGGAACGGAGGCTAATATAACCACCACATCTAAGGACTGGTAAACTGAAATGTATTACATTTTGATCTTGCGTTTATCTAAACTCAAGAACAAAATGTAATACATTTCAGTTTACCAGTCCTTAGATCTGGTGGTTATATTAGCCTCCCTTCCTTTAGACTGTATTTCTTTTTATTTTCACCTTTTTAAATATTCCTTTTATTTTCACACTTTTTAAATATGTTTGCTTTAATGTAAACAGAGAAAACTGTACAACTTTTTCTATTACTTGTCTGTATACAGAATGTGCTTCGTGTATATTTACTTGAAGCTGAAAACCTGATTGCAAAGGATAACTTCATGGGTGGCATGATTAAAGGGAAGTCTGATCCTTATGTAGTGGTACGAGCTGGTGGCAAATCAGTACAGACCAGAGTGATCAAGGAGAACTTAAATCCTCGATGGGACCAAGCATTTGAGGTATTGTCTCACACCATTTTTCTTTTACATACTGGGGAGGTTTGTATCTGTACACGTGATAACATGTTATGCATTGTTCTTGCAGATCCTGGTCACTGATGTCCCTGGACAGGACATTGAGTTTCAAGTGTTTGATAAAGATATTGACAAAGATGATTTCCTTGGAAGGTTAGTACCAGCTTATCCTTGGAAGTGATAAAAAGTGTCACTATGCTAGCACATAAATTGTATAAGTTTATACCTAAGAAAAAGCAGTCTTGGACTGGATTCAGTGGGATAACGTAATTCCACATGGTTCCACTTTTTTATTTACTTACATTTTTTACTTTTTTTTCTTTATTTTTTTTTAGAAATACTTTTAGAATTTGAGTTTTTTTTTTTTAAAACAAATGAAAACAATTTCTTGGTATTTTTTGTATTATTTGTTATATAGGTTATATAGTTAGTTTTATTCTATTTTGTAATTTCTTCTGCCTATTTCAGGTGTAAAGTTCCAGTGAAGACGGTTCTTAAACAGAAAACCATTGATGAGGTAATGTTTTGTTTTTTTCAAAATCCTATTTCAGAACTATGAAATAGTAGACAGTCCTCCAGCAACTGTGGTGGATGTTTGACAAGATGTATGATTATATTGCTTTGTATACAGTGGTTTATTTAGGTTTTGTGCTGCCCTAAGCAGAGAGCCTGACATTGACCCCCCTGACCCCCCCCCCTTCCCAAGGGAGTCTTCCATTAACACACATCCCCCCCCCCGAGAGAGAAAGGCCGCACACGTTCACAGTTCCGGACAGACCTGAGAACGAGAGTCAGGCTCTGCATACACCATCAAGCAGCCCACAGCCTCTCTTGGATCCCACCTGGTCCCCATGCCGCAAGTGTCCCTTCTTCCAGGGGGTGGCGCTGCCCCCCCTGAAAAATGCTGCCCTAGGCAAATGCCTTGTTTGCCTTGTGGTAAATACACCCCTGTTTTCATAAATGCTTCCACCTCAGAGGCATTTATGTATGTAATTGTTGCTTATATAATCTGCAGTCTTAACACTTTGGGGTGTGTATTTAAAACTTTACTGTTCAATGTCTTAACACCTTCCCGCCTGGCCTATAGCAGAATGACCGCCAGGCAGGACACTCGCCTTTGTGACTGGGTGTCATATGATATCCTGTCAAAATGAACTGCTCATTCATCACGCAGTGGTGCGATCTGTCACCGGTCACGCGATCTGTCACTGATGACATATCACTACACAGGCCATTGCCAGCGTCATGTGACCTCTGTGACCAATTACAGCAGATCACATGTCAATTGTATACAATGGATGGCTTCCTGTCATGCCATCCATTGTATACAATTGTGTTGTTAGCTGTGACTGGTCAAGGCAGTCACATGATACAGACAGGGCCAATCACAGCCCATCTTTATCATGTGATCAGCTTTGCCCAATCACAGCTAATCACAACAAAATACTGAATGAATCAGTTTCATTAAGTAACGATTGCAAATATCAATGAAATACATTGGTATTAGCAATCATAATGTGTTGAAAAAAAAAAAAAAATCCTGATCACTTGTCCAGACTAGTTCAATGCTACTATGGTAACATTGTATTGCTTTGGTCACAGTGTGCTGAAAAATAAAATAGTAAAAAAAAGAACAATGTAATAAAAAATTTAAAAAATAGAAACATTTGAAAAAAATACAAATTCAATTATTATTATTACTTTCACCAAAGAAATGTAGCAGAATACATTTTTACCTAAATTTATGATAAAAATGTTATTTATTTGCAAAATTTTATAACAGAAACAAAGAAAGGTGCATTTTTTTTTATTCAAACGTTTCAGGTGTTTTTTGTTTTATTTAGCAATAAAATAAAAAACTCAGTGCTGATTAAATACCACCAAAATAAAGCTCTATTTGTGTGAAAAAAATGATAAAAATTTCATATGGGTACAGTGTTGCATGACTGCGCAATTGTCATTCAAAGTGCGACAGCGCTGAAAGCTGAAAATTCGCCTGGGCAGGAAGGGGGTATAAGTGCCCTGTATTGAAGTGGTTAAGCATTTGCAAATGCATAGCAAATGATCGCTGTGTTGTTTGTAATATGATTGTCAGCTCCATCTAGTGGCCATAATGAACTTTTTTATTGAGGTATTTCAGAAAAATACCACTTCATACACATGATGGATCATACACTCTATCCACCAGATGGAGATGACAGTTATTGGGGATAATTGGAATACAAACAATATCACAAAAGTTCATTGTACTTGTGTGGATTCTTAAAGTGGAATTTAAGCTTAACACTAGCTATGCCCCCACCTATCCTGCCTTACCTGTCTAAAAAAGATGTGCATACTTACCTATTTTTAATCCTCTTCGGTGTGGTCACGTGATCCTCTGTATCAGAGAGTGGCTGCAGGGATGAAGAGCGATTGCTTGAAAACAGTTGGGAATTCCGGGAGCCATGATATCACCCATAGGCTTCCATATACCAGCCACTGTCGGTGCCTTTTTTTATCCCCTAAAAGCCGCCACTATGGGATCACGTGACTGGAGTGGACTAAAAATAGGTAAGTATACACGTCTTTTTTTTTTTTTTAAACATAGGTTAGGCAGGATAGGTAGTAGAAGGAGGCTGGGAATATTTTTAAGCATAGTCAGTGTTAGGATGGAATTCTACTTTAACCGCTTACCCTCCGCTCTATAGTAGAAGTACTACAGGGCTGCGCAAAGTCATATATATATATATATATATGTGCATTTCTGGGTAGGGGGCATGTGCGTGCTGCCCTACCCGCGCCGCCATTGGCGGCTAGGGATGTCATTCATCGTGTCCCAATCGAAGATTCCCCACCGGCACCCGGCGATCGTTGTGTAAAGCTAACGGGAGAGATCTGGGTGTAAACAACACAGGTCTCTCTCCTGCCAGCAATGATAAGCAGCATGTCCCTGTAGTAAAACACATACAGCACACAGTTAACCCTTTGTTCGCCCAAAAGTTAACCCCTTCCTGCCCAATGTCATTAGTACAGTGTCAGTGCTTTTTATTATTATACAGGATTTATATAGCGTCAACAGTTTGCTCAGCACTTTACAAAATAAAGGGAGACAATACAGCAACAATACAGTTCAATACAAGAGCGTTAGGAGGGTTCTGCTCCTTGGAGCTTACAATCTAAGCTGATCACTGTATTAGTGTCACTGGGGATGTGAGTGGCAGTTAGTCAGTTCCCACCCAGTGTCAGAATGCCAGCCGCAGTCTCAGTATAAGACTCTGATCACCGCCATTACTAGTATAAAACAAACAAAAAAATTCCAGTATATATACCGCCATTTGTAGATGCTGTAACTTGCACGTAAACCAATTAATTTACATATATTGGGATTTTTTTTTAGCAAAAACATGTAGCAGAATACATTTTGGCCTAAATTTATGAAGAAATTTGATATCTTAAATTTTTTTATTGGATATGTTTTATAGCAAAAAGTCAATAATACAGTTTTTTTTTTTTCAAAATTGTCGGTCTTTTTTTGTTTCTAGTGCAAAAAATCAAGGTGGTCAAATACCACCAAAAGAAAGCTCTATTTGTGGGAAAAAAAAGGACATAAATGTAATTTATGTACAGTGTTTCATGACTGGTTGTCAGTTAAAGTAACGCAGCGCCGTATCGCAAAAAATGGCCTGGTCAGAAAAGGGGGTAAAGTAGGGCAAGTGGTTAAGACATATGCACGGTGAATTTTCCAAATATAGACTCCTATTTAAACGCTCAGATCAGTTGGTTATTGATCCCTTGCATTGCCCTATTGTTGTGTTTGATCTTTTGCAGTCATAGCTATTATTAAACTGGAATATGGCCCTTTACAGTTGCAAGAAAAAGTATGTGAACCCCTTGTGATTACGTGGAGTTTTGCATGAATTGGGCATAAAATGTGCTCTGAACGTCATCTAAGTCACAACAATAGAAGAACACAGTCTGCTGAACATAATACTACACAAACATTAGATGTTGCCATGGTTTAATTGCAAATAACATGTAAACATTCACAGTGCAGGGAGGAAAAAGTATGTGAACCTTTGGACTTAATAACTGGTTGACCCTCCTTTGGCAGCAATAACCTCAACCAAACGTTTCCTGTAGTTGCAGATCAGACCTGCACAACGATCTGGAGTAATTTTGGACCACTCCTCTTCACAAAACTGTTTCAGTGTAGCAATATTCTTGGGATGTCTGGTGTGAATCGCTCTCTTAAGGTCATGCCACAGCATTTCAATTGGGTTGAGGTCAGGACTCTGACTGGGCCACTGCAGAAGGCGTATTCTGTGCTGTTGCAGCCATTGTTGCCATTGTGGTGTCCTTGTATGCTTTGGGTCATTGTCCTGTTGCATCTCCCATCCTCTGCGGAGCTTCAGTTGGCGGACAGATGGTCGTACATTTTCCTGCAAAATGTCTTGATAAACTCTGGAATTCATTTTCCCATCAATGACAACAATCCGTCCAGGCCCTGAGGCAGCAAAGCAGCCCCAAACCATGATGCTCCCTCCGCCATGTTTTACAGTGGGGATGAGGTTTTGATGTTGGTGTGCTGTGCCTTTTTTTCTCCACACATAGTGTTGTGTGTTCTTCCCAAACAACTCAATCTTGGTTTCATCTGTCCACAGTATATTTTGCCAGTAGTGCTGTGGAACATCCAGGTGCTCTTTTGCAAACTTCAAACGTGCTGCAATATTCTTTTTGGACAGCAATGGCTTCCTCCGTGGTGTCCTCCCATGTACTCCATTCTTGTTTAATGTTTTCCTTATTGTAGATGTGTCAACAAAAATGTTAGCATGTGCCAGAGATTTCTGTAGGTCTTTAGCTGACACTCTGGGATTGTTCTTTACCTCATGCAGCATTCTGCGCTGTGCTCTTGCAGTCATTTTTACATGACGACCGCGCCTAGGGAGAGTAGCAACAGTGCTAAACTTTCTCCATTTGTAGACAGTCTGTCTTACCGTGGACACATGAACATCAAGGCTTTTGGAGATACTTTTGTAACCCTTTCCAGCTTCATGCAAGTCAACAATTCTTGATCGTAGGTCTTCTGAGAGCTCTTTTCTGCGAGGCATGGTTCACATCAGACAGTGCTTCTTGAAACCAGTAAACCCAAAACAGGTGTGTGTTTTTTAAGGGCAGGACAGCTGTCAGCAATACATCCAATATCATCACACTGATTGGAGTCAAGGTTGGCTCACTCCTGGCTCCAATTAGCTCTGGGAGAAGTCATTAAGCTAGGGTCTCACATACTTTTTCCTCCCTGCACTGTGAATGTTTACATGTTATGTGCAATTAAACCATGGCAACATCTAATGTTTGTGTAGTATTATGTTCAGCAGACTGTGTTCTTCTATTGTTGTGACTTAGATGACGTTCAGAGCACATTTTATGCCCAATTCATGCAAAACTCCACGTAATCCCAAGGGGTTCACATACTTTTTCTTGCAACTGTATATTTCAATCCCTTTGCTAAAGTTTAGAAGAAAAGAACTTGTACAGCTCAAGCCAGAATACACAGTCACCATAACAACCATGGAATATCCATAAAGAAATTACCAAAAAATATCACAAGCAAAAACATATACCATAATCATACATGCATTTACATAAGTTGTTATGATTTATCACAGATAGAGTAGTGATAACAGTATTTTTTATTTTAAGTCCCGCGGTGTAGTGCACACACTCACAAAACTGGCACCCGGTGCAAAAAAAAAAAAGTGAGTACACAAAACTGAATCACGCAAAAAAGTGCACAGGGTGTACTTCTGTCCCTCCTCTGAAGAGAAAGGGCCCTTGCCCTTTTCCCCCAGGTTTGCAAGGCTCCTGACAGGGACTAAGGCACTTACCAGTCCACCTGGCCCAAACCAGGGGGACCCCTTTCTTCAAGAGGCCTGCCGAAGCAAGGCCACCCCAAGTACTCAGTGGGGCTCCCCCAAAGGGAGACCCCATGGGAGGTGGAGAACCTGACCAAAAGGCCATGTGCCCTCCCCCCCAAGACTTTCAGGGCAGGCCCGAGCACCTACACCCTACTAATCCGTGAAAAGTGCGCACAGTGCTGTGCAAAAGTGCAGTGACAAACACACACATATAAGGGGGGGAGTGGATACGTGCTATAAATGTCATAGTGTAATACCATGGCGGGCCGTTCGACCAGGAATTACAAAAGGCCCAGCTCTAGAGGCAGGTGTGAAGAAAAGTGTGAAGTGTGGATGGTACAGTGGCCATGGTGCCTAAAACTCAAAGTGAACTCCCTCACCATGAGAATTTTGACACCCCTGGACTGCCACTCCAGGGGCACATACACCATGGGCTTCTTTCACAGCCTGGCCACTGGCCAGACCAGTGCAGTCCCATCCCTACCAGGAAGGCATCAGAATTTAGAAAGCTTAGGGGGAGCCTCGCCTGAAATCAGGGACAAGCCTGGTGCCCCAGGCCAGAATCAACCTGGGAGGGAAAGGCCCCCTCCCACTCTCACCAGTCCCAGCTAATTACATCCGAGATTACTAACTGGCTCCCCAACTGGCAAAGGGAGCCAGGGTTCTATCCCAGACAACTGATAAGAACAGATACTACACTTGATCTTAGCCAAAAGGCCAAGTAGTGATAACAGTATTTCCCCATGTAAGCCAACGTCACAAATTTAATGGCCCTTAGCGACATATATTTGGCATCACCTCAGAAAGAGTAGGGTGACTTCATGGAAAGTTATGGTGTGAAGTTAAAAGGACCATATGTAGTAAAAAGTACGCAATTGTAAAAAGCAAAAAACAACTCAGCGTGGACGGTAAGCATTAACAAAAGAAAGGAAAAAGAATAGAAATAGGTTGAGAACAGTCAGGGTGTCGTCCCCTCCCAGCCTCACCTGTCCATCAACAAATATAGTATCCATGGATGCCAAGTTTTATCAAACTTAGATTGTTCATTGTGGGGGGTACATGTTAATTTATCATTATTCATGATCCAATTTGGTTTAGTCAAACATTATCATCGACTGGTTCCAACAATGTGCAACAGCAGTACTGGTGGCTAACATCCTATAGGAAATCAAATAGGTAATTGTTTTTAGAAAGTCATTATCTATTTTTTTGGAAGAGAGCAATTTCTGGTTTTCTAGCGACATGCACCCCTGTTACCGAGCAAATTAGATTTCATGTCCTAATCCAGAACCTAGTAGTCACTTTGGGGCATTGGCACAAAATGTGGACAGTTCTTGAAACATTGGGATGAAGCCTGCACATTCATCTTGTCTATCCTAGTCAGGACCATATCAGTAAGAATGTTGCCCTTTAACCCGTTTGCTGCCAGAAACATTTTTGCATTTTTTGCACACGTTTAAAAAATCATTGTAGGCCTGAAGATTACACAAAACCCCCAAACATTATATATATTTTCTGAAAGCAGACACCCTAGAGAATAAAATATTGGTAAGTCCAATGCTTTATGTCACACGATAATACTGCAAAGGTCTAGGAAACACAAAATTTCAGTAAAAAACACACTAAAGTGAATTTTAGGGCAAACAAACGCAATAAATTTTTTTGGTAAAATATAAAAGAGGAAGCCAAGTACATAGATACCCAACATATCAAACCTTAAATTTGTGTGCGCCCCAAACTTCAGTACCCTATATTTTCTATAGGCAATGCTTCAAAAGCCCCTAAAGGTCATGAGTTTAGTTTTACGGAGGAGGTCTTGTACTGGATTTATTGCTTTCACTCCAGCGTGTGCAGCATGTAACGTGTATAGCAATCAACGTTGTCATGCGTAGGCGCCCCGGCGTGTGCATTAATTATCGTACATGCGTATATGTAGGGGTGATGTTATGTGCTTGGGTGTAACTAATTTTTGGAAATCACGTAGGGGACACAAAGTTCCTTATGTGTTGATTTTTAGGTGACAGGTTCACTTTAATGAGACATCCAGGGTCTAGAAGACCCTGCATGTCTCCTTTGGGCCCCACTGGATGTATTGCAATGCATATTGCATTGCAATCCATTTTTCCCTGGCTATTCTAGCTGAGGAAAGTGACAGTGGTGACCTGGAAATGACATCATACATGTCGCCTTCCAGGTCACAGCAAGTCATGCCGGCCCCGGGCATACATGCTGTGAGGGTGTGTGTGTGAGGGTGGGTGTGTGTGTGTGTGGGTGGGGGGGGGGGGACGAGCACCATTGCGGAAGCAATCAGGCGGCAGTGCTGCCACCTGACAGGCAGGAGTCTGCCTGTCCGTTTTAGACACAATCCTGGTAGCTGCAGCCACTGGATTGTGTGTAAAACTTTGTCTTGTGTAAAATCTCTACTCTTGTGTGTAAAACGCTGTCGGGTCCATATGACTTACGTACCTAGCAGCAAAAGGGTTAAAAGTAAGGCTGCTTTCACACTGATCCATTTTTCTTCCGCTTTTGCGTTAATCACCATTTTAATTCACCTGAGTATATATAGTTACCAATTCAGCTGTAGGGCTGTAAAGAATCTTGTTTGTTTCGTTAGTAGAAACAATGGTCATTGGAGTATCCATGCCATATGCTGTTGATTCCTTGAAGAGTTTCATATTACAGATCCCATCATTGTACCTTACAGAAACCTGTCTAGTAGGTTCTCTATACAGTGAAGGAAATAAGTATTTGATCCCCTGCTGATTTTGAATGTTTGCCCACTAACAAAGAAATGATCAGTCTAAAAATCGAATGGTAGGTGTATTGTAACATTGAGAGACAGAATAGCAACAAAAACATCAAAAGAAATGTACATCTAACAAATTATGCACTTATTTGTATGTTCATGAGGGAAATAAATATTTCATCCCCTTCACAAAACATGACTTAGTACTTGGTGGTAAATCCCTTGTTGGCAAGCACAGAGGTCAGACGTTTTCTGTAGTTGGCCACCAGGTTTGCACACATCTCAGAAGGGATTAGATCTCAGGAGGAGCAGATACTCTCCAAGTCATTAAGGTTTGGTGGCTGTCGTCTGGCAACTCGAACTTTCAGCTTCCTCCACAGATTTTCAATCAGATAAAGGTCTGGAGACTGGCTAGGCCACTCCAGGACCTTAATGTGCTTCTTCTTGAGCCACTCCTTTGTTGCCTTGGCTGTGTGTTTTGGGTCATTGTTATGCTGGAACACCCATCCACGACCCATTTTCAATGCCCTGGCTGAGGGTAGAAGGTTCTCACCCAAGATTTGACGGTACATTGCCCCGTCAATCGTCCCTTTGTTGAGGTGTCCTGTCCCCTTAGCAGAAAAACACCCCCAAAGCAGAATGTTTCCACCGCCATGTTTGAAAGTTGGGATGGTGTTCTTGGGGTCATAGGCAGCATTCCTCCTCCTCCTCCAAACACGGCGAGTTGAGTTGATGCCAAAGAGCTCGATTTTGGTCTCATCTGACCACAACACTTTCAACCAGTCCTCCTCTGCATCATTCAGATGTTCAGTGGCAAACTTCAGACGTGCCTGGACATGTGCTTTCTTGAGCAGAGGGACCTTGCAGGCACTGCAGGATTTCAATCCTTGTCAGTGTAATGTGTTACCAATTGTTTTCTTGGTGACTGTGGTCCCAGCTGCCTGGAGATCATTGACAAGATCCTCACGTGTAGTTCTGGGATGATTCCTCACTGTTTTCATGATCAGTGACACTCCACGAGGTGAGATCTTGCATGGTGCACCACACCTAGGGAAACTGACAGTTGTTTTGTGTTTCTTCCATTTGCAAATGATTGCACAAACTGTTGTCACCTTCTCATCAAGCTGCTTGGCGATAGTTTGGTAGCCCACTCCAGCTTTGTGTAGGTCTACAATCTTTTCCCTGACATCCTTGGACTGCTCTTTGGTCTTTACCATGGTGGAGAGTTTAGAATCTGATTGTTTGATTGCTCCTGTGGGCAGGAGTCTTTTATACAGGTAACAAAATGAGATAAGCAGCACTCTCTTTAAGAGACTGCTTCTAATCTCAGCTTGTTACCTGTATGAAAGACACCTGGTAGCCAGAAATCCTGCTGAATGACAGGGGATCAAATACTTATTTCCCTCATGAACATGCAAATCAGTGCATAATTTGTTAGACATGCATTTCTTTTGAATTTTTTGTTGCTATTCTGTCTCTCAATGTTACAATACACCTACCATTCGATTTTTAGACTGATCATTTCTTTGTGAGTGGGCAAACATTCAAAATCAGCAGGGGATCAAATACTTATTTCCTTCACTGTATGTATCCTGGACATCACAATTACCCAGATTAAGATGACAGATGTAGTGTTAGAGGGCCCTCTGACCCTGAATGAGCAGATAATTGTTGATTATGTTAAGTAGTCACTGTGCTTCTTCAGGTGCTCTACCTCCCTGAACAAGCCTGGGGATATGCAGGAAGATTGTGTTTCAAAAATACTGGCAGCAGAACTTGACAGTGCATTTAGTAATTTTCAAGTATTGCATTGGACTTTATTACTTTATGCAGGACAAACAGTTAAACCATACAAATTCAGAGTAGGAGACTAATAACTATTGTGCCACCATACAGAAGCACTTTATACTGCCTCTCCCTAATGCTTTAGAATATATAGATTGTTTAAATATGGTGCTTTGCTTAAAACAGGTATAATGTATTTATATAGTATGTAACAGTCTTGTATATTCTCATTTTCAGTGGTTGCCCTTAGAGGAAGTGAAGTCAGGAAAACTGCATGTAAAAGTAGAGTGTCTGTCACATCTTACTGATGCTGCTCAAGTAGAGCAGGTAAGGCAGTGTGGCTCCACTATGAATTCTTCTAATGCTTTCCTACTATTTTCTGTCTGTTGTTGTAATATTTACTTGCTGTCTTCAGCTTTGAGCATGTAGATTATATTGTCTGCTGTCTTTGTAGTCTGCATGTAGTTGCTCCTGTTTTTTGCCCCTTCTGTTAATATTTCTTCCACTGTCCTCTGCTTTTTCCAATCCTATACTCCCCCTACTCTATCTGTGTTAAAGTAACAGTAAAGGCTCAGTTTTTTTAAAATAACAAACATGTTATACTTACCTAAACCGTGCAACGATTTTGAACAGAGCAGCCTGGATCCTCCTCCTCTCAAGTCCCCCTTAGCTTCTCCTGGCCCCTCCCCCAATGCACTTGTGCATGCTCACTTCTGAGCCCCTCTTTGTGTGTCTCAGAGTGTGGCCACTGCTCCCTCCTCACTGGCTGTGATTGACAGCAGTAGGAGCCATTGGGAGCCAATGGCTCCCGCTGCTGTTTCTGAGCCAGTGAGGAGGGAGACCTGGGAGAGGAACTACTCCCGTTCACAATGCTAGATCGAGATGGGGCTCAGGTAAGTATTCAGCCTTTACAACCACTTTAATGGTAATATTCTGCTGTCTTTGTTGTGATATGATGATGCTCAAAAAAATGAAAGGAACACTTTGAAAACACATCAAATCTCAATGGGCAAAAATATCATGCTGGATAGCTATACTGACATGGACTGGGTAATGTGTTAGGAACGCAAGGATGCCCCATCCTTTGATGGAAATGAGAATTCTCAAACCTACAGAGAGGACTGAAATCAAAGGCACCCCTAAAATCAAAGTGAAAAAATGATGCAGCAGGCTAGTTAATTTTGCTGAAATTTCATTGCAGCAACTCAAAATGCTACTCAGTAGTTTTTATGGCCCCCACGTGCATGTATGCATGCCTGACAATGTTGGGGCATGCTCCTAATGAGACGACGGATGGTGTCCTGGGGTATTTCCTCCCAGGTCCAGGGCATCAATGAGCTCCTGGATAGTCTGAGGTGCAACCTGGCGGTGTCGGATGGACTGAAACATGATATCATAGGTGAACATGCTCTCATCTGTGTAAAGCACAGGGTGCCAATGGTGGACCTGCCACTTCTGGTTTTCAATGGCAAATGCCAATTGAGCTCTATGGTGCTGGGCAATGAGGACAGGGCTCACTAGAGGTTGACAGGTCCTCTGGCCACCCTCACGAAGTCTGTTTCTGATTGGCTAGACTCATTCACACCAGTGGCCTGCTGGAGGTCATTTTGTAGAACTCTGGCAGTGCTCATCTTGTTCCAGCTTGCACAAAGGAGCAAATACCGGTCCTGTTGTTGGGTAAAGGATCTTCTACGGCCCTGTCCAGCTCTCCTAGAGTAACTGTCCATCTCCTGGAATCTCCTCCATGCTCTGGAGACTGTGCTGGGAGACACAGCAAACTTTCTGGCAATGGCACATATTGATGTGCCATCCTGGAGCAGTTGGGCTGCCTGTGCAACCTCTGTAGGGTCCGGGTATTGCCTCATGCTATCAGTAGTGACACTGACCCCAGCCAAATGCAAAACTAGTGAAAAACATTCAGAAAAGATAAGTAGGGAACAAAAATGTCAGTGGCCTCCACCTGTAAAACCATTCTTGTTTTGGGGGTCATCGCTTAGTTTCCCTTCTAGAGCACCTGTTGTTAATCCCATTAACACCAAAGCAGCTGAAACTGATTAACAACCCCCTCTGCTACTTAACTGACCAGATCAATATCCCAGGAGTTTAACTGATTTGATGCTATACTCTGATTAAAAAGTGTTCCATTAATTTTTTTGAGAAGTGTACTTTCTTCCTGTAATTTGCCTGTTCTTCTAATATCTTGTCTTTTTTCTGTTATGATAAACTCTCATTGCCTACAGCTTGCTTTGATAATCCCCCTTCCCCTGTCCATCTATTCTGATTTTTCTTTCTTTGTTGTGTGACTCTTCTGTTTGTACTTTCCCACTGTCTTCTGCTTGTCCTGATTTTGCTAATACCCTCCAGCTTGCTTCTACATGTTCTTATAATACTTTATTTCCCCCTTTCTATTCTGCTAAGAATGTTCCACTATCTTTTATCTTTTCTTATAATGCTACCTGATAAGACATTTTTATCATTCCCTTTCTGCTCTACTAATGCTGTCTTCTATCTATTTCAATGATACTCTTCTGCTGCTCTCTGTTCCTCCTGCGGTCGCCTGCATGTTGTGATAACAATCCAGAAATCGTCCTGCTCTGATAATACCCTTTTGTGCTTTTCTATACTATCCGCTGTCTTGTGCTTGTTCTGAAAAAGGCAATAGGAAAATATTGGATCACTCAAAAACAAATGGAAAATACTGTCCCATCTAATGATGTTCTTCTGCTGTCTTCTGCCTGGTCTGATAGTAATTTCCTGCTGTTTCCTGTAAGCTCCTATGAATATTCTCCTGAAGTCTTACAACTGTTCTAGTAGCACTCCCTTGCTGTCCCCTGCCTGTCTAATATTTTACCAAGGCTGTCTTCTGCCTATACTGATAATACTCTTCTACTGTTTTGTGTCTTTTCTGATGACACTATACCTATGTCTAGTCTGTTCTGATAACTCTTCACACTGCTTTGTCAGCTATGTAAATACTCTCCTGCTAGGGTTTTGTTTCTAAAGATACTCTCTGGCTGTCTTGTCTGTTCTGATAATACTCTCTTGCTGTATTCTGTGTAATCTGTCTATGGCATGTGCTATGCTCTCCTGTATGTGAAAAAGATTGCTACAAATAAATGGTGAACTGTTTACATTTTAGGTTCTGTTGGTGAACAGCCTGACTCAGCCAGCACATAGTGATGAGTTCTCAAGTGCCCTTCTAAGTGTCTATTTAGAAAGTGCCAGTGACCTGCCAGTAAGATTTATGAGTATCTTTTTTTTTTTTTTTTATTTCATGTAATGTTTTTTTCATCTTCCCATTTTTTTCTGTGCTTTACTGATATATCTGTCGCTTTGTGTTTAATAGATGAAGAAGGGAGTCAAACCCCCAACAGCAACTGCAGAGATAACTGTTAGGAAATCTACCTACAAAACCAAGGTATCTTTAAGTGGAAATCTGTGCCAGTTTTACATTCATCTTTAATTGATGTTTGATATATACAGTTTTGTTCAAAATAATAGCAGTCAGACATCACTAACCTGATCAGTCACTGTTTTTGGTAGAAATTATATTTCTACATGGCAAATAATTTACTAGCAGGTGTAGTAGAGTAATAGAAATACAACAGACCCAACAGTCATGACATGCATGCTGCTGATTCTGTGTAATTGAATCACTAATTGAAAGGGGCATGTTCAAAATAATAGCAGTGTGGAGTTCTATTAGTGAGGTCATTCATTCTTTGAAAAACAGTTGGCAATTATTGCCCTTATTTAAGGAAGGAAGGCAGCAAATGTACATGCTGGTTACAGTGCATTTCTCTCTGAAATTCTGAGGAAAATGGGTCGTTCCAGACATTGTTCAGAAGAACAGCGTACCTTGATTAACAAGTTGATTGGAGAGAGGAAAACATATAAAGAAGTGCAGAAAATGATAGGCTGCTCAGCTAAAATGATTGCAAATGCTTTAAAATGGCAACCAAAACCTGAAAGACGTGGAAGAAAGTGAAAAACTACCATTCGAATGGATAGAAGAATAGCCAAAATGGCAAGGACTCAGCCAACAATCAGCTCCAGGAAGATCAAAGAAGGTCTATAGTTACCTGTGAGTACTGTTACAATTAGAAGACGCCTATGTGAAGCCAAGCTATCTGCAAGAAGCCCCCGCAAAGTCCCACTGTTGAAAAAAAAACGTGCTGAAGAGGTTACAATTTGCCAAAGAGCACATTGACTAGCCTAAAGAGAAATGGCGCAACATTTTGTGGCCTAATGAAAGTAAGATTGTTCTTTTTGGGTCTAGTGGACGGAGACAGTTTGTCAGACGACCCCCAAACACTGAATTCAAGCCACAGTACACTGTGAAGACAGTGAAGCATGGTTGTGCAAGCATCATGATATGGGGATGTTTCTCATACTACGGTGTTGGGCCTATTTATCGCATACCAGGGATCATGGATCAGTTTGAATACATCAGAATACTTGAAGAGGTCATGCTGCCTTATGCTGAAGAGGAAATGCCCTTGAAATGGGTGTTCCAACAAGACAACGACCCCAAACACACCAGTAAACATGCAACATCTTGGTTCCAGACCAACAAGATCGACGTTATGGAGTGGCCAGCCCAATCCCCGGATCCTAATCCAATAGAAAACTTGTGGGGTGACATCAAAAATGCAGTTTCTGAGGCAAAACCAAGAAATAGAGAAGAACTGTGGAATGTAGTCCAATCATCCTGGGCTGGAATACCTGTTCACAGGTGCCAGAAGTTGGTTGACTCCATGCAACACAGATGTACAGCAGTCCTCAGAAACAGTGCTTATACAACTAAATATTAAGTGATTCAAAGGAAAGCAAAATCTTCAAACATTTTTCAGTTTATATAGTGAATGTTTGAGTTTGTAAAGAAGAATACAAACACTACTACTTTTTTGAACAGTCTAATATTCACTTTTCTTCAATTTTTTTAGAGGAACAACACAAATTTGATATATTTCTCTTCATGTTTTGATTTGGAATAGAATGTGTAGTGTTCCCAATGCATTTGTGTGTATGGAAATAAACGCTATTAGAAGGATTTGGAGCTTTATTCACTTTTTTTCAACACACTGCTATTATTTTGAACACAACTGTATATGGATCGAAACATCTCAGGCTTTTGACTTAAAGTTCATATCATGGGGAAAATGAGCTTATGTGGGAGTAATTGTTATGCAGAGATTTGTCATTCACTGAGTGTGTGCAGTGATAACACTGTTCAACAAATTTTTATTTTTTGCCAGTTTTGGAAACAAAAGGATCCATTTCTTAATGAATTTCACATTCTGAGTTCAAATATAACAATGAAATTTGTCAATTGGCTCTAGTTTTTCTGTAAACGGAAAGTTTTCTACTATAGGCGTAATGACTACATAATGCACAATAATTATATAGATAGATGTCTTTCCACAAATATAAAGCAAGTGATATTGACTACATAACAAAGCCTAAATGGCATAATATATTGCATAGGATTACCAAGAAAAATTATAGCCATAAGCTAAGTTTAATCATTTTAATACTTAGGATTCTCACTAGTTTTGTCTTCAGTTTGTGTCGGTTTTGCTTCTCTTGGCTTTTCTCTTGTATTCGAGGAAAGGGCTATCTCTTACAACTGCACGTGACTACACGCTTCAGGTTCTTCCTCACTTGACTCAACCACGAAGGATTCTGGTGCTTTAGGAATTGGTAGCCCCTCTCCATGAGGAACTGGACGTATTGCCGATGGAATATTTGGATAGTGCACAGATAACTTTTTCTTCTTATTTAGCCCTTTTACAATTGGAGGCACCATACAAAAGTAACAATTACTAACATGATCTGTTGGCTCTCTCCAAATCATTGGCACAGCGAAAGGCATAGATGCCTTTTTTCCATTCAACCATTGCTCCAGTGCCGTCCCACAAGAAATGCAGCATATATGTGGTGCCCAGCTCTTGTCCTGGTCTCCTATCTTGCAGCCAAAATACAAGTTGTAGGCTTTCTTAATCATTCCTGTTATCCTCCTTTTTTGTGAGATAAAAGTTATTTCACCGCAGATATAGCAGAAATTATCTGCTTTATTCACACAAGTTTGAGGCATTACTGAGTAGCCTATATAAGTATAAAACGAAATGTAAAGACGAACTACAATCAGCTACAGATACTGCAGCTTTTATGCAGTGAAGTGATGCAATTAAAGGCTAATATTGCATCATCTCAGTATACATGCAATTTTCTATTGGTCACCAGTATCAATTGCGCAATATGCAGCTGAAGTTGCATCATAATTTTGAATGGCTTACGTCATTAGATGGGTGAATATATCATGGAAACTAGAGCCAATCAACATTTTTTAGGGTCATTTTCGTTTTCAGCACCCCAAAATTATGTAAGATTAGCTAATTTTATGCCCAAAACTTTTTACCTGTTGAACAGTGTAATTGGCCACGTTGAGCTGAAAGATCAGGTTGGTTGAATAATTGTGCCTTTTACAGATAGCGAGGTAAGGCTTTGACTGTAAAATATGGAACATAAATAGCTCAGTTTTGTCCAGGGTAAACTTTAGGTACTGTTCAGGCATGCACAAATAGATGACTAAGAGGTAGTTAAAAATGAGTGTTAAAATGGACATGTGGATTTGGGCATTATCTGAATACAGCTGGTGTTGGAGGTTTTGGTAGAGATCAGTTTACTTAGCATGCTGGGGTAGATAAAGTATTGGGAGTATACCAACATACACAGGAGTGGAAAAGCATGCGGAACCTTTCAGAAAGACTGCTTTGTTGAAAATTACAGTGAAGGAAATAAGTATTTGATCCCCTGCTGATTTTGAATGTTTGCCCACTAACAAAGAATGGATCAGTCTAAAAATCGAATGGTAGGTGTATTGTAACACTGAGAGACAGAATAGCAACAAAAAATTCAAAAGAAATGTACGTCTAACAAATTATGCACTGATTTGTATGTTCATGAGGGAAGTAAATATTTGATCCCCTTCACAAAACATGACTTAGTACTTGGTGGCAAATCCCTTGTTGGCAATCCCAGAGGTCAGACGTTTCCTGTAGTTGGCCACCAGGTTTGTACACATCTCAGGAGGGATTAGATCTCAGGTGGAGCAGATACTCTCCAAGTCATTAAGGTTTGGTGGCTGATGTTTGGCGACTCGAGCTTTCAACTCCCTCCACAGATTTTCAATCAGATAAAGGTCTGGAGACTGGCTAGGCCACTCCAGGACCTTAATGTGCTTCTTCTTGAGCCACTCCTTTGTTGCCTTGGCTGTGTGTTTTGGGTCATTGTCATGCTGGAACACCCATCCAGGACCCATTTTCAATGCCCTGGCTGAGGGTAGAAGGTTCTCACCCAAGATTTGACGGTACATTGCCCCGTCAATCGTCCCTTTGTTGAGGTGTCCTGTCCCCTTAGCAGAAAAACACCCCCAAAGCAGAATGTTTCCACCACCATGTTTGACAGTTGGGATGCTGTTCTTGGGGTCATAGGCAGCATTCCTCCTCCAAACACGGCGAGTTGAGTTGATGCCAAAGAGCTCAATTTTGGTCTCATCTGACCACAGCACTTTCAACCAGTCCTCCTCTGCATCATTCAGATGTTCAGTGGCAAACTTCAGACAGGCCTGGATATGTGCTTTCTTGAGCAGAGGGACCTTGCAGGCACTGCAGGATTTCAATCCTTGTCGGTGTAGTGTGTTACCAATTGTTTTCTTGGTGACTGTGGTCCCAGCTGCCTGGAGATCATTGACAAGATCCTCACGTGTAGTTCTGGGATGATTCCTCACTGTTCTCATGATCAGTGACACTCCATGAGGTGAGATCTTGCATGGTGCACCAGACCTAGGGAGACTGACAGTTGTTTTGTGTTGCTTCCATTTGCAAATGATTGCACAAACTGTTGTCACCTTCTCATCAAGCTGCTTGGCGATAGTTTGGTAGCCCAGTCCAGCTTTGTGTAGGTCTATAATCTTGTCCCTGACATCCTTGGACAGCTCTTTGGTCTTTGCCATGGTGGAGAGTTTGGAATCTGATTGTTTGATTGCTTCTGTGGACAGGTGTCTTTTATACAGGTAACAAAATGAGATAAGCAGCACTCTCTTTAAGAGACTACTTCTAATCTCAGCTTGTTACCTGTATGAAAGACACCTGGTAGCCAGAAATCCTGCTGAATGATAGGGGATCAAATACTTATTTCCCTGATGAACATGCAAATAAGTGCATAATTTGTTTAGATATGCATTTCTTTTGAATTTTTTGTTGCTATTCTATCTCTCAGTGTTGCAATACACCTACCATTCGATTTTTAGACTGATCATTTCTTTGTGAGTGGGCAAACATTCAAAATCAGCAGGGGATCAAATACTTATTTCCTTCACTGTACATCCATAAGAGGGCAGTTACATGAATGCCAACTGGTTGGAGACTTTTTAAGAGAAGAAAATGGTCAGCAGCATCAAATACAAAGATACTAGCAAAAACACAAGAGAAAATCAACTCTTGATTTGGTTTTTAAGGAAGGATATTGGTTAGCTCTCTAAATATTATTGTATTTATTGTGCAGTTTTCAGTGCAAAACCAGACTACAGAGACCAAGGAAATGAGATAGATGTGGAGACACTTTAAATACTAAAGCTGGACATGAACAGTTTCTTTTTTTTCCTTCAGCCAGCGTGAATGAAAGCAAAAAATGGATTCCTCCATCCACACAAGCAAAGTGGATAAAGGAATTCCCCCCTTCCCAACTGGTACATTGTATGCTGACAGTGGGACTTTCTGTTGTCAGAATACACATTGTTTTCCAACAAGGCCCTTCAACAAAAGTTAATTTAACAATCCACACATGGATTGTAATTGGGCCGGTCCCTGCTGAATCTGCCGATTTTCGATCCATCTATGGCCAGCTTAACTCGATCAACTACTAGAGAACTGTAGGCTATCTAAGCCAATGATTTTCAACCCCTTTCATCTTCTAAACTTTTTGGCAAACATTTTTACAGTAAGAACCAGATGTGTTATATGAAATACCATTGTGATTAAAATAGAAAAAAACATTGTTCTACAATAACTTGGACATTAAAGAATAAATAATCAAAAAACTATTCATTCATATCCCTTCTCGGCTATTTGTCCAGTGGCCAGCAATAAAAGGCTTGCAGCTGTCCAGAAACTTGTGGTTGGGAAACAGAGGTGTACGCCATAAGGGGAACAACTTACTGTTCCTAATTACATGCAGCCATAAAATGGACCTAGCCTTGATTTCATATGATTGTTAACATTATCAAATATAATTATTTTGAGGAAGAAGGTACCTTTTGTTTCTCATTCGTAGATTACTGCTTCAGAGCTCCTTCATATAACCTAAAGTCTAGGTGCAGAGCAAACGGTATCTGGCTTTCAGGAACATGGTTTGCATTTTAAATCAATGTATAGAGTGTTTTTGCTTAACTGCCTCCCGCCCGCCATATAAGGTAATGACGGGCACAAGGCGGTTCTCTCCTTTTGGGAGGACGCCTTATGACGTCCTCCCATTCTAACCGCGCATGCGCAGCTCTGGGGGCACGTGGTGATCGGTGGTGCGCTGTGTCCCTCGGACACAATGGATCACCGATCAACGGAATGAGACGAAGATGTTGGCTCAGTCATGTGATCAGCTGTGTCCAATCACAGCTGATCGCATGTAAATAGGGAAATGCCGCTTATCTGCATTTCTCTCCTCACGAGCTGTCACGTTGACAGCTCGAGAGGAGAGGAGAGCTGGTAATCGGCATTCCTCAGAGGGGACATGTGCACTGATGATCAGTGTGCCCTGATGATCATTGTAGCCCCAGCAGTGCCACCTGTCAGTGTCCATCAGTCAGTGCTCATCCATGCCACCTGCCAGTGGCCATCAGTGCCACATCAATGCCACATATCAGTGTCTACCAGTGCACATCAATGCCACATCAATGCCCATCTGAGCTGCCTTTCAGTGTCACCTATCAGTGCCAGTCAGTGCCACCTATCAATGCCAGTCATTGCCTCCTATCAGTGCTGCCAATCAGTGGCGCCTATCAGTGCCCATTAGTGCTGCCTATCAGTGCCACCTATCAGTGCCAGTCAGTGCCACCTATCAGTGCCGCCTATCAGTGCCATATATGAGTGCTGCCTTTCAGTGCCCATCAGTGATGCCTGTCAATTCCCATCAGTGCTGCCTACCAGTGCCTCTTCATCAGTGCCACCTATCAGTGCCCATCACTGCAGCCTCATTAGCGCACATCAGCGAAGGAGAAAAATCACTTATTTACAAAATTTTATAACAAAAACTAAGAAACTTTTTTTTTTTTTTTAAATTTTCAGTGGTTTTTGGTTTGTTTAGCAAAAAATAAAAACCCAGAGGTGATTAAATACCACCAAAAGAAAGCTCTATCTGTTTAAAAAAAGATAAAAAATTCATATGGGTACAGTGTTGCATGACTGCGCAATTGTCATTCAAAGTGTGACAGCGCTGAAAGCTGAAAATTGGCCTGGGCAGGAAGGGGGTATAAGTGCCCTGTAGGCTAGATGTTAATCAGACAGATCCAGCTGATAAAGTCACAGATGAATTCCAGCTGCCTGCTTTTTCTTTATTTCTGTTAGTGAATGGTGTGTGCTTCACTTTATCAGGTCACATCAAAAAGTAGCAGTCCAGTCTGGGAAGAAAAGTTCATATTCCTTGTCAAGAATCCCAATTCTGAAGTACTGCAGATTAATGTGAGTATGACGCTTGCTTGTTTAGTACAGTTCTGAATGTCTTCAGTTTTACTTTGTCAATCACCGACATTTATATTTTTGTGTTTTGTTAAAGGTGCGGGATGAGGCCAGTAAGTCCTTGGGATCTTTGACAATGCCACTGTCTGATCTTCTAACTGCTGATTGTTTCACTGTTGATGGCTGGTTCCCTCTGAATTCATCTGGAGGCGAACTTCTCATGAGAGCTCAGATGAGGGTGAGTGGATGATTATCAATCTAAATTTCAAGAAATTACTCTCTCATTCAATTTTTTTGGTGTATGCTGCTAATTACTACTTATTTGGTTTGACAGACCTGGACACCATCAACAGTCAGGATGACTTTGTGTAGCTTTTTTTTTTTCTCTATAACACATGCATCAGGTATTTGTTTTAGCATCCTTCCCTCAGCTGCGTGCAGGCAGCCTATGAAAGTGGATGCAGACACAGTGGCAGCACATACACAGGCGCATGTTAAAATTTGACAGCTTCCGCTTCCATAGACTATACACAGCTGAGGACAGATGCCAAAACAAATGCCTCCTGCATGCAGTATGGATGCCAGTGTCCATCTGAGCAAGACCTTAGATTTGTTTTGCTATTAAGTAACTGGTAAATCTGTTAATTACAGGATCTGTCGACAAAGTTTTCCTTCAACGTACAATATAACATTACTAAAAGAAACAGTACAATACATCTTATTCTCTAATCAAATAATGTGTTGCAGATTCTGGCCTCACCCAATGTCAGCCCTGAACTCAATGCTCTTAGTTTTAAGTCCTCTGACCCTCCTAGACCTCCTAGCCCTGTTAAAACAGAATTTAACCTTGAGTCTGCTGTGGACCATGAAGACCTCTCTGCAGGAGACCTGAGACAAAGACTGCCCTACACAAACAGGCAAGTACCCTTTTCTTTATGTTGGTGAACCTAGGGGAGACTAAATTAAAATGGGGCGTGGATGAGCGCCTTATTGGATAAGATTAACTGAACTAAATTTATTAATTCTTTATAAAATAAAACATATAACTTGTATTTAATATATTTGGTGGAGAATTATACATGTTAAGTTGACAATATCTCTGCCTGAGGCAGCAGTTATCCCCTGGAATAGGCTACACCCAACTCACAATAAGCCCCACTCCTCTTGATTGTGGTCGAAACTGCTTTATGAATAGTCAGAGAATCTGGTTCAGTGGGTGATCTTTAATGGAGCATTCAAACTTGGTGTCCTTGACTGATAACTGTAGTAATAAACTTTTAGGGTCTCTTTGCACTGCCAATTTTTGTGTGATCATGGATTGTTCTTCTCAGAAAGAAGAATGATCCTTTCAGGCATGTGCTGAAAGAAAGTAATCTCAGTTGTCGAAAAAGTAAAAGTTGAGGTGGGCTAGGCAGTTCAATGATCATAACTAGAAAGGGCAGTTCTTATAGATGTTGATGAGAGATTTATTTGTCTATAACCAGTAAAGTTATCTTACTCGTACATTAAAGGACACGTGAAGTATTCCAGACCCTGAGTTATAGGCTTATACTTTCAGGTGCTTGGACACTGGCAGAGCTGTCATGTACATGCCTCCTGGGTGCCTCCTTCATAACCCTACCCCATTTCATGAGCGTTTGGTTTTTTACTAGTGTACTAAGGTGATGGACCTATTCTTCATATATAGAGAAATCACTCTAGCTGATCATTTTATCTTCAGACTCTTCAATCAAGTCTTCAGTCATCTCCTTCACTGCCTTCTAATAGCATAGATAGAAGCAGTATCAGCTCAACTGCTGTAAAACCTTGGGAGCCGTATCTAAACCCCACACTCTGGGGATGACCCGTAATGTTGCTTTAGGCACACTGTCACCTAGCCACCTGCAGCACGAGTAGCCAGCTGCAGGATGATATACAGGTCCAGGGCTGTGGTCTATCCCTATGGAACCCAGATATGTCCCCTGTCATGGGCAAAGCCTGGACTCTATATACAGGCCAGCATTATGGACAGGTAACACGGGGTCATCATATATCTTGAAGTAAAACCAGGGCAATATTTGGAATGTATTCACTTTGCTACAGGACAATCTACACCTGGGTTGCTGTGTACTCCTTCCAGACACGCTTACCCAATATTCTGATAACAGATGCCAGTCTTTCAGTCTAGGTAGGAGTGCTCTAATCCCTCACGGTCCGGGGAACATTGTCACCGGTGAAAGCCAAGCTCCCCATTAACATTCACAGTGACAAGGTAATTTTACACCCAAGACTATCATTCTTCCTAAGGTGGTATCAGTCTTCTACCTCAGTGAAGACATTGTCCTTCCATCGTTATGCTCTGCTCCAAAGTACCCAAATTTCTGTTCACTGCCTGGGCTGTTGTCAGAGCCATAAGAGCCTACCTCAAAATAACAGCTTTGATCAGACAGATTCCTTATTTAGCCTGTCCTCAGAATCTCGAAGTGGGACAGCCTGTTTCCAAGTCCACCATTGCTCGATGGATAAGAAATCAGATTGCAAGAGCTTACACTGTCAAGGATAAATCTCTTTCTGCACTTTTACTAGATCGGTGAGAATTTCTTGAGCATTCCAGCACCAGGCCTCAGTAGCCCAGCTTGTAAGGCTGCCACCTGCTCCTCTGTTCCTACCTTTTCAGAGTTCTACCAAGTAGATGTCCAATCTTGTGTGGATGCAGCTTTCTGCCACAAGATTCCTGCAGTGGCAATGTGAATTTGGGTGTGTTGACCTTTGTTGTTGTTGGACCTGTTAGCACAGTTCTGTTTGCCCTGTTGTTGCCCACCTCTCATTTATTGCTTGGGGGCGTCCCAGGGTATATGAATACTTTGCCCGTGTCCTGTGCTGTACAATTAAGATAAGAGAAATTTTAACACCTGTAAATTCCATATCTTGGAGTGCAGGACAGGACACCGGACACACTATCTTGCATTCCTTGGTTACTCTGCACTGCTTGCTGCAAAACTGAGGAAATACAGAAAGGGGTAGGGTTATAGGTGATGTTCCCAGGGGGCATGTCCTTGAAAGCTTTGGCAATGTCCAATCCCTGAAGGTATAAAATTTATGACTCTGGGTCTTTGACTATTTTGCCTCTACCCTGTACTGTACCCCAAGATATGGTATTTACAGGTAAGTCAAAATTCCTTTTATTTGAGAGATTGCTGTCCTGGTTTTCTAGTGACTCACCTAATGGGGTCCATCTGTATAGTAACTTGGAGGGGTTCTCACAACCCAAATATGTACCGTAAATAAAAAGGGTTTTTTTGCAGCTTGAGTGGAAAGGAGTACAACCAATGAAATAAATTTTTCCCACATGGAACCATTGTATTTGATGGTTGAATTGCAATACCAGATTTTAACCGCAGTGGTGCTGTAAGCAGACTTTATGTTTACAAATCCCTGTGCTAAGAAGACTTGGCTCCTGAAGGAGGGGTGAGTTCCCCATGTTTCTGCATGAAGGGTTCCCTCCTTTAAATTTTAAGGCCTGGCATGGACTTTAGTAGAATAATAACTGATACAGTACCAGCATGAAAACAATTTCCATTTGTAATCTTTTCCCACAGTGATCTGGAACCAGCAGCTTTTAATGTAGGTCAGCTGCATGTGACAGTGTATTACCCAGCAAAGGAGGGGAAGCTTTTGGCAGTGATGCACAGCTGCAGGTAAGAAAAACATCTGCTTGTCGTAACTAAATACATCTATGCCAAGCAAATGGCTATGATGATTTTTATATATTTACCACTGAATGTATTATTTTGCTGAGGCAGTTAATTGTGTGAACTTTAAAAAGGATTTTTTTATTCCACTTCAGCTGTAAGGAAATTTTGTTCTTATTTCTGTTACTGGATTGCTTGAAACATAATGGTCTTCACTCCACTCGCTGTTGACTTTCAGCCAACATGTGGTCTAGTTCTATAATTACATATCTCATATCTTAGTTAAAGAAACAGCTGAGGTCAGAGGTTATATTTGCAAAGCTGCTTGGTGTCCCTGTAGATACTAAGAGTGAATGAATATTAACCTGGCTCTACAAGGACACATTTTTGAAGAGTCACCAAACTGAATGAACAAATGGTTCCTTGTGTAGCTTATGCCATAGAGAGCCATTTGTGCTGTGTGTTTGCATTACTAATATCACTAGGAATTGCTAGTTAAGATACTAAAACAACGTGTGTAGCTCTGGCCTTAAAGCTCAAGTCTAGACTCACTAGGCCCTCTCCCTTTGTCTCTATTGGAGCACTTCCGCAGCCTTAAAAAAAATTAGTGACTATACTTGCCATTTTTTCCATCTGTCTTTGGTTTAGTAGAGTGACATCACAGATCTCCTTTGCCCTCATCTTTCTCTGGAGGTGTGTTGATCCTAAATGCTGCAGAGTGTAGCACCATTTAATGATGTGACTCTGCTCTCTGTGGCATTCTCTTGTAAGTCCAGGGTAGGGGACAGATCCTGGACCTCCTGGACTCACACAAAGCAAATCAAATGATGCTGGATGTCATTCAACCTGTAGGAAGACTGGCATTGAATCCGTTAGCACATAAGTTTGCAGGGGACAGCACCAAAGAGAAGGTGTTTATAAATGCCAGAGCTGCTTTTTTTTATTTTTACCATCTGCTGGGAGATCCAGCTATTTGTATTTTTGTCCAAGATAGAATTTGGCTTTTAAAATGTATGTCAGGGCAAGAAAACATATGCAGATATTGTGCAGATGTACTGCATGTGTTTTATCCCTTTAAAGACCCTGCAGGTACAGAAAACTACCTGTCATTCTGTCAGAAATGTCCTATTGTGACCTGATGCACACAGTATTTTTGTGGACAGAGTGTTGTCAGCCTTGTCTAGCTGCAATTTGCTAAACTATTCAAATCTTCCCATATCCTGTTCTCTACAACCTAGGGACTAATTCTGTGTCCAAAGTTAAGAACTGGTATGGCTAATTAGGCTCCTGTACGTAATACAGGAAGGAAGCACAGGACACAGGAAGGATCTGATATACAGTTGCAAGAAAAAGTATGTGAACCCCTTGGGATTACGTGGAGTTTTGCATGAATTGGGCATAAAATGTGCTCTGAACGTCATCTAAGTCACAACAATAGAAGAACACAGTCTGCTGAACATAATACTACACAAACATTAGATGTTGCCATGGTTTAATTGCACATAACATGTAAACATTCACAGTACAGGGAGGAAAAAGTATGTGAACCTTTGGACTTAATAACTGGTTGACCCTCCTTTGGCAGCAATAACCTCAACCAAACGTTTCCTGTAGTTGCAGATCAGACCTGCACAATGATCAGGAGTAATTTTGGACCACTCCTCTTCACAAAACTGTTTCAGTGTAGCAATATTCTTGGGATGTCTGGTGTGAATCGCTCTCTTAAGGTCATGCCACAGCATTTCAATCGGGTTGAGGTCAGGACTCTGACTGGGCCACTCCAGAAGGTGTATTCTGTGCTGTTGCAGCCATTGTTTTGTTGAATTACTTGTATGCTTTGGGTCATTCTCCTGTTGCATCACCCATCCTCTGCGGAGCTTCAGTTGGCAGACAGATGGTCGTACATTTTCCTGCAAAATGTCTTGATAAACTCTGGAATTCATTTTCCCATCAATGACAACAATCCGTCCAGGCCCTGAGGCAGCAAATCAGCCCCAAACCATGATGCTCCCTCCGCCATGTTTTACAGTGGGGATGAGGTTTTGATGTTGGTGTGCTGTGCCTTTTTTTCTCCACACATAGTGTTGTGTGTTCTTCCCAAACAACTCAATCTTGGTTTCATCTGTCCACAGTATATTTTGCCAGTAGTGCTGTGGAACATCCAAGTGCTCTTTTGCAAACTTCAAACGTGCTGCAATATTCTTGTTGGACAGCAATGGCTTCCTCTGTGGTGTCCTCCCATGTACTCCATTCTTGTTTAATGTTTTCCTTATTGTAGATGTGTCAACAAAAATGTTAGCATGTGCCAGAGATTTCTGTAGGTCTTTAGCTGACACTCTGGGATTCTTCTTTACCTCATGCAGCATTCTGCGCTGTGCTCTTGCAGTCATTTTTACAGGACGACCACGCCTAGGGAGAGTAGCAACAGTGCTAAACTTTCTCCATTTGTAGACAGTCTGTCTTACCGTGGACACATGAACATCAAGGCTTTTTGAGATACTTTTGTAACCCTTTCCAGCTTCATGCAAGTCAACAATTCTTGATCGTAGGTCTTCTGAGAGCTCTTTTCTGCGAGGCATGGTTCACATCAGACAGTGCTTCTTGAAACCAGTAAACCCAAAACAGGTGTGTGTTTTTTAAGGGCAGGACAGCTGTCAGCAACACATCCAATATCATCACACTGATTGGAGTCAAGGTTGGCTCACTCCTGGCTCTAATTAGCTCTGGGAGAAGTCATTAAGCTAGGGCCTCACATACTTTTTCCTCCCTGCACTGTGAATGTTTACATGTTATGTGCAATTAAACCATGGAAACATCTAATGTTTGTGTAGTATTATGTTCAGCAGACTGTGTTCTTCTATTGTTGTGACTTAGATGACGTTCAGAGCACATTTTATGCCCAATTCATGCAAAACTCCACGTAATCCCAAGGGGTTCACATACTTTTTCTTGCAACTGTAGCTATATCACAAAACACATTCGATTGTATATTTAACAGAGCAGAATGGAGCAAATAACAGAAGTTCGTTGTTGGGTTTTACATACATTTTATGTATGATGCTTCATAAATAGACTAAAATGTTCATCACTTTTAGAACTAATTGCAATACCTGCTTTCTTTACCCTCTGCCTTCACAGCAATACATTTTTTAACAGGTATTGTTTATTGGATTTATAAACAATACAAAGAACATTTGTGTTGTGCATACAGTGAAATAAAAAAAGAAGTACATACCGATCATAAGATATACAGTACATAAAATTGAAAAAGATAAAGGTGGGTTGGTTAACACAGAAAACAAAGTACATTGTGTCTTAAGAGTCTCTTTATGGTGTCCAAATTTTAAGAAGAGAGAAGGATGGGGGAGGCACAGCAGTATATTTAGTACTAAAGCTGGCCATAGATGAGAATGGATTCCCCTATCCACACATTCAAGATAGATGAAGGAATCCTCCCTGCTGTGCTATTGTATTCTGAAGGCAAAGGAGTCCTCGCTGTCAGAATACACTGATCAACGCTGCAACCCATTGACTGCAAGTGCTGATCAAATGAAAATATACCAACAAACATGTTCAAGAGGAGTCAATCATAAGATCAACTCCTTTCGAACAAGAATGGCCATAGATGGATGAAAATTTGGCTGGTCCCTGCTGAACTAGCCACATTTGGATCCATGTATGGCCAGCTTAAACTACTAGTGCAGATGTTGTCATAGCAGCACTAGGCCTCTCTTGAAGGAGAGAAAAGTGTGACTGGCACAGCACTTGTGTTAGGAAAAGACAATGCTGCAGATAAGCAACAAAACAAGGAGAGAGAAACAATGTGAGATCTGCTGGCTGTAATGACACTTGTCAGGTTTCCTCTGTCTGTAGCTCATTATCTCCTCTCCCGCTGCCCCTGCACCTCACTTCAAGTCCCACATTTTTATTTTACATATCCTTTACATAATACTATACAGCAATAATTAAAGCTTTGTTTATTGCCTAATTGCTTACTGTCTTCATTATACATGTGTTCTTAAAAAAGCTGCCCAAATGTCTATGAATTCTATACTGTAAATGACCTTGTATTATAATGCCCTATTTTTGTAGGAATTTAAACGTTGGTTCTAAGGAGCTCCCCGATCCTTACTTGTCTGTCCTGTTGGTGCCTGATAAAAACCGGGCCACAAAGCGTAAAACCAGTGTGAAGAAAAGAACTACGAATCCTGAGTTCAATGAGAAGTAAGTACATTCATAATAGAGTGACCCATTATTAACCAACTAATGGTTCAATTCCTACTATACCTGGTGTAGTTTTATATATAGTGTAAGGGGGATAGCGGTGCTGTACCATTGACATGCAGTAAGTGGAGATTGGACAACTTGCTGAATTCCCATGAACAGGAGCACTCTACCTGACTTAATGAAAAAGTAGTTGGGACGCAGTCATAGCAACTACTTGCATGATTGCTTAAACCTTTTTTTTTGTACTACCTTTTTAATTCATTTATTATATCTTGTTTAGTATTTTATTGCATTTTTACTTATAATGTCTGTTAATATACATTTTCATTACAAGTTAGGATGTAGTGCTTAAACACTTACAAATTTTATAAAAACAAGACTTACAGGAGACTCCCTCTGATGTAGCTCAAAGTGTTACTAAACCCAGGATCCTGCATTCATTATATCCAGTCTATCACAGTACACAGAACATGGAAATGCAATTATTTTAGTAAATATAAATTGCTAAATACCTTTTCTCATCAGCAGTATATAGCAGTCTTGTGACTTCTATCAGTGTCCAGCTGAGCATTGGTTAACGTTTGTAGGAGGAGTGTTCATTCTGTTCTGAGTGTCCTATGAGGGTGCATAACCCTCTGTCTGCACAGTGCTGATTGGCCCTGTGCTGATCACATGCACCCTCCCAAAGATAATAAAAAACCTCTCTAGCAATATACGCTAAACTGAGCATGTGCAGAGTGACTCCTAGAGCTCTGTACTGTCAGCAGATGGTTTGGGGGCAGTAGGAGAAGGGGAGGATCAGAGAAGACAAAATCAATCAGCTTTTTTACACAATGTGGAGAATTATCCCCTTAGGTTCTACAGTGTTTATAACAAGCATTCTTTACTGCATATACAGACTTATTTTACTGATGCAGGTTTAGTAACACTTTAAAAGTTTATCTGTAATTGTCTGTATTGTGCATACATTAGTAGTACTGATAAATAATGTACTGAATATTTATTCTTGTGATTGTAGATTAGAATGGGAGATTCCTTTAGAGGAAGCCACAAAGAGGAAACTGGAGATATCTGTGAAAAATAGTGTGTCCTTCATGTCCAGGGAAAAAGAGCTGATCGGAAAGGTAAAATCACTACAAAATGATGACCAGGCAGATCCTCTTGAATAAATGTTTGTAGAACTGAACCTTAAAGTCTATTCTACTTTAGCAGCCAAATTGGGATATCACTACTTTATTTTGTGAATGAGAACATGTAACAAATATAAATATTGCTGCTCACCATTTTTAATGCTTGTTTCCGATAACTGTAGCTCTGAAAAATCCTGCCTAGTTCTGTTTATGAGAGGGTCAGGGAGCTGTGTTTGTCATAATTAAAATTGTCTGTACTGTACTAGCAAATCTCATTATCCATTGTAAATTAGATTTAAACACTGTCCTAGCAAATGGTTAAAGATTTAAAAGCTATCTGTCTGCATTGTGTGTTAATGAGAGGAAACAGAGTCTGTCCTAAAGACTGGTACACATGGCCAAATATTGGCCAGTTCAACAGAAACCGGCCGACATTCGGCCCGTGTGTACAGCAGCCTGTCCGACAGAAGCCAGTCTAGGAACTGGTCTAGAAACCAATCAGTGCTTGCAGCCAATGGATGGAGCCCTGAGCAGGTAGGGTCTAGTCCTGGTATGCCATGAAAGGCTTAATGTATGACTAGAGTGTGCCTTTAATGCTTGGGTATCTTCGTTTTATTGCAGGTTATTATTGACCTCTCTCAGGTGGACTTGTCAAAAGGCATCAACCAGTGGTAAGTGTCTAACAGTATGCCATTCTTCATGTTCTGTCAACATTATAGTCTACCTAAGAAAAGCTGAGACCTTTCTTTCACTGGCAGAAACTTGCAGAACAACACAATGCCCATAGTGACAAATCAGGTTTAAGCTCTCATTAATAAAAAAAATATTGAAAAATTGAAAAAAAGCAGGATGCTTCATTAAGATAAATAAATAAAAGCTACTAAATGTACTCATGCAATACTATAAAAAAATAGAAATAAAAAAAAAAGTCAGATAAATTTGGAATTGGGTGTACATTCTACCCAATTGCTAATACTAGGCCAAAACCAACTACACAGACCTGGAGTGAGCCCTAAGGACAATTTGTTAATATAGTTTACTGATGCATAGTACATACTGTATTTTTTGCAAGTATATATTTTTACAATATAAATTGATTTCTTCACTGCAGTGAAGGTTTTCACTTTTTAAAGCCTAGTTCCAGACTAGCTCCCCTTCTCTTTGGAGCACCCCCCGCAGATTCGGTTCAGTACGGTGATGTCACAGGGCCTCTGACTTCTTCTACCTCCAGTGGTGGCCAGATTTGTAAATGCTGCACAGAACGACACTATGTAATGGTCACCATTCTCCTTTGAGTCCAGGGCAGGGAGCAGAGCCTTGACACAATGGGCTCACAGTAAGTAGGCTGAATGACCCTGGGTTTCATTCAGCTCAGAATGTAAATATCACTGGACTATGGATGGAGTGTGCCTGCAGGAGACAGCACTGGAGATCATATGAGCATGGAAGCAGGAGCTGCTTTTTTTTTTTTTTTTTTTATTCATAGGCCGCTTTGGGGGATCAACGTTTTCTGTTTATCCCCAAGTTGGAATTTCAGATTTCTGACTGGTTGTAACTGTAACACTGAGATGTATATATAGGAATGCAGGAAATGTTAAGATAGTTTAGGATATATTAATGCATGAAGAATAAAGGTTTTCAATAATATAATTACTTTTTTATTTGAAAAACTATGAATAGCACACTGATGTGGTGTTCTGACAAAGTATAGCTATGGCATACAGAGATATTTTTGCTTCATGGACATGCTGTAGTTCTCATTTTCTTAAAGCCTATGTGCAATCAAAATCACAAACAGAAAAATCAGCACAAGGGACATAACGTAAAGCCAGTAGGATGTGTTTCTTGTGCTGCTTCCCCTTCAGTAAGTGAAAATCCTCCTCCAGCCTGCCCCCCCCACTCCACCCAATTGTCCTTTGCAATGGGGGTTAATACATCCTGACCATGCCAGTCCCATCCACCATTCATAGAAGCTCTACTGCAGATGGAATCAGTCTATGCTGGATGAATGATAATGATTTGCACCTGCAGGGGAAAAAAAATCCTTCCTGATCACCTGAGAGGCAATGAGATATTTCCTGGATCAACTTTACCTATAACTGTTAGTATCCAGTTATATTCTATGTATCTAAGAAAGAATCCAGGCCTTTTTTAAAGGAATCCACTGAGCTGGCCAGAACCAACTCTTGAGGGAGTCTATTCCACATTTTCACAGCTCTTACTGTGAAGAAACCTTTCCATATTTGGAGATTAAATCTCTTTTCCTCCAGACGTAAAGAGTGCCCCCTTGTCCTCTGTGATGACCTCAGGGTGAATAGCTCTACACAGAGTTCACTATATGAACCACTGATGTATTTATACATGTTGATCATATCTCCCCTTAATCTCCTCTTCTCAAGAGAGAATAAATTCAGTTCTTGTAATCTTTCCTCATAGCTGAGCTCCTTCATGCCTCTTATCAGTTTGGTTGGCCTTCTCTGTACTTTCTCCAGTTCCCCAATGTTCTTTTTATGAATTAGTGCCCAAAACTCAACTGCATATTCCAAGGTTGTCTTGATGAAACCTGTGGCACCCTCTTAGTGGTGTTCATCCCTGCCATACTGGAAGATTACAGCGTTGGGCAGGACGGAGGAAGATTTTCCTCAACAGAAGGGACATATCCTACCTACTGACTGTAAGTTATGTTCCTCATGCTGATTTTTCTGTTTGTGATTTTGACTGCACTTAGGCCTTAAAGTGGATCCAGCAGCAAATATACAGTGCATCCAGAAAGTATTCACAGCACTTAATTTTTGCCACATTTTGTTATGTTACAGCCTTTTTCCAAAATGGATTAAATTAATTTTTTTCCCTCAACATTCTACAAACAATACCACATAATGACAAAGTGAAAGAAGTTCATTTTGAAATCTTTGCATTTTATTAAAAATAAAAAACGAAAAAAAAACCACATGTGCATAAGTATTCACAGCCTTTGCCATGACACTCAAAATTGAGCTCTGGTGCATCCTGTTCCCACTGATCATCCTTGAGATGTTTCCTCAACTTGATTAGAGTCCACCTGAGGGAAATTCAGTTGATTAGACATGATTAGGAAAGGCATAATCCTGTCTATATAAGGTCCCACAGTTAACAGTGCATGTCAGAGCACAAACCAAGCCATGAAGTCCAAGGAATTGTCTGTAGACCTCCGAGACAGGATTGTATCAAGGCACAGATCTGGGGAAGGGTACAGAAAAAAGTCTGCAGTTTTGAATGGAAGTAGTTTGGAACCACCAGGAATCTTCCTAGAGCGGGCCGCCCGGCCAAAATGAGCGATTGAGGGAGAAGGGCCTTAACAAGGGAGGTAACCAAGCACCTGATGGTCACTCTGAAAGAGCAGCATTTCTCTGTGGAGAGAGGAGAACCTTCCAGATGAACAACCATCTCTGCAACACTGCACCAATCAGGCTTGTATAGTAGAATGGCCAGACGGAAGCCACTCCGCAGTAAAAGACTAATGGCAGCTCGCCTGGAGTTTGCCAAAAGGCATCGGAGGGACTCTCAGACTATGAGAAACAAAACACTGGCCAATGCCATCCCTACAGTGAAGCATCGTGGTGGCATCATCATGCTGTGGCAATGTTTTTCAGCGGCAGGAACTGGGAGACTAGTCAGGATCGAAGGAGAGATGAATGCAGCAATGTATAGAGACGAAAACCTGTTCCAGAGCGCTCTGGACCTTAGACTGGGGTGACGGTTCATCTTTCAACAGGAAAACGACCATAAGCACACAGCCCACATAACAAAGGAGTGGCCAACTCTGTGAATGTCCTGTTGTGGCCCAGACTTGAACCCAATTGATCATCTCTAGAGGGATCTGAAAATGGCTGTGCACCAACGCTCCCCATCCAACCTGATGGAGCTTGAGAGATACTGCAAAAAATAATGGTGGAAATTGCCCAAAAATAGATGTGCCAAGCTTGTAGCATCATACTCAAAATGACTTGAGGCTGTAATTGGTGCTAAAGGTGCTTCAACAAAGTATTGAGCAAAGGCTGTGAATACTTATGTACAAGTGGTTTTTTTCGTTTTCTCTTTTAATAAATTGCAAAAATTTCAAAACGAACTTCTTTCACGTTGTCATTATGGGGTATTGTTTGTAGAATGTTGAGGAAAAAATGAATTTAATCCATTTTGGAAGAGGGCTGTAACATAACAATATATGGCAGTTAAGCGCTGTGAATACTTTCTGGATGCACTGTACTTTTCCGTAAGTGCATGTATAGCAAGTAATGTGTAAGGATAACACGTACATGTATTGCCTCTCACAGAGCTCACAGTACTGTCCCTACAAATAACCTTTCTCTCCATAAGGACGGGGCCATCTTTGTCCAAGCATCATCCAGGGTCATCATATACTTCCTGGACTGATATGGTGACTCAGTGTTGACACGATCATGTAAATCCTGGTGCCTAGGCAGTTCTTGGCTGTGTTCACAAATGTTTGACATAGATCAGCTCCTACTGCTTCATCTTGCTTTATCACTTTCTGTAAAGTTAGTCCTTTTGTAGTATGATCACTTGGTGAGAAGAGCTTCCTCCTGCTCACAGCAGACTTGGCAAAGTCACTTGACTGGGGCTAAAAGACTGTTTTATAGCCCAGATTGCCCTTTTCAGAAGCCTTCAGGTAGATAGTGAAAGTTTCTAATGGCTGAAGGTGCATTACCTTAATGCATTCTCTGCATTAAGGTCAAAAAAACCCAAAACATTCAGTATGCATCCTCAACCCCCCCCCCCTATACTTACCTGAGCCAAATCTTGATCCAGCGATATGCGAGGCTCTGTCTCTCCTCATTGGCTCCCACTGCTGTCAATCACAGCCAGTGAGAAGGGAATGGGAGTGGGGCCGAGCAGCAGTCTGTGTGTCTATGGACACACACAGCCAGTTTGGGAGCGAGCACGCACAAATGCCCCCATAGCAAGCTGCTTGCTATGGGGGCACTCAGAAGAGGGAGGAGCCAGGAGCATCAGCGGGGGACCCTAGAAGAGGAGGATCTGAGCTTTTCTGTGCAAAACCATAGAGCAGATAAGTATAACGTTTGCAATTTAAGAAAAAAACAAATGTTTACAATCACTTGACGTTAATCCACTTGGCAATTTATTTTATCTCCTGGAAATTTACTAGTGGGAGATTTGTCTGCATATCTGTTGTGGCCATAACTCTCCCTCCTGGAGTTTCTCATTAGTTAATATGATTAACAATGCAACAGGAGCTGGTGGACACACCCCAAATTTCCAGGTGGACACAAAGTAAGTCAAGAATGTTTGGTAGGAAATCTCCTCATTGGAGACATAAAATAAACCAGGGGCTGGCCTAGTCTACCAGGCTCCACCTATAACAAATATATCATTTTTATAATAAATAAATAAAGGTACAGTGGTAACCCCTGATAATGGCTACAACAGGTGGTGATATCTCACCAACAAAGTCTCAGTTTTGATGGTCAACTGACTCTTTAATATAGAATATTTCCCTTTTCTGGTTAGTTTGTCTGTAAGGTACAATTTTACATATAAAAAGAATATGCTAGTCTATACAATTTTGGCTCTCTACTCTTACATGTAATGATGGCTTTGTGATGACCTCAGCAAAGTTTTCTCTTCTAACAAACTGGTCTCCTGGCAGGTATGAGTTGAAGAGTGACAGGACCAGCGTCTAATCATTTTCTGTGATACTGAGAAGAACGTGAGCCATGAATCCCCTCCCGGAGACATTACCTGCTGAATCCCGCACTGCTTCCGTCCCATCTAGTCTCCAGAGATAACAGCGGGATGACAAAGAAACACTTCACTGGCATTTCACTATTTAAACAAAAAGACATGTAAGAGAGTGACATCGCTAGATCTTGTGGGGTCCACTATGTAGCCAAGCAATAGACACTGCAAGCATAACGAGGGCCAATGCTGCATAATAACTGAAACAGTGTAAAATGATATATCTTGGCACTGTTGGCGAGTGCTGCCCTTCCTCCACTCCTAGTCCCTGTGTTTCTGCATAGCTATATTACTGGTGGAGTAAGATATCTGATATAGCTCAGCAAGTGCTGCTTTTATAGATGTCAAGCACACACTTGCAAAGCTAGTGTTGGCTTTTATGTAGAAGAAAGTATTATTTTACTGGTACTCTTACCATTTTCTTTCCAGAATCATGCTTTTCAGAATCATTCTTACATTCTGGCTTGCTGCTTAGAAACTCCTCATTATACCGAGCCAAAGATGTCTATAGTTGGATTTATTTTTTACCTTTTAAGGCCTTATGCTGTCAGTATGCCTGTTTTATACATGTTTGTTATAGCCATTCCTGTTTACTATTTTAATTGTCAATTTTAGGCTTTTTTAAATTTTAGCATCAGATTTGTGAAGGTTTTGGTTTTTTTTTATTTGTGTGTATGTATCTCTTGTGGCACAAACTTGCTCTCTATTTAAGGCAACCATTGACAGGCAAGATTATGTGACTCAAGTAATTCCAAAACTATGCTCCCCCCCCCTCCCCCAAAGCAGAAAAAAGTGCTAAAACATTCCATCTTTTACCAGTCATGAATCATTGCTGCTAATTACATCCTAACAAGTTTAAACTGAAAATGCCATCTGAAATGTATAGATTCAGTATTGGCAATTTTCTTAATATTGGCCTACTAGTCAAACCATAGTTTGCATGCTGTAGTTAAGCAAGTCATTATAGTACTTTTGTAGCATCTAGGTTAGAGCCAAGTCTGTCTTGTCTGGATCACCTGCCAGCTATGAGACAGCTGAAGCATTGTATGTATACAGTATGCAAGATTTAGTGAAACGAAACTGCACATCGACACTCCTTCATCAGGATTGGTTAGTTAAAAGGTATACATTCCTATTCCACTGTGCGGCCTTAATGAAGTGTCTGAATAAAACCTGTGTGCTGTGCTACAGTGGATCGTCATACTTCTAGACTGATAGTCAACAACTTTTATTACCTAGTTCAGATTGGGACAGCATGTTAATAGGCACTTTTTAGGCAGCTTAATATAATGTTCATTTCTTAAAGTCAGTCATCAATACAGATTGTATTGTGCTGGGTTGTTTTGCTGATCAAATCAACCCGCCTGTCGTATCTAACTTTTTTAGGGAGCAATCTTGAAGATGATTGTACTTAATACTTATGTCGGTCACAGCATATTTGGTCATTTCAGTTTCTGACATTCTTTGTACAGTAAATGTTTTCATGCAAAATCAAGTCAAGTGAAGGAAGTAACAATACTAAAGAAGAGAGATAACAAATCAGTGTTTATGTTGTGACATAATAAATATGGCAAGTTTCACTCTGCAGCTTTTACCATTAGTACATTGATCGTGGGATGGCAACTGTAGTCGCCTATCAAAAGCTGTGAAGTCAGTCATGCTTTAGGCCTGTTGTTAGGTCAGTATTTGCAAATAATGGCAAATCAAAAAAAGCCAAAAGAGTGAATGTGACATTTGTGTGCTTTTATTGTTATGTTTGTTATTTTTTAACTGTTTTTAGCAAGATGTTAAATGTAGCTGTTACAAGGACAATCAATGTTTTGCACTGCCTGTAGAATCATGTGCTTGTACATGCTCATGACCGTTGTTGCATACTATTCAATAAAATGGTCACCCTTTAAAGTTGTTTGTGTTACTGGTTTGTTTTGTACATATTGGAGTTTATACAGTATAATTATCATGGCACCAAAGCTGCTTTGCCTCATTTTTACAACCCCCACTTTAAAAAGAATGCGGTAAATTTACCAGTACCCGTGCTGCTGAACTTTACTCTGATTAGTAGAACTGGTCCCCGGAAATCTGCTGGGAAATCAACACTTCCATGAGTATTGAATTTCCTTGTTTTGGCTGCAGCTCTCATGGGTTCCTCCATCTGACTTCATGTCAGTGCAGGATAAAGAAAGAAAGGCTATTTACTGTCTTCTTTAGAGTAAGATGGCTTTTTATGGAGAAAAAATGCAACAGGGTCTCTTTAAACCATAACCAGATGGTCTGTATCTTATTTGTGAACACATTTGTCATGCTTTCACAAAGTAATGTCTCACAAGATTATAAGTGTTTTTGTATTTCGAAATGAAATCTGCTTAGTAACTCTTTAATTGAAGTAGAGATATCACCTACAGGTGAAACTCGAAAAATTTGAATATCGTGGAAAAGTTCATTTATTTCAGTAATGCAACTTAAAAGGTGAAACTAATATATGAGATAGACTCATTACATGCAATGCAAGTTAGTTCAAGCTGTGATTTGTCATAATTGTGATGATTATGGTTTACAGCTCATGAAAACCCCAAATCCACAATCTCAGAAAATTAGAATATTACATGCAATCAATAAAACAAGGATTGTACATAGAACAATATCGGGCCTCTGAAAAGTATAAGTATGCATATGTACTCAGTACTTGGTTTGGGCCCCTTTTGCAGCAATGACTGCCTCAATGTGGCGTGGCATGGAAGCTATCAGCCTGTGGCACTGCTGAGGTGTTATGGAAGACCAGGATGCTTCAATAGTGGCCTTCAGCTCTTCTGCATTGTTCGGTCTCATGTCTCTCATCTTTCTCTTGGCAATGCCCCATAGATTCTTTATGGGGTTCAGGTCAGGCGAGTTTGCTGGCCAATCAAGCACAGTAATCCCACGGTCATTGAACCAGGTTTTGGTGCTTTTGGCAGTGTGGGCAGGTGCCAAGTCCTGCTGGAAAATGAAGTCAGTATCCCCATAAAGCTCGTCTGCGGAAGGAAGCATGAAGTGCTCCAAAATCTCCTGGTAGACGGCTGCATTGACCCTGGACTTAATGAAGCACAGTGGACCAATACCAGCAGATGACATGGCACCCCAAATCAACACAGACTGTGGAAACTTCACACTGGACTTCAAGCATCTTGCAGTGTGTGCCTCTCCATTCTTCCTCCATACTCTGGGTCCTTGGTTTTCAAATGAGATGCAAAAGTTGCTCTCATCAGAAAAGAGGAGTTTGGACCACTGAGCAACAGACCAGGTCTGTTTTTCTTTAGCCCAGGTAAGACGCTTCTGACGTTGTTTGTTGTTCAGGAGCTGCTTGACAAGAGGAATACGACATTTGAAGCCCATGTCCAGCATCCATCTGTGTGTGGTGGCTCTTGATGCCCTGACTCCAGCCGCAGTCCACTCCTTGTTAAAGTCCCCAACACCTTTTCCTGACAATCCTCTCCAGGCTGCGGTCATCCCTGCTGCTTGTGCACCTTTTTCTTCCACACTTTTCCCTTCCACATAACTTTCTATTAATGTGCTTTGATACAGCACTTTGGGAACATCCAACTTCTTTTGCAATTACCTTTTGAGGCTTTTCCTCCTTATGGAGGGTGTCAATGATGGTTTTCTGCACAACTGTCAGGTCAGCAGTCTTTCCTATGATCGTGATTCCTACTGAACCAGACTGAGAGACCATTTAAAGGCTCAGGAACCCTTTGCAGGTGTTATGGCTTAATTAGCTGATTAGAGTGGGACACTTTGAGCCAAGAATATTGCACCTTTTCACAATATTCTAATTTTCTGAGATTGTGGATTTGGGGTTTTTATGAGCTGTAAGCCATAATCATCACAATTATGACAAATCACGGCTTGAGCTATCTTGCTTTGCAAGTAATGAGTCTCTCTCATATATTAATTTCACCTTTTAAGTTGCATTACTGAAATAAATGAACTTTTGCACGATATTCTAATTTTTCGAGTTGCACCTGTACATTCTAGACTTAACAGGCCTGTTTAACCACATTCTGTTCAGGCCAACTCTGACATTTCTCACATACTGTACATGTAAAAATCTGCACTTCTTGCAAAAAAAATTACTTAGAAACCCCAAACATAATATATTTTCTGTAAATCACAGGATAAGTGAGCGTTTAAAATAAAATGATAACAATGAATAAAATTGAATAAATTGAGATAATAGCAGCTGAACACCAAAAAAGGTACCGTATAAACCTCCAAAATAGTCAATATACATAAAGGGGGGGTGCAGCGCTAAATTATTGTACTTAGAGCATATATACACATTTATGTAAGACAGTATTAAGGTGCAGATAAAGTACAAAAAAGATTTTTGTCACTTATAGGTGACTCTAGATGATTAAACATATTTTCTGAATGCAAAGACCCTGGAGAATAAAATGGTGGTTGTTGCAATATTTTATATCACACAATATTTGCGCAGTGATTTATCAAACACAAATTTTCAGGGGAAAAATACACTTTAATTAATTTTAGTGAGCACACCATTTTATTGTAAAATATAAAAGATGGCATTATACCCGAGTAAGTAGATACTTAACATGTAATACTTTAAAATTGTGCACGCCCATGGAATGGCAACAAACTATGGTACATTAAATTAGCCATAGGGGACGCTGTAAAAGCCTTTACAGGTTATCAGTTTATAGTTAAACAGAGGTCTGGCACTAGAATCATGTGCGATCACCATTTACATATGCATGTGGGACCTACATGCGCATTTGTATTTGCACATGAGCGCATGGGGATGGGGGCGATTCAAATTTTTTATTTTAATTACATTTATCTTATTTTACACTGACTCTTTAAATATTTTCAAATCAACTTTATTGCTATGAATACCAACCCTTGTGATAGCATGGGCAGTGATTGAGTACTCGTTATTGAGAGATTTTGGGTCTATTAGACCCCTGATCTCTCCCCTGCCCTCAAAAGCATCTGATCAAACTGAGATCAGTTTGATCACACACTTGCCTAGCTAGTAAACAACAGACTGAAACTGGAAGTGATGAAATCTTCGTCACTTTCAGATTCGTTCATCACAGTAAAGGGGAAGAAATGGTTCTTCCTTCTCCTGCTCTATCTGTAGCCACTCCTACAATTTGCCATTGGAGTGTGAGGGCCCAAAAATGGTGGCTGGAAGAGGGGGCCCTTCCGTGCCCTGTAAAAGTGATCGAACAGCTGTAGAGCTCCTCAGATCACTTTTACAGGAAAGCCCATCACCGGCTGCAAATTTTGATACCAGAATCATGGCGGTAGCTGCCACATTTAGAGTGCGAAGCACCATCTCCTGAGTGTGTTTCCAAGCGGGACTGTCACGTACCTGATTGGAGACTGAAATGACGAGGTCGACCTCACTTGTGTCACTAGCTCTGACCCCACTGGAAGTGGAACAGAGGGTGTCTAGGGACCAGGGGGACAAGAGTGCCAGCAGATGTTGTTTGCAGCACTTGTAGTTAGAGACTTTGGAAGACTGATGAACCTCTGATTCAGGCACAGTAGTGAAATGCAGAGCTGGTATGGTAGGTCACCAGGTGTGCACCAGAGCAAGGCAGGAAGCAGGGAAGAGAGACAGGAGCAGTGTCAAAGGAATAGCTAGGGTCATCAATGGGCGGACAGCGAGGTACAAAATCATAAGCAAGCCAAAGTCAGGAGCAGAGCCAAAGTCAAGAACCAGTATCAAGCAGGAGAGTAATCAGAGTCAGGTCAGGAACAAGCCGGGTCAGCAACAAGGAATCAAACAGGAATGAGCAGGAAACGGAACAGCTGAAGACCAGTCAGCACTCAGCACAGGCAGAGGCACCTTTTAAATAGTCCATCTGGCGCCAATCCTCGCTGTGCGTGTGCACGTGCACTTGCGTGGTCGTGCATTTCTGTGCGCATGCGCACGTCTATCTGCCAGCCGTCTCAGGGGAATTCCCTTACAGGGACAAAGGACAGGGTTTCAGCCATAAAAAAGGCAGAAGGAGGCTCCTCTTTAGAGACCTCTGAAAAATGTCAGAAGGGGAACAACTGAGCAAGCTGTCACTGGCTGAATCCCCAGGAGAATTCAGACAAACATTCCCCCAGACCCATTAGTAGCCTTAGTGATAGAAAATACCCTGTCCTTGACACCTTCTGTCAGGGATCTCCACGATCCCCGCAGCGATGGTCCCGGCGCAGGCGCAGTGCGCCGCCCTGTGCAGGGACGTGGGCACTAGGTCCGGGCCGGCCGCGGCGTTCGAGTTCGCGCATGCGCAGTAGAAGCCGCGGCCGCCCGCTGGGCACCAATGGCAGCGCAGGGCGCGATATTTAAACGACCCTGAGCTGTCATTCAGTGCCTTCTAGTCTTCCCTGCATTCCTGATTCTGCGAACCTGTGCCCTGTGAGTTTTGACCTGGATTGTACCTGACCTTGCTTTATTCTCCTGCCCTGACCCTTGCTTTGTCTGCCCTCTCTCCTGGATGCCCCCTATTAGATCTGACCTGCTGTTGCTGACCTGGCGTGTGACCCGACTACTCTCTGCCCGCTGCCTTGTACCTTACCGTCCTCTCTGTTACCGAACCGGCCTGTCTGACCTTGCTCAACCATCCATCCATCCCTCGCAGTGGGGTCTTCAGACCTCCTCATATCAGACTCTTTCCCGTGGGAGCCCTCGGCACATACCGCTACCACTGACGGACGTACCCAGTAGCCACGACCTGGTCTCGGGGTGCTCCAAGTCCATCCCCACCATCAGGGGCCCTGGTGAACAAGCACTCTGGGACTTAGATTCCGTGCGCTGGGGACGCCTATTCAGTGGAGTGCTAGTGGTACTGCCGGGCGGTCCCTTACAGTACCAGAAGGCCATGACTGAGTCTAGAGGAGGGCCCTCCCCGCTTGAGGAAATCTGCAGGCACCTATCTAATTTGACACAGGCCGTATCGGCCCTGCAGGACAGATGTTTACAGATTGAGAATCAGTTCCAGACCTGCACTATATCTGTCCCTGCCCCACAGGCCGCGGTTCCCGCACCCCCGGCCGTAGCGGCCCCTGTACCAGCTTCAGGGGCTTCCGCACCACTTCTTGCGGCCGAACCCCGAGTACCCATACCAGAACACATCCACGGGGACCGCACACGCTTCAGGTCGTTCCGTGAGTCCTGCCTTCTTTATTTTGAATTGCAACCACGGACCTTTGTGACTGAATCCGTGAAGGTGGGGTTCGTCATCTCCCTCCTGCAGGGTGAGCCCCAAGACTGGGCTCACCGACTGCGGGGAAAGAATGACCCTCACCTAAGTTCGGTTGACAGTTTTTTTTGACGCAATGGCTATCCTATATGATGACCCACAGCGGGCAGCCTCGGCTGAAGCCACTTTGTACACGCTTCGGCAAGGCCGTCGAGCGGCAGAGGAATATGCATCTGAGTTTAGGCGTTGGATGGGGGACACACGCTGGAACGAGTTTGCACTTTTGCATCAGTTCCGTATAGGCCTATCAGAAGCCCTGAAAGATGAACTCGCCCGGGTAGAGATGCCTGAGATATTAGAGGACTTAATTGCTGTGACCATTAAGATTGACCGTAGACTGCGGGAACGCAGGTTTGAGAGGTCCGGTCAGGGTCATGGAAGTACCTGGGGGTCATTTCAAGGTTCCAGCCAAACAACTAGGCCAAACATCCGGAACCTGCCACCTGGAGATATTCCTGAACCCATGCAGCTTGGCCTGGCATGGCCTAAATTATCTCCAGAGGAACGCCAGCGCAGACGATCCCAGAACCTGTGCCTCTACTGTGGTGAAGCTGGTCACATGGTACGATCCTGCCCGCAGAAACTGAGTAAGTGCACTTCTTCTTCCTTGTCTATTGGCAATGTTAGTCCATCCCAATACTTAGTGGTGCCCCTTTCTTTTCAGCTTCCAGAAAGGACCGTGGAGGTGACGGCCATAGTTGATTCGGGGGCATGCAGCTGCTTCTTGGATATTAATTTTGCTCACCAGCAGGGTATTCCCCTCCAATTAAAAGAAAAAGGGTTCAACATATTTTTGGACGATGGTTCCCGGATAAAATCGGGGGGTAGTTAACCAGGAAACCCCCTCCATTGCCACTGCCATTGCCGGCCAGCACCAGGAACTCCTCCGCCTGGATGCTATTGCATCGCCCCTTTTCCCAGTCATTCTGGGGCTCCCATGGTTACAGGCCCATAACCCCCAAATTGACTGGGAAACCGGGGTAATCTCGTTTCCTTCCCCATACTGTTGGGAACACTGCCGCACTTCGGGCCCGGAGGTCCCCCAGTTCCTCCTGTGCTCTGAAGGGGATGCCGACTTAAAACAGGTAATCCCTGCAGCCTACCATGAGTTTCTAGATGTGTTCAGTAAACGGGGAGCCGATACTCTACCCCCCCACCGCCCGTATGACTGTCCCGTTGACCTGTTACCCGGCTCAGAGATTCCTTTTGGGCGAATCTTCCTTTCGGAGCTCGAATTGGGGGCCCTGAAGAAATACATCGAGGACAGCCTCCAGAAGGGGTTCATCCGCCCCTCCACTTCTCCAGCAGCGGCGGGAATTTTCTTTGTAGAAAAAAAAGACAAAACCTTGAGGCCGTGTATCGATTACCGGGAATTGAACAGGGTCACAATAAAAAACCGTTACCCACTGCCATTGGTACCGGAGTTATTTCAGAGTTTAAAGGCGGCAGTGGTTTTCACAAAGCTGTATTTGAGGGGAGCATACAACTTGGTTTGCATAAGGGAGGGGGACGAGTGGAAGACGGCATTCCGCACCCGCTTCGGCCACTTTCAATATTTGGTCATGCCTTTCGGGTTGTGCAATGCACCGGCCACCTTTCAACACTTTGTGAATGACATCTTTAGGGACTTCCTGGATATCTTTGTTATCGTCTATTTAGACGACATTTTGATTTTCTCACCTTCCTTGGGGGAGCACAGAATACATGTAGCAAGGGTATTGGGGCGGTTGCGGCAGCATGGGTTGTACGCCAAGGCAGATAAATGTTGCTTCGAACAATCCAGCATTACTTTTCTGGGCCTGATTATCTCCACCGCGGGGGTCGCGATGGACCCTCAGAAGGTCGCTGCAATTCTGGATTGGCCTGAACCCACGGACAGGAAAGGCGTCCAACGATTTATCGGGTTTGCAAACTTTTACTGGAAGTTCATCAAGAACTTCTCGGGTCTGGTCTCCCCCATTACTCAGCTAACCAAGCTTGGAACTCGGTTCAGATGGACGCCAGAGGCTCAGGAAGCTTTGAAGAAGCTATTCACCTCGGCACCCATTTTGGGTCACCCAGACGCCGCCCTACCCTACATCTTTGAGGTAGATGCATCGGAGAATGCAGTAGGTTCCATTCTTTCCCAGCGGAAGGGCACCAAGGAATTGCTCCATCCTGTAGCATTTTTCTCACGGAAGCTTACCCCCGCGGTGAAAAACTACGATATCGGTGATCGAGAACTACTGGCGATCAAAACGGCGTTAGAGGAATGGAGGTACCTGCTGGAAGGTGCCGTGCACCCCATCTTGATATTTACAGATCACAAAAATCTGGAATAACTGAGGACCGCCAAGCGTTTACGCCCACGACAGGCGAGATGGGCATTATTCTTTTCAAGATTTAATTTCCACATCACGTACAGGCCTGGATCAAAAAATACAAAGCCAGATGCGTTATCACGCATGTACGAGGACGCCAAGGAGATCCCAGTGCCCGACACTATCCTGTCCTCCGGTAACTTCTTGGCACTTCAGTCAGACCTTCGTTCCAAGATAATGGAGGCGTCCACAACTGTATCAACCCCAGTTGGGGTGCCCCTCCAGAACAAGGGGGGACTCCTATGGAAGGAAGATCGGATTATGGTGCCGGAGGAAGCCTGAACCCTGGTCTTGGGACATTGCCATGACCACCCGATGGCAGGGCACTTTGGCCCAGATAAGACCCTAGAGATTCTCCGATGCTCCTTCTGGTGGCCGGACATGGCTAAAGATTGTAAGGGCTATGTAAGATCCTGTATCACCTGCCAGAAGAACAAACCATCAAGGAACAAAGTTTGGGGTCTGCTGCGGCCTTACCGATTCCTGAACGACCTTGGCAAGGAATCTCGCTGGATTTTATAGTCAAGCTTCCACCATCACTAGACCACACGGCAATCCTTGTGGTCGTGGACCGTTTTTCCAAAATGGCCCACTTCATTCCATTGAAGAAAACTCCCTCGGCAGCCAAGACTGCGCGAGTATTCATTCGTGAGGTTGTAAGACTGCATGGGGTCCCCGAAGACATTGTCTCGGACCGAAGGGACCAGTTTACGTCGAGATTTTGGAGGGCATTATGCAAAGCCCCGGACATCAAATTGTCCCTTTCCTCTGCGTTCCACCCTCAGACTAACGGACAGACCGAAAGGACCAATCAGACCCTGGAGCAATACTTGCGATGCTACACACCTTTTACTCAAGATGACTGGATGCCACTTCTACCCCTGGCGGAATTCGCGTACAACAATGCTTGCCATTCAGCAACGGGGCAGTCCCCGTTCTTTTCCAATTATGGGTTTCACCCTGTCTTCCTCCTGGATTTGGTCTCGGAATGCCCAGTTCCAGCAACACAAAATGTAGTAACGTTTTTTTTCGCAAACAACAAAAAGCTTCAAGAGGCCATCAGTCGGGCCCAAGAGGACTACAAGAAGGCATTCAACAGGAAACGGAGAGGAGATCTGGTGTTGCGGCCCGGGGAGAAGGTTTGGTTAGCGACATCCAATTTAAAGATGCTTTGCCCTTCAAAGAAATTGGGACCTAAATTTATAGGCCCCTTTTGCGTTAGGCGGATGGTCAACAAGGTGGCTTACGAACTTGTCCTCCCTGACACACTCAAGATCCACCCGGTCTTCCATGTGTCCCTGCTGAAACCAGTGATCCCAGATGCCTTCCCTGAACGAGAATCTAGACCTCCGGAGGCCATAACGGTCGAAGGAAAAGAAGAATTTGAGGTAGAGACAATCCTGAAGTGACGAAGGAGGGGGGGCCAGACCCAATTCCTAATCAAATGGAAGGGCTATGGCCCTGAGGACAATTCTGCGAACCTGTGCCCTGTGAGTTTTGACCCGGATTGTACCTGACCTTGCTTTATTCTCCTGCCCTGACCCTTGCTTTGTCTGACCTCTCTCCTGGATGCCCCCTATTGGATCTGACCTGCTGTTGCTGACCTGGCGTGTGACCCGACTACTTTCTGCCCACTGCCTTGTACCTTACCGTCCTCTCTGTTACCGACCCGGCCTGTCTGACCTTGCTCAACCATCCATCCATCCATGGCAGTGGGATCTTCAGACCTCCTCATATCAGACTCTTTCCCATGGGAGCCCTCGGCGCATACCGCTACCACTGACGGACGTACCCAGTAGCCACGACCTGGTCTCGGGGTGCTCCAAGTCCATCCCCACCATCAGGGGCCCTGGTGAACAAGCACTCTGGGACTTAGATTCCGTGCGCTGGGGACGCCTATTCAGTGGAGTGGTAGTGGTACCGCCGGGCGGTCCCTTACACCTTCCTTCTGTGCTTGTTCATGTTTTGACCCCCCTGCCCTTGCATAGCATACTCATAGCGACCTAGGAGGTGGAGAGTTAAATGATAGGTCCCCACATCCTGTTCGTATCCCAACCACAGTCCTCAGTTGCTCTTAGATACTTCTCGTTGCTCAGAGTAAGAAGGTGGATTCAGCCGACCTGGTCATGTGTGGATCAGAAGATGCCAAAGCTCTTATTGATGGGCACTGATCTAGAAGCTGCATAAGATACCACTATGGCCATATCACACTGAGAGACATTGATTGGAGAAAAATCATTAAGTTCAACTAACAAACAAATCCTATTCAGTAACAGACACCCAACACCTATAGACACTAGCAAAGAAATGAGGTTTGTTGGGAGTGAGGAGGGGTTATGTGCAGTCCTCACGTTTTTTTTTGTCAGTCTCTAATAACCTTGAGGTACCCAGCTATCATCCATTTGTCTATGAATCTGCCTGTGCTCTGTACTGTATGAGCAAGAAAAGATTCATTTTGATTTGTTCAGGCACAGTCCAAAAAACAAGTTTAGCCCTTTACACTTCACTGCTGTATACACAAATCTAATTTAGTGCTGGAAATACCGTAATTGCAGTTGGTCTTCTCTTTGGGCTACTGACGTAGATTACACCTTTTCATAGTTCAACAGCACTGAAAGTTGACCTTAATTGAACAGTATAGGACACAGTACACCACAAGTTGTATACTGTATGCTGCTACCTTCAGGTGATTGGACAGTCTTCTATCAACTTTTGATTGCTTGTTTCCATTTGCTACATAGCTATTTTGAGATCAGATACCCTTAGTGTGTACCTTGGGGACCATACCTGGACCCCACTGTGTGAAGCTGGCCTATAATATTTGCTTGGGCATTGGATCCTGTGTGGGGCGCTCACCTTGGCATGAAGAGCAATGTGTGAAGTTAGCTTCAGGGTGCTTTACAGATCTAGGACCAAGGTCCATTTCTAAGGTTTCCAGATCCCTTTGGGGGTATGCTCATCATTGAGGGCAAAGTTGGGACCTTATTTTGGCCCAGCATTGTGGATAAGACATGGGTTCCCTCTCCTGAAGCTTATGAAGCACAAGCTCTGAGAGTGAAACTATACGTAGGCACTTACACTCCCCATAGACACCCCGCATTCAATCTCCAAATGCTATGAGCCAAAATAACATAAACAATAAATAGTGCTACATGCAGTCCAACACCAATATGGAAATACTGTTTCTGTGCCACTGAATCTTCCCAAAGTGCTTCACCTCCTGTGTTACCACAATGCACTCACCGTTATCCATGACCTTCTTATTTAAAAGTAAAGGTCATAAAGCTCTGTTTGTACACCGCCATTCCACTTCCTGGACCTCAGCCTGAGTTCCAAATACCGTAAATGATGTAGGGATTTGGCTGGATATAACAACCATAAGCAGCCTCTACATTTTTATCCTTGAAGCTCCCAGCTTCCTGAGGGCGCCACATGGCTAAACATGGCTTACGGTTGTTATATCTGGCCAAATCCCCATGTAGTAGTAGTATTTGGAATACATGCCGCGGTCCAGGAAGTGTAATGGTGGTGCACAGACACGGAGTGTATTGGTGCCGAGATATTGGGCACCACGTTTTGTAAGTACAATTTTTAATACTTTTTATTGCCAAGTCTTAGTTAAATACTGCACAATGAGAGATTCTGTCTTTGTGGTCCTTGGATGACATTGATGGGAAGACATCGGGTACATAGGACAAGCGATGATTGGAGGAAAAGTGAGGAACAGCGGGTGAAGAGCATCTGGGCCAAACAACGCTTTATGACCTTTTCTTTTAAATATGAGGGTCATGGATCTTTGGTGAGTGCATTGTGGTGACACAGGAGGTGAAGCACCTTGGGAAGATTTGGTGGCACATAAACAGTATTTCCATATTGGTGTTGAACCGCATGAAGCATTATTAAGTGCTTGTTATTTTGGTTCATGGCATTTAGAGACTGAATGCAGGGTGTCTATGGGGAGTGTAAGAGCCCACTTATAGTTTCACTTTAATAACTAGGTGCAGCTACAAAAAAAATATTGCAACACACCTGCTCTTAAAGGGGCAGTGACAAAAATATTGCAACGCACCTATATTGCAAAGGTGTACATAAGGTTCCACTATATTTGTATTTCACTTTTGGTATTATGGTTTTGCACAGGTAGCAATTTAGCTTGGAGGACAGGTACCATATATTTTTATTTCTACAAGCTATAGCTTTGTGCCAAATACTCTCTCTGTGGACATCCTAATTGATGTGGGGTGCGCAAGTCTTTGCCTAAAAGCACCTGATTCTGCATAGCCAAAACCTCTATACCAGGGGTATTGAATTAAAAATGAGGCCCAGTCACTAAAATGTCCTTCCGGCCAAGGTCCGAATCTCAAGTTTGTGCTATGATTCAGAAAGATTGTAGTTAGAGTATGTCTATCAAAAATGAGAAATGTACAATTTCCATAGCACTTGCCACCGTCAGAGTACCCCCTTATATCAGGGGTCCCAATCAAAGTGCCCCCTTAAGTAATGTGTTCCCATCAGAGTCCCCCTTACATCAGGTATTACCATCAGAGTGCCAACTTACATTAGTTGTCCCCATCAAAGTGTTCCATTATATAATGTTCCCCCATCACAGTGACCCTTTACATGAGGGTGTCACCATCATAGTGCCCCCTTACATCAGGTGTGCACATCAGAATGCCCTTTTACATCAGTTGTCTCCATCAGAGTGCCCCTTTACATCAGCTATCCCCATCAGAGTTCCTATTTACATCTGTTATCCCCATCACAGTTCCATTTTACATCAGGTATTCCCATCAGAGTGCCCCCTTACATCAGGTGTACCCATCAGTGCACCCACGTACATCACTTATCCCCTTTACACCACATTTCCGCGTAAAAGTGCCCCTTTACATCATATTTCCCCATCAGTGTGCCCCTTAACATAAAATGTGCACATGAGCATGCTCCTTATTTTATATTAAGGGGCACACTGATAGCCACATTTTATGTTAAGGAGCACACTGATGGGAACAATATATGTTGTGCTCATCAGAGTGCCCCTTAACATAAAATGTGTCCATCAACATGCCCCTGTAAATCTCTTTAAAAGTGCACACACACCCCATACCTTGAGGGCAGGCAGGGAACGGGAGCCAGCAGAGGTAGCAAGCTGCAGGGGGTGAGAGCTGCGCGAAGAACTGTGCTGAAGGGGGCGAGGCACACGTGATGTCACACCATAATTTGCGGGCAGGCAGGGAACAAGAGGTGGGAGAGATAGTGAGCTGCAGGGGCGGGGCGCACATGTGGCGACATTGGTTGCTGGGATGCCCGAGGTTCCAGCAACCAATGACTTCTGAGTAGCAGAGATCTGGTGTTTTAGACTGCAGGGCTGACGGTCTAAACAGGAGCATCATTCGGTCCATGCTTGGATTGCGGCCTGCCATTTAATGACGACTTCCCTATATTAAAAGACTAGCTAAGTAAACAAAGAACTGTTCCCATACACGCACAGTTAGATTGTGCACTCCTCAGAAGCTGCTCTGAAGCTTTTTACTGGTATATATCCTATGAATAAGGATTTCAAAAAGAACTGGTCTATTATGGTAGTGGTTCCTGACATTTGTTCTCAATAAACACCATGCATTTCTTATTGAGGATGTTCGCTCTTTTAAAGTAGAACGAAAACCTTTTTTTCATTTTGGATAGAGTAGGGGAGGGATTATTACCCGTCAGGTTTTTTGCCATGTGTGTGTCATTATGGAGATTTCACTTTACTTTCTGCATCATAAGCCAAAATAGGAAGTGATATAAAATCATTTCAAGGACAGGGACATAGACAGCCATATAAAAACTGGACAGGGATTCTAATCCTCCACTTTATCCAGCCCTGCAGCTGACAGTTGCTGCCATGCTTTTCTTGTCAGACTATTACTGATCCTGTCTTTGAAGACACGGCTCTCAGATACAGCTGATTTCAGCCCTATTGTTTTGTGTGTATGCTTTTGAAATGTCATTCAACAAGTCTCAAGACTATGTCCACGTTTTGTGGCTAAAAGCTTGATCTGCTGAACATGCTCATAAGAAACGTCTATTACACATGCCCTTTGATGGTGAATGCCCCTTTGGGGTAGCCCTTGACAAATAAAGGAAGTTACTTCTACCCCTCAAAAAAAAAGCATAAGTCTCCTACTCCTACTTTTATTCAAAGAAAGGGATTCCTTCATACTCCCCAGGAGGCAACCTCAAACCAAGACTTACCACCTTCAGCCGTAAGAACAGGTCGACCATGCCTTCTCAGAAACTATCTTCACAATGAAGTGGCCCCTCCACTCCTCAAAGTGTGTGTGTGCGTGTTGGGGGGGGGTATCTGTTGGCATTCTTGACAGGATTTGAGACAACCTGGACCCTTGGGTCCAATCTATGATTATAAAGGGGTATAAATTGAGATTCTATCCCTTCCACTTGGATTCTTACTTTCAAATCTGTTAGTACCAGACCAAAGGAAGGCAGATTTTATGACTGCCTTGCACCAACTTCAAGGCACAAGTAGTGGTTGCACCAGTTCCTTCAGAAGAACAGCTTTAAGGTTTCTATTCAAACCTATTCACAGTCCAAAACCAAATGGGAGCATTTAAACACACCAAAATTATTGCCTATTCCACCCTGCTTCTCAGACACTGACTTTAACACCATGGCTGCTGAAACCCAATTCCTAAAGGACAGGGGTGTCTCTGAGCTATTTCCATCTTACTCAGAGCAAGGCCACTCAACTCCCACAAGATTTACCATTGTATATTGAAGGCCTTCTATGCTGGCGCAAGGACAGAAGGCATAACTTAACCCTAGGGAATACTCTTAGACTTCTTAAGTCTAGTCTTGCCTCACAATCCCTTACCAAGACTGTTCTACAGGGAGTTGCTGATATCATTCCCCCCAGTCTAACTCCTGTGTCACCCTTGGAATCTCAACCAAGTGCTCCCTGCTCTTCAGAAACCATCCTTTGAATCAATTAGAGATATTTCTTTGGAAAACATCCTTAAGTCCTCATGCACACTTGATGTTTTTAAAGCTGCTGTTTTTGGCTTTTGACATTTTTTTCTACAGCCAGTAAACTCCCCAGCATGTTATCCTATGTGTCCATGCACACATAGACTGTATTTAAAGTTTTTTGGCTGGAAAAAAACCCAGCACTAATGGTTTGTAGAGGTTTTTTAGGTGTAAAAATGCTGTAACGTGGTAAAATCGTGTTTTTGGACATTTTTTTTAACCCCAATTTTTTGGTAAACAAAACCCACTAAAAAACAACACAAACGCGGGTAAAGCGGCAAAACGCGAATGCAAAAATGCTAAAAAACTCATGTTTTTAACAAGACTTTACACAGCTAATATTACCAGCGTTATCAAAACGTCCAGTGTGCATGAGGACTTAAGGTTGCCTTTTTTTGGTTTCCATCGTATCTATTAGATGTTTTTCTGAGTTAGCAGCTCTCTTTTTAAATGACCTTTTCTTGTTTTGGATAAGGAAAAGGTGGTTTTGAGATATTCGTTTTGGCCTAATATAGTCTCCTTTCACCTCATCAAGGACACTTCCCTATGCTTTGCCCCAAAACATGACAAGGAACATACTCTACAGTGCCTGGATATGGTCAGGGCTGTTAGTCTACATAAAAGCCACAGCCTCTATTCACAAGAGTCCCTCTTTATCAAGCCTATGGGCTCTCGTAGAAGGCACCCTGCCTCCCTGTCAGGAATGGACTCGCCAATAGTGGTGGGACTCACCTGCCTTGTGGTTTGCAGTACCAGGATTTACCAGCAGGTGCTCTCAGCAACCAGAGGCTCACTTCTGCAGTCAGCCAAAACACCTGAGGCTGATTGCAGGAGGTGCATATAAGGAATGGCCAGACTTGCAATCAGCGCCTTGGTGTATGTTTTCCCAAGAGCCCCTGTACCTGCATCCTGTCTGATCCTGCTTGATCCCTGACTCTGATTGAACTCCGCCTGTCCTGACCTCTGCTATTCCTGACCACTCTCCAGTCTGCTCCTTTGGTACCTTGTCTGCCTGATTGTTCCTGACCCGGCCCGTCCGACCACGCTTAGTATTGTTCTTTTGTCCTGACCTCTGCTATTCCTGACCACTCTCCAGTCTGCTCCTTTGGTACCTTGTCTGCCTGATTGTTCCTGACCCGGCCCGTCTGACTACGCTTAGTATTGTTCTTTTGTTACCTGTTGGGGGTTTTGGTTTGGTTTGTTTGCACTGTGTTAATGTTTAGTCTTGCACTGCATTTATGTATTGTTTAGTCTTAAATAAATTATATTGTTTATACTATATCTGAAGCCTGCGTTTCTCTGTGTCAGTCCACACACCTCTGGTCATACCCGGGGCCTTGACATTACACCAAGGCCAATCCTGACCAGAAGTGGCTGCACAGGGAAGCCATCTTGGCTTATTGTTGCTGGGAAGGATGAATCTTGATGAGGTGGTGTATTTGTCTCTGCTAGTGTTTGATGACAGAGATTATGCTTATCAGACTCTGAAGGAGTATACCCGGGATCAACTACTAGAGTGCATAAGGATCGCTCATTGCCTAGTAGATCAGGGCACAGAGTTCTCTGAGGTGCAACCATTGATTCAGGTTTGTGCAGAGTTGGTTTCATCTGGTACCCCCGAAAGCAGGGATGAATTTTTGGCGCCATTTAGTGCTCACCAGGTAGAGTCCCTGGTATGGTTATTGGAGGATGATGTAGATTACTTTCTGGAGCGTTATTCTGCATGTTCACAACAGGTACTAAGAGACTGTTAAACGCAGTGCAGTCTTTGACCAGACAGGCTTTGTGTAAGCTGAGCTTTGTTCAACCCATACTGCAGACATGGTCAGACTTTTTGCACCCAGCCTCAGTCAGCTTGCAACGTCATTCCTCTGCTCAAGGCACTCTTCCTGCATCCCCAACAGCACCCCCAGTGACTGCCCAGTATACTCTGCTAACTACCACCTATCAGTCCCCTGCTCCCACTCGTTGCACCTATCCTTTCTTTAACCCTGTAAAGAAGTCCTCTGTAGCAACTGCTCCCTCCTTTGTTCCATCCCCCATCTCTTCTCTGCCTACAGCTGCTCTATCCACTTACAAACCTGCGCTTACTTCCTGTGCGCCAGTAATTAAAACCAGGAAAAAGCGAAAATTCTTTCCAACCAGTACCATCTTGCCAGTATCCAAACCGGTCAGCCTGCCGTCTGAGAACCCGCCTTCCGTGGTTCAGCCTGGTGCCCCGGCACTCGCAAGTCAGCCTGATACCCTGATGCCAGATGACCCGGTGCCCGCTGTTTTGCCATATGACTCGGTGCCCGCTGTCTTACCAGATGACTCGGCGCCTGCAGTCTTGCCAGATGACTCGGCGCCCGCAGTCTTGCCAGATGACCCGGTGCCCGCTGTCTTGCCAGATGACTCAGTGCCCGCAGTTGAGCTTAAAGCCCCAATGCCTGCTGTTGTGCCAGATGACTCGGCGCCCGCAGTCTTGCCAGATGACTCGGCGCCCGCAGTCTTGCCAGATGACTCGGCGCCCGCAGTCTTGCCAGATGACTCGGCGCCCGCAGTCTTGCCAGATGACTCGGTGCCCGCAGTCTTGCCAGATGACTCGGTGCCCGCAGTCTTGCCAGATGATTCGGTGCCCGCAGTCTTGCCAGATGACTCAGTGCCCGCAGTTGAGCTTAAAGCCCCAATGCCTGCTGTTGTGCCAGATGACTCGGCGCCCGCAGTCTTGCCAGATGACTCGGCGCCCGCAGTCTTGCCAGATGACTCGGCGCCCGCAGTCTTGCCAGATGACTCGGCGCCCGCAGTCTTGCCAGATGACTCGGCGCCCGCAGTCTTGCCAGATGACTCGGCGCCCGTAGTCTTGCCAAATGACTCGGTGCCCGCAGTCTTGCCAAATGACTCGGTGCCCGCAGTCGAGCTTAAAGCCCCGATGCCCGCTGTTGTGCCAGATAACTCGGTGCCCGCAGTCTTGCCAGATGACTCGGCGCCCGCAGTCTTGCCAGATGACTCGGCGCCCGCAGTCTTGCCAGATGACTCGGCGCCCGCAGTCTTGCCAGATGACTCGGCGCCCGTAGTCTTGCCAAATGACTCGGTGCCCGCAGTCTTGCCAAATGACTCGGTGCCCGCAGTCGAGCTTAAAGCCCCGATGCCCGCTGTTGTGCCAGATAGCTCGGTGCCCGCAGTCTTGCCAGATGACTCGGCGCCCGCAGTCTTGCCAGATGACTCGGCGCCCGCTGTTTTGCCAGATGACTCGGTGCCCGCTGTTTTGCCAGATGACTCGGTGCCCGCTGTCTTGCCAGATGACTCGGCGCCCGCAGTCTTGCCAGATGACTCGGTGCCCGTAGTCTTGCCAAATGACTCGGTGCCCGCAGTCTTGCCAAATGACTCGGTGCCCGCAGTCTTGCCAAATGACTCGGTGCCCGCAGTCGAGCTTAAAGCCCCGATGCCCGCTGTTGTGCCAGATAACTCGGTGCCCGCAGTCTTGCCAGATGACTCGGCGCCCGCAGTCTTGCCAGATGACTCGGTGCCCGCTGTTTTGCCAGATGACTCGGTGCCCGCTGTCTTGCCAGATGACTCGGTACCCGCTGTCTTGCCAGATGACTCGGTGCCCGCTGTTGAGCTTGACGACCCGATGCCCGCTGTTTTGCCAGATGACTCGGTGCCCGCTGTCTTGCCAGATGACTCGGCGCCCGCTGTCTTGCCAGATGACTCGGCGCCCGCAGTCTTGCCAGATGACTCGGCGCCCGCAGTCTTGCCAGATGACTCGGCGCCCGCAGTCTTGCCAGATGACTCGGCGCCCGCTGTTTTGCCAGATGACCCGGTGCCCGCTGTCTTGCCAGATGACTCGGTGCCCGCTGTTGAGCTTGACGACCCGATGCCCGCTGTTTTGCCAGATGACTCGGTGCCCGCTGTCTTGCCAGATGACTCGGCGCCCGCAGTCTTGCCAGATGACTCGGCGCCCGCAGTCTTGCCAGATGACTCGGCGCCCGCAGTCTTGCCAGATGACTCGGCGCCCGCAGTCTTGCCAGATGACTCGGTGCCCGCAGTCTTGCCAGATGACTCGGCGCCCGCAGTCTTGCCAGATGACCCGGTGCCCGCTGTTTTGCCAGATGACTCGGCGCCCGCAGTCTTGCCAGATGACTCGGCGCCCGCAGTCTTGCCAGATGACTCGGCGCCCGCAGTCTTGCCAGATGACTCGGCGCCCGCAGTCTTGCCAGATGACTCGGTGCCCGCTGTCGAGCTTAAAGCCCCGATGCCCGCTGTTGTGCCAGATGACTCGGTGCCCGCAGTCTTGCCAGATGACTCGTGCCCACAGTCTTGCCAGATGACTCGGTGCCCGCAGTCTTGCCAGATGACTCAGCGCCCGCAGTCTTGCCAGATGACTCGGCGCCCGCAGTCTTGCCAGATGACTCGGTGCCCGCTGTTTTGCCAGATGACTCGGTGCCCGCAGTCTTGCCGGATGACTCGGTGCCCGCTGTCTTGCCAGATGACTCGGTGCCCGCAGTCTTGCCAGATGACTCGGAGCCCGCTGTCTTACCAGATGACTCGGTGCCTGCTGCTCCGCCTGGTGGCCCGGGGCCCAGCCTGATGTGCCTCTGTCCGGTGCCCAGCCTGATGTGCCTCTGTCCGGTGTCCAGCCTGATGTGCCTCTGTCCGGTGCCCAGCCTGATGTACCAGTTCTTGATATCCCGCCAATTACCGGATCCGGGCGGTGGAACATTTTGCCCATTTAGGGCGGTTTGGAGCGTCCTGAGGCCGCTCCTTGAGGGGGGGTACTGTCAGGAATGGACTCGCCAATAGTGGTGGGACTCACCTGCCTTGTGGTTTGCAGTACCAGGACTTACCAGCGGGTGCTCTCAGCAACCAGAGGCTCACTTCTGCAGTCAGCCAAAACACCTGAGGCTGATTGCAGGAGGTGCATATAAGGAATGGCCAGACTTGCAATCAGCTCCTTGGTGTATGTTTTCCCAAGAGCCCCTGTACCTGCATCCTGTCTGCTTCCTGCTTGATCCCTGACTCTGATTGAACTCTGCCTGTCCTGACCACTCTCCAGTCTGCTCCCTTGGTACCTTGTCTGCCTGATTGTTCCTGACCCGGCCCGTCCGACCACGCTTAGTATTGTTCTTTTGTCCTGACCTCTGCTATTCCTGACCACTCTCCAGTCTGCTCCTTTGGTACCTTGTCTGCCTGATTGTTCCTGACCCGGCCCGTCCGACTACGCTTAGTATTGTTCTTTTGTTATCTGTTGGGGGTTTTGGTTTGGTTTGTTTGCACTGTGTTTATGTTTAGTCTTGCACTGCATTTATGTATTGTTTAGTCTTAAATAAATTATATTGTTTATACTATATCTGAAGCCTGCCTTTCCCTGTGTCAGTCCACACACTTCTGGTCATACCCGGGGCCCTGACACTCCCACTCCACTATTGCAGGGACACCACTCTCTTTGTGGAATCCTGAGTGTAGACTGGGAGCATCTTATCTAGGTTTTATTTTTACAGTGTATGTAAACTCAAACATTAAGCTTCTCTTATTTGTTCCATTTTGGCTTGATAAATTTATCATTTAAAGCATCTTATTATATCTGTTTGATAAGTTCCAAAAAATACATACTGATCATATCAGAAATTCAGAGCTGTCTTGTTCACTGTGCCTGTGTTATCTCAAGGATTCTAATTAACCCTCCCAGTCCTTATCATGGATTACAAAACAATTGGCTCTGTGTTGTGGCGCAGATGAGAGGAGAAGCAATTCTGTAGTTTATCCAAAGACAACTGGACAGTGTTTGTACCATTTTTTTTCCAAATTGGGCCCAAAGTGTCAATATTTTGTGTGGCCACCATTATTTTCCAGCACTGCCTTAACCCTCTTGGGCATGGAGTTCACCAGAGCTTCACAGGTTGCCACTGGAGTCCTCTTCCACTCCTCCATGATGACATCACGGAGCTGGTGGATGTTAGAGACCTTCGCGGATCAACCTTCCATTTGAGGATGCCCCACAGATGCTCAATAGGGTTTAGGTCTGGAAACATGCTTGGCCAGTCCATCACCTTTACCCTCAGCTTCTTTAGAAAGGCAGTGGTCATCTTGGAGGTGTGTTTGGGGTCGTTATGTTGGAATACAGCCCTGCAGCCCAGTCTGCTTCAGTATGTCACAATGTTGGCATTCATGGTTTCCTCAATGAACTGTAGCTCCCCAGTGCTGGCAGCACTCATGCAGCCCCAGACCATGACACTCCCACCACCATGCTTGACTGCAGGCAAGACACACTTGTCTTTGTACTTCTCACCTGGTTGCCGCCACACACGCTGAACACCATCTGAACCAAATATGTTGATCTTGGTGTCATCAGACCACAGGACATGGTTCCATGTCCTTAGTCTGCTTCTCTTCAGCAAACTGCTTTCTTGTGCATCATCTTTAGAAGGCTTTGTTTCTGGGATGACAGCCATGCAGACTAATTTGATGCAGTGTGTGGCGTATGGTCTGAGCACTGACAGGATGACCCCTCACCTCTTCAACCTCTGCAGCAATGCTGGCAACACTCATATGTCTATTTCCCAAAGACAACCTCTGGATATGATGCTGAGCACGTGCACTCAACTTCTTTGGTCGACCATGGCGAACCCTGTGCTGAGTGGAACCTGTCCTGTTAAACCGCTATATGGTCTTGACCACCGTGCTGCAGCTCAGTTTCAGGGTCTTGGCAATCTTCTTATAGCCTAGGCCATCTTTATGTAGAGCAACAATTCTTTTTTTCAGATCCTCAGAAAATTGGTGCCATGTTGAACCTCCAGTGACAAGTATGAGAGAAATCGATAACACCAAATTTAACATACCTGCTCCCCATTCACACCTGAAACCTTGTAACACTATCGAATCACATGAGTCAAATGACACCGTGGAGGGAAAATGGCTAATTGGGCCCAATTTGGACATTTTCACTTAGGGGTTTACTCACTTTTGTTGCCAGCGGTTTAGACTTTAATGGCTGTGTTGAGTTATCTTCAGGGGACAGCAAATTTACACTGGTATACAAGCTGTACACTCACTACATCACATTGTAGCAAAGTGTCTTCAGTGTTGTCACATGGATAGAATCAAATATTTACAAAAAAGTCAGGGGTGTACTCACTTCTGTGAGATACTGTGTGTGTGTGTATATATATATATATATATATATATATATATATATCAGGTGCGGACTGACAACGCATGGGGCCCCCGGGCAATAGGGGATCGTGGGGCCCCTGTGTCCTTGCCCAAACTCAAAAAAGCCTATGAAAAAAGGTACCAGGGGCATCTCATGGGGCCCCCTACTGACCTCGGGCCCTCGGGCAGTGCCCAAGTTTCCAAATGGTCAGTCCGCCCCTGATATATATATATATATATATATATATATATATATACACACATACATACACACACGCACACACACATTGCCAAAAGTATTGGGACACACCTCCAAATAATTGGATTCAGGTGTTCAAATCACCTCCATGGCCACAGGTGTATAAAATCAAGAACCTAGGCATGCAGACTGCTTCTACAAACATTTGTGAAAGAATGGGTCGCTCTCAGGAGCAGTAATGGAGGCCATAGACGGGGAGAAAAACGGCCGATTTTTCTTTTAAAAAACGAAAAATCGGTCGTTCAAGCAGCCGACGTTACCAGCAATGGTAAAAAAAAAATCGGCCGATTTTCATCCCGTCTACAGCCGGCAAAAAGTGTCCCTGCAGAGAGCTCTGCTATTTCTTTGACAGTTCTTTGACAGTTCCTTGACATTTACAGAGGTTGCAACAATGTATCTATTTGTATCCATTTAGGATACAGATGTTTTTATTCGGATACAAATAGATACAATGTTGCAACCGCTGTAAACGTCAAGGAACTGTCAAAGAAATAGCAGAGCTCTCTTTTTGCCGGGCTGGAATTCCTCTTATTTTTCATTCTTCTTCTTCTTCATCATCATCATCCTCTTCTTCTTCACCATCATCCTCTTCTACTTCTTCATCATCATCATCCTCTTCTTCATCATCATCATCCTCTTCTACTTCTTCATCATCATCTTCTACTTCATCATCATCCTCTTCTTCTTCATCATCATCCTCTTCTTCATCATCCTCTTCTTTTGCTTCTACTTCATCATCATCATCCTCTTCTTCATCATCATCATCATCCTCTTCTTCATCATCATCATCATCCTCTTCATCATCATTATCCTCTTTTTCTTCTTCATCATCCTCTTCTTCTTCATCCTCTTCTTCTTCATCCTCTTCTTCTTCTTCATCCTCTTCTTCTTCTTCATCCTCTTCTTCTTCTTGTCTTCCTCTTGCAGGTCACTGCTCATGCGCAGATTTTTTATCGGTAAAAAATCGGCCGATTTGCCCATTATTGCCGCGAAAATCGGCCGATCGGCAAAATCAGCCGATTTTTTTTCCAACTTTACCGATAAAAAAAATCTGCCAAAATACCAAAAAACGGCCGAACAAATAGCCCACTAACGATCCAAAAACCGGCCGATTTTATTTTCGGACGAAAAATCGGCCGATTTTCAACCCATCTATGGCCTGCATTAGTCTGGCTGAAAAAAGACAAAAGTCCATCCAGTTCAACCATAAAAAAAAAAAAAGTTATAATCCTATACCAGTGATGGCGAACCTTTTTGAGCCCAAGTGCCCAAAACTGCAACACAAAACCAACTTTTTTATTTCAAAGTGCCAACACTACAATTAACCACTTGCCTACCGGGCACTTCTACCCCCTTCCTGCCCAGACCAATTTTCAGCTTTCAGTGCTGTTGCACTTGACAATGACAATTGTGCGGTCATGCAACACTCATTTTTTCACACAAATAGAGCTTTTTTTGGTGGTATTTAATCACCACTGGATGTTTTATTTTTTGCACTATAAATGAAAAAAGAGCAAAAAATTAAAAACATAAAAGGTTTTCTTTGCTTCTATTATAAAATTTTGCAAACAGGTAATATTTCTTCTTTGATGTGCGTTGGTGAGGCTGCACTAATAGGCAGCACTGATGGGCATTGATGAGACAATCAGATTGTTCCCTGGATCAACTTTACCTGTAAATGTTAGTATCCAGTTGTATTATGTGTATCTAAGAAATAATCCAGGCCTTTTTTGAAGTAATCCACTGAGCTGGCCAGAACCAACACTTGAGGGAGTATATTCCACATTTTCACAGCTATCACTATGGAGAAACCTTTCCGTGTTTGGAGATTAAATTTCATTTCCTCCAGACATAAAGAGTGCCCCCTTGTCCTCTGTGATGACCTCAGGGTGAATAGCTCTACACCGAGTTCACTATATGAACCACTGATGTATTTAAACATGTTGATCATATCTCCCCTTAATCTCAAGAGAATAAATTCAGTTCCTGTAATCTTTCTTCATAACTGAGCTCCTCCATGCCTTTTATCCGTTTGGTTGCCCTTCTCTGTACTTTCTCCAGTTCCTCAATGTTTTTTGTGAATTGGTGCCCAAAACTGAACTGCATATTCCAGATAAGGTGTTACTAATGATTTGTACAGGGGTAATATGGTATCTCTCTCTGGAGTCTATACCTCTTTTAATACAAGAGAGGATTTTGCTTTCTTTAGAAACCGCAGCTTGGCATTGCATGTCATTATTAAGCTTGTGATCTACCAGAACTCCCAGATCCTTCTCCACCATTGATTATCCCAGTTGTACTCCCCCTAGTATGTATGATGCATGCATATTCTTAGCCTCCAAGTGCATCACCTTACATTTATCAACATTAAACCTCATTTGCCACATAGTTGCCCAATTAAACAGTGCATTGAGGTCGGCTTGTAAGTTAAAGGCATCCTGTAAGGACGTTATTCCACTGCACTGCTTGGTGTCATCTGCACAAACTAAAATGGTATTTTTAATCCCAGACCCTATATTTATAATTAAAAAGTAGGGGTCCCAACACTGAACTTTGGGGTACACCACTGACAACCCTAGACCATTCAGAGTATGAACCATCAACCACTACGCTTTGAATATGATCTTTTAGCCAGTTTTCTATCAATTTACATATGGATTTTTCCAAGCCTGTAGACTTTACCTTACACATTAGCCGTGTGTGGGGAATTGCGTCAAAAATGTTTGCAAAATCCAAGTATACCACATCCACCACCACTCCTCTGTCCAAAGGTTTTGCTCTCCTCCTCATAAAAGAAATCAGATTTGTTTGAAAACTTCTGTCTTTCATGAATCCATGCTCTTTATTACTTAAAATATATTTTTTCCAGCGATAACTCATCTATGTGATCTTTTATTAAACTCTCCAGTATCTTCCCAACTATAAAAGTTATACTAACAGGTCTATAATTACTTGGTAAAGATTTTGACCCCTTTTAAAATATTGGCACCACATTGGCCTTACACCAATCCAGTGGTACTATGCCAGTCATTAAGGAGTCCCTAAAAATTAGAAACAATGGCTTTGAAATGACAGAGCTCAATTCTTTAAGGACCCGTGGGTGTATGCTGTCCGGTCCAAATATTTTTGGATCATATCAATTGTGAGCCAATGTGGATCATCTGGAGCTGTGTCAATACCATGCCCATTATGGACAAGAGCTACCCCATGCTCCTTTATATACACGGAGCTGAAAAAGGTATTTAATAAATTTGCCTTCTCTTTGTCCCTAGTCATGCAATCTAGATTATTTCGTAAAGGGCGTACATGCTCGGACCGGACCTTTTTACTATTAATATATTTGTAAAAAGGTTGGTCCTGCTATCTTTTGCAATCTGTCATTCGGTTTCAATTTTTGCGTCCTTTATTTCCTTTGTGCATATTCTATTATATTCTTTGTAATGTTTAAATGATGATAGCGTTCCTTCATTTTTATATTTAATAAAAACTCTTTTCTTATTATCTAAAGCTTTTTTTTTTACTTTGGCCGTAAGCCACATAGGTTTGATTTTTAGCCTTTTAAACTTGTCGCCCACGGGAATATATTTTGTAGTGTGCTCATATACAGTCTTTTTGAAGAACTCCCATTTCTGTGTTGTGTTCATTTATGCCAATATTCCCTCCCAATCTAAGTCTTGGAGAGCAGCTCTCAGCCTTGGAAAATTAGCTCTTAAAATTGAGCGTTTTTATTTTACCCACATGTGCTTGATGATTACAGCTAACAATAAATTAAATCATGTTATGGTCACTGCTCTTTTATATGGACATTCATAATAAGCTCTGTATGGTTTGAGATTACCAGGTCCAGCAGAGCATCATTCCTAGTAGGGGCTTCTATAAACTGTATCATAAAATTGTCCTATAGTAGGTTTAAAAAAGTTTGCCCTTTAGCTGTCCCTGCAGTACCATTACTCCAGTCAATTTCCGAGGCGTTAAAATCCCCCATTATTATCACTGTCCCAACCCTTTCAATCTCTGCAAGGAGCCGAGTCTCCACCTCCTCATTAACACTGGGAGGCCTATAACAAACTCCAATGATTACCTTTGTAGCACGCACCTCCATGTGCAATTCCATCCATAATACTTCAGCCTCATCACACTCTCCCTCAACTAGGTCCTCTTTCACACTTGCTCTGAGATTACTTCTCACATAGACAGATACCACCACCTTTCCTATTTACCGTCTCTCCAAAAGAGAACATAGCAAGTAATATTAATGGCCCAGTGATGTGAAGAATGAAGCCAAGATTCAGCAATACCAATTAAATCATAGTTCTCTTCATGCATCAAAGCTTCCAACTCACCAATTTTGCTTGGCAGACTTCTGGCATTGGTGAACAAACACTTTAATTCATTGACACCTTGTTCACACGCATTTTGCATATATGTTATTTTCATACAAATGATACCAATTCCACTGGCTGTTTGTAACATAGGAACCTTATCTGCCATAGCCTTCCCCCCCATCTTTCCCCATTCCACCCACCAATTTGTACTGACTCCTGTCTGATCGGTCTACCCCATTATAATCTAATTCTCCCCTGCCCCCCAATCCTAGTTTAACCACTTGCCGCCCCGGCCACTGTAGAAATACGGCGGCAGGGCAGCACTGGCAGGCAAAACCACATTTTAAAACGTGTGTTTTGTAAACAGATAGGGGGCGCGCACGAGGCGTGCCGCCGCTCTGTCCCGCCGATCACCGCCGCGGATGTCAGTCGCCGGGTCACAGCCAGTCCTTAGCGGCTGTTTCCCGGCGATCGGCGGTAAACAGTGACAGAGAGCACAGCTGCAGTAGCTGTGCTGTCTGTCACTTCCTTGTCAGCTTGAGGACGAGCTGATCGAGACAGAAGAGTTTCTCTCTCTCGATCAGTCTTGTCCCGTGCAGCACACCCCCCCGCCCCCTAGTAAAACACTCCCCCTCACTCAGATAACCCTTCCCTGCAAAATAAAGTTAACCCCTTCCTCCCCAGTGCCATTAGTACAGTGTCAGTGTTTTTTTTTTTTTTGCACTGATCACTGTATTAGTGTTTTTGGGGATGTCAGTGACCCCAAGTCAGTACCCCCCAATGTCAGAATGTCCACCGCAGTCCCGCCATAAAAGTCGCTGGTCGCTGCCATAAGTCACTGATCGCCGCCATAAGTCACTGATCGCACCCATTATTAGTATAAAAAAAACCCTAAAAATCCCAGTATCTTTCCCGCCATTTGTAAACGCTATAACTTTCATGTAAACCAATTAATTTACACGTATTGTTTTTTTGTTTTTTTTAGCAAAGACATGTCGCAGAATGCATTTTGGCAGAAATTTATGACTAAATTTGATCTTTGCATTTTTTTTTTACTGGACATGTTTTATAGCAAAAAGTCCAAAATATAGTTTTTTTTCCCTCAAAATTGTCAGACTTTTTTATAGCGCAAAAAATAAAAACCGCACAGGCGATCAAATACAACCAAAAGAAAGCTCAATTTGTGGGGAGAAAAAGGATGTAAATTTCATTTATGTACTGTATTGCATGACCGCGCAATTGTCCGTTAAACTAGCACAGCGCTGTATAGCAGAAAAATGGCGTACGTTGCAGTATTTATACCATAGTTTGTAGACGCTATAACTTCCACACAAAGCAATCAATATACACTCATTGGGATTTTTTTTACCAAAAACATGTAGCAGAATACATTTTGGCCTAAATTTATAACCAACTTTGAGTTTACTATATATTTTTTATAGCTGAAAGTAAAAAAATATTGTTTTTCTTCAAAATTTTTGGCCTTTTTTTGTTTATAGCGTGAAAAATAAAAAGCGTACAGATGATCAAATACCACTGAAAGAAAGCTCTATTTGTGTGAAAAAAAGGACGTAAATTTTGTTTGGGTGCAGCATTGCATGACCGCGCAATTATCAGTTGAATTTGTGCAGCGCCAAGTAGCAAAAAGAGGCCTGGTCATTAAGGGGGGTAAATCCTCTGGAGCTCAAGTGGTTAAATACTCCTCCAGCCTTCCCATAAACGTCTCCCCTAGCACAGTTGATCCCCTTCCATTTAGGTGCAAATCATCGCTAGCATATAGGTTGCACCCCAATGAAAAGTCAGCCCAGTGCTCTAGAAACCCAAATCCTTCCCTCTTACACCTGGTCTTCAGTTTTCTAATCTCCCCATCTTTCCTGAGTTGCTACTAAATATTCCACCAACCAAAGTATAACAAAAGTGGAAGCAACTGGAAACAACTCAGCCATGAAGTGGTAGGCCACGTAAAATGACAGTGGGGCCTTCAGATTAGCACAACAGTGCGTAGAGAGCTTCATGGAATGGGTTTCCACGGCCGAGCAGCTGCATCCAAGCCTTACATCACCAAGTGCAATGCAAAGCGTCAGATGCAGTGGTGTAAAGCATGTAGTAAAGGATATTTAGTGAGCGCTACCTTAAAATAAAAATGAAAGTATATATATATATATATATATACATACACATACACACACAACAATGTTAATAAGCTGCTGATACACCGAAAAAGGTAACCAAGAAAAACCTCCAATAATACATGTATATCCAGATAAAATGGTGCAGCGCTAAGTGATGATACACGATTATTACACACAATAATATGCTATTTCAAACTTATGCAAATACGTGATATCACTCTGAAGGTGATCATTAAATATTTAAATTAGTTCAATGTGATGATGTGGATCATATAGAAATCACAATTCCAGGTGAGTGGACGTCCTGATCCAGGAGTGATAATTGGTGCAAACCACACAAATGGGTGAAAAACGCACTCACCAGATGTGCGTTTAAGATACGCAATAAATAATCCTGCGTCACCAGGCCATAGATCGGTCGTCAGATCTCTGGTTGGGTTATCCCACGGATCACCATCCAGGTTCCACAGAATAAAAGGTCACCAGGATCCGCTACCAGGTATCACCACCAGAATCATATTTTCCTCCAAATGGGCACTGCGAATGATAGCACTCACACAGAGTGCCCAATAAGAGACCACATAGCGTGATACTGCTTAAGGTACCTTTATTCAAGGATGGTGGGTGTATAGTTCATAATAAAAAAATTTCAAAAGTTACTGACCATAAATTCCAAGGTGTCCACCTGCGGTGGTTAGATGTCCTGTTGCTGCAGCCCCTGACGCGTTTCGTGCGATGCACGTAGTCATAGGGATAAGGGCTTGCAGCTTCGGACATCTATAATGGTGCTATTTATATTTGTTAATGACAATCGCGCCTAATGCGCCCGCCATTTTGTCGGCTATTGGCACATGCGCAATGTACTCAATATGGGATCAGACTTCAAAATCTTCCAGTTATTCTTAATAATGCTGGTTATCTTTTTGTGCTGTGTAGAATAATTAGTGATAAAAGGACATATCTAAAAAGTTGACATTAACTTGACTATATTCAAACGTGAGCTTAATGTTTGAAGAGTTAAAATTCAAAGTGGTAAAAAAATTAAAGAGTGCTTGTTGATTTTTTTTTACCACTTTGAATTTTAACTCTTCAAACATTAAGCTCGCGTTTGAATTTAGTCAAGTTAATGTCAACTTTTTAGATCTGGTGTTAATAAACCACAATGGTAGAATAATGACCGAAACTTATTTTAAACCAACAGATAGAAATGGTTTTATTTCAATAGACAGTTGCCACCACCCCGTCTGGTTACGTAACATTCCAAAGGGGCAGTTTTCTAGAATTAAGCGCAATTGCACTAATGTAGACACATACTATAAACAAGAGGTAATCATTAAAGATAAGTTTGTTGAAAAAGGGTATGATGTTTCTACCCTTGACCATACCATTGACACCATAGGAAAATTTGACAGAAATCTGATGTTAAATAATATTTCTAAACAAAAACCAAAACAGATATGTCCTTTTATCACTAATTATTCCACACAACACAAAAAGATAACCAGCATTATTAACAATAACTGGAAGATTTTGAAGTCTGATCCCATATTGAGTACATTATTGCCGGAGAAACCGGAAATTATTTTTAGGAAAGCGACATCACTTAGAAATAAAATCGCCCCTAATATAGTGGATCCGCCCAAAAGTATAACTATGTTTACTAGCCTAAAAGGGTTTCATCCCTGTAAGAAATGTGTCATCTGCCGATGCAGTAAGCATACAAATAAAAGTAATTATTTTATATCTACAACATGGGGCAAGCGTTATGATATCGAAGATTTTATTACTTGTACAAGTAGATTCGTGGTGTACTTGCTCCAATGTCCGTGCAACCTTCAATATGTTGGGCGCACCACCAGACGTCTTAGGGACGGGCTAAAGGAGCATGTCAATAATATTAAAAAGGGGTATAAGGAGCATTCCTTGTCACACCACTACAAGATCCATCACAATAAAGACCCATCGTCACTCAGATTTATGGGCATAGGTATTATTAATGCCCATTGGCGAGGAACAAATAAAAAGCGAGCAGTGTCACAGCTCGAATCGAGATGGATCTATGAATTAGGTTCTTTACACCCCAGAGGATTGAATATAGATTTCGATCTAAATTGTTTTTTAGACAATAGTTAGTATAAGGAGGACACATGCTAATGTTTGTTCTACTCTGTTTCATATATGTTCTTTTAGCATATTCTTTTATCTAGTTTTATAATAATAACCATTAACTATTATGAATAAATAACATGTATGACATCACCGTATCCATTAAATGACATTTAGCGCTAATATTTTATATTCCTCGTCATCATTTTTTATCATTCTGCTTTTTATCTTTTTGTTTTTATAACTTTGTATTTTATGCTTCTAGTTTGTTTCTAGCTGATGTTTTAGGTCCTGACTATATATTCCTTATTTATATACATCTTTTGTGACTGCAAATTTTATATCCTTTATCTGACCATATATTTGCTATGTATTTGTATTTATTTTTAGTGCTATTTATATTGTTTGTCTTTCAACATTTTTAATGGGAACCAATAAGCTATATATTTAATTATACATAATGCCAAATATGATCCTGGTTTATATTTATGTATAACAGGATGGGTTCCGCATATTAGTATATACTTACAAATGAATTCTAATCAATGTCTCATGATTCTTAACAATTTTAATATGTACTAGACGAAGTTTCTATTATATTTTACATTAGAGACTCGTTTTCTATTTGACATTTAAATCCCAATACGGCATAAAAAGATTAGGCTGCACAATCCGTGAGGACTATTAAAGATGTGCCTTACCATCCCCTAACACTGCCAATAAAATGGCGCCGCACTAAGGGAGACTATTTGTGGATTATAGATCGCAACTGCGATCCACGGCAAAATGGCACCGATGACCCGCGCATGCGCCGTGGTCTGGCAAGATGGCGCCGACGATCTGCGCATGTGCCGATAGCCGACAAAATGGCTGCCGCATTAGGCGCGATTGTCATTAACAAATATAAATAGCACCATTATAATGTCCAAAGCTGCAAGCCCTTATCCCTATGACTATGTGCATCGCACGAAACGCGTCAGTGGGGCTGCAACAACAGGACATCTAACCACTGCAGGTGGACACCTTGGAATTTATGGTCAGTAGCTTTTGAAATTTTTTTATTATGTACTATACACCCACCATCCTTGAATAAAGGTACCTTAAGCAGTATCACGCTATGTGGTCTCTTATTGGGCACTCTGTGTGAGTGCTATCATTCGCAGTGCCCATTTGGAGGAAAATATGACCCTGGTGGTGATACCTGGTAGCGGATCCTGGTGACCTTTTATTCTGTGGAACCTGGATGGTGATCCGTGGGAAAACCCGACCCGAGATCTGACGACCGATCTATGGCCTGGTGACGCAGGATTATTTATTGCGTATCTTAAACGCACATCTGGTGAGTGCGTTTTTCACCCATTTGTGTGGTTTGCACCAATTATCACTCCCGGATCAGGACGTCCACTCACCTGGAATTGTGATCTCTATATGATCCACATCATCACATTGAACTAATTTAAATATTTAATGATCACCCTCAGAGTGATATCACGTATTCGCATAAGTTTGAAAAAGCATATTATTGTGTGTAATAATCTTGTATCGTCACTTAGCTCTGCACCATTTTATCTGGATATACAAGTGGTGTAAAGCATGCCACCTTTGGACTCTAGAGCATTGGAGGCGTGTTCTCTGAAGTGATGAATCACGCCTAACAGTCCGATGGACAGCTCTGGGTTTGGCAGCTGCCAGGAGAATGGTACTTGCCTGACTGCATTGTGCCAAGTGTAAAGTTTGGTGAAGGGGGGATTATGGTGGGGTTGTTTTTCAGGGGTTGGCCTTGGACCCTTAGTTCCAGTGATAGGAACTCTTAAGGCATCAGCATACCAAGACATTTTGGACAATTTCATGCTCCCAATTTAGTGGGAACAGTTTGGGGATGGCCCCTTCCTGTTCCAACATGACTGTGCACCAGTGCACAAAGCAAGGTCCATAAAGACATGGATGAGCGAGTTTGGGGTGGAGGAACTTGACTGGCCTGCACAGAGTCCTGTTCTCAACCTGAGAGAATACCTTTAGGATGAATTAGAGCGAAGACTGCAAGCCAGGCCTTTTCATAAGACATCAGTGCCTGACCTCACAAATGCGCTCCTGGAAGAATGGTCAAACATTCCCATAGACACACTCCTAAACCTTGTGGATAGCATTCCCAGAAGAGTTGAAGCTATTATAGCTGCAAAGGGTGGGCCAACTCCATGTTGACCCCTACGGACCAATACTAGGATGCCATTAAAGTTCATGTGCATGTAAAGGCAGGCGTCCAATACTTTTGGAAATATAATGTAATTTATTTGAAAATTGATCAATCCTCATGTGCTCATTTCTTGAGGCCCTAAAAGACCAGGACAGTACAAATATCCACCAAATTACCCCTTTTTTTGGAAAGTAGACAGTCAAAAGGTATTTAGTAAATGGCATGGCGAGTTTATTAACGTAATCTTTTGTCACAATTTTTTGGAAATTAAAGTTGGGGGTTCACAATTTTTTTTCCATACGGTCACCAGAGCAGTACAGCATCATCATATTACTTGTGATCAGAAATACTGACTGATAAAAGTACCGTATTTTCCAGCGTATAAGATGACTTTTTACCCCTTGAAAATCTTCTCAAAAGTCGGGGGTCGTCTTATACGCCGATATACGGCATACTGACACTTTAGGGGGGCGGCGCCCCCCCTCCAATGGAAGGGACACTAAGTACAGTGGTGGGCAGGGGCTGCTGTTTCTTACCTGGCTCCGGTCCCACGACGATCCGGTCCAGGAAGCGCGGCTGCTCCGTCTGTTCGGCCACTGGATGTTCGCGTGGATGCTCGGCTCCGCCTCCTCACTGGTGATTGGCCGCCAGAACTGTAGCTCAGCAAGGCACACAGGCGGCCAATCACCGACGAGGGAGCGGAGCCGAGCGGCCCCGCGAAAATCGAGAGGAGCGGCCGGTAAGTGTGCCGTGTAGAGGTGCTGCTGCAAACACATATGCTGGCTGCAGCAGCACCATACTATAACAGGTCAGCAAGTGTAATTGGTGTCAGTGGGAGGAATAGTGCCCCATCATTGGTGTCACTGATACCAATGATGGAGCACTATTCCTCCCACTGACACCAACGATGGGGCACTATTCCTCCCCCCCCCCCCACTGACACCAATGATGGGGCACTATTCCACCCCCCCCACTGACACCAATGATGGGGCACTATTCCACCCCCCCACTGACACCAATGATGGGGCACTATTCCACCCCCCACTGACACCAATGATGGGGCAGGATTCCCCCCACTGACACCAAAGATGGGGCACTATGCCTCCCACTGATACTAATGATGGGGCACTATTCCTCCCGCTGACACCAATGATGGGGCACTATTCCTCCCGCTGACACCAATGATGGGGCACTATTCCCCCCGCTGATACCAATGATGGGGCACTATTTCCCCCCGCTGATACCAATGATGGGGCACTATTCCCCCCCACTGATATCAATGATGGGGCACTATTCCCCCCCACTGATACCAATGATGGGGCACTATTCCCCCCCACTGATACCAATGATGGGGCACTATTCCCCCCCACTGATACCAATGATGGGGCACTATTCCCCCCCACTGATACCAATGATGGGGCACTATTCCCCCCCACTGATACCAATGATGGGGCACTATTCCCCCCCACTGATACCAATGATGGGGCACTATTCCTCCCACTGGTGTGCATTGCTAGAGGGGTAGTCTTATACGGCGAGTATAGCCCAAACACTACATTTTAGCAGGAAAAGTAGGGGGTCGTCTTATACGCCGGAAAATACGGTATGTAAAAACAATTATATAATTTTCTTGGATTTTTAAAAGTGGTTAAACTTTTTTTTTTCTTTTTTTAAATACTGTAATCAAAGTAGTTCAGTATCATCATAGTCCCCTAGTACTCTGGTAGGGTTAGTTTAGCAGGATTTTTTTATGCTGTTACTGCTTATAACAATGATCACTGTTATAAGCAATTATTAACTACCACAAATGACTTTCCATTCAGAACAGCTTGCTTTCTGTTGACATGCTATGATTGGCTACAGCTAATCACCAGAGGCTGAGTGTCAGGTACCATGTGATAGCTGTGGGCCAATCACAGCTTCACAACACTAAGCAAGCAGTCATGTATGGAAACCATTCATGACTGTTTTGTTCACATTGTAATCATGTGATCACTATGATTGATACCCCAGCTAGTCACAGGATCAGGGAGCACTAGAGGACATGTGCCAGGCAACATACCCTTGTGTCCCTGTGCTGATCACACACAGTAAAAATATTGTGGGTGAACAGCAAGTTGATTAAAAAAAAAAAAAAAGTACCCAAATCTAATTCCTCTTTGAGGGTAGAGTTCACACCAGTGCAATGCGATTTTGTACTGCGGCTGCAGTGCGACATGGTTAGTTTCTGATACCTTTTTTGTTTTTACATACTTACTGCGACTCATGAGTCACCGGTTGTTAAGGTTCCAGCATGCGACTGCATCCTAAAAACAAGTGTGGGGTCCCCCTCAAAATTCACACCAAACCCTCATCCAAGTATGCAGCCTGGCAGGGCAGGAAAAGGAAGGGGGGGGTTGAACAAGCGAACAGCACCCTCCGCCAAAGCATCTTGTACCCATGTTGATGAGGACAAGGGTCTCTTCCCCACAACCCTGGTCCTTTGGTAGTGAGGGTACAGAATATGGAAGCCCCTCATGTAAATGAGTATGGGGCACATAGTACCCCTACTCATTTACTAAAAAAAAGCAATAGTAAATTAAAAGCACAAGGCAATTTAAAAAAATAAATAAAAATATCATCCAATGTAAATCTATCAAACACCTGGCTACCCCGCACAGAAAAAAAGCCCAGTAAACAACCGCTGTCGCTTGACACTCACCGAATGTCAGTGCTGCTTCCAGTGATCCTGATGTTATAGGGCGGTGGTTATATGTGACTTCGAGGTCTCTGAGGGCCAGCATGTGCATCATAGGGGGTGGTGACCACAATCCTTTGTTTACTTAGCAGCAGGTGGAAGCAACAACATTGGTCATGTTTGGCGGGGTTTTTTTCCCCTCTGTGTGGGGCAGCCATGTGTTATTATTATACAGGATTTATATAGCGCCAACAGTTTACACAGCGCTTTACAAAACGTGTTCATCATGATTGACAGTTGACTAACATCAGGGGACAGCTTTATGTATACTTTTAAAAAATTTTTGGTGACTGGGTAGGGAGAGCTGGAATCTGATCCGATATGCTATCCTATCACACCCACAACCACCAGGCCAGGGTTGTGGGGAAGAGGCTCTTCTGAACATCAAAGGGACAAAGCGCTCTGCCGAGGAGGTCCCATGTTGAGGGCATGTGGCCTGGTATGGTTTGAGAGGGCGCTCACTCATTCCCCCACCCCCTTTCCTGGTGTGCTGGCAGGTGCCAGCTCCTTAACAACTGATGACTTATCCCTTCTGCTAACAGCAGAGATGAGTCACTGGTTGTTAGAATGCTGGTAGGTGACTGCCCCTAACAACCAGTACAAACTGCACTCAAAAATGCACAATTCTATTCAAGTCTATCGACCACAAAATCTCGCTATTTGCACCAAAGTGACCCTTCCCCAAAGTTGCATTGCTGCTGTGCTGCATTGATATAAATGAGCACCATTGGAAGCAATGTTATTTCCACGGTCATGATTCAGTGAAACCCAAGGTGCATCTAAAATCAATGTGAAACAGGCCTAAATAATATCATTACTGTGCTGCAGCCTTACAACACGAATTGATCTGTGGAACGAAACTGGGCCACCAGTGATGAGAATCAGCAACTCCTGCTGGGGGAGAAACTAGCTGCATGCATACAGTGTGTAAACAGATGTGCCTAGCAGTGGAACAGCCAGATTTATACAAATCAATGTGTCGCCCAAGTCATGCAAGTTTAAAAAAAAAAAAAAAACCCTGTTGCCAGTAATTTCACAGCAGCTACAAAAATCCTTTAGATATGGCCATAGATTTCCTGCTCCAACCTATTTGGTCAGTGAGCCAGCCCATCATGATGATGGGATAATACCTGGAAGTAGCAAGAGCTTTGTTTGCTTGTTTGCTAGGGCAGTTTGGTCTAGCTGCTTCAGAGTTTAATGTCCTTCTCTCCTACATTCCTAATATCCCATCACTAGGAGGAGCTGGCTTTTTTCCCCATTTTATAGAGGGTCTTTTAAGCTGGTAATAAACTACTAGATTTTCAAACAAAACGTTCGTATGAACATTTGTACAAAATATTTTAGTACATTCGATGACTTGAGGAATGTCATTTGATAGTACTTCAAGATTTTGTTTTCTTTTAACATTAAATTTTTAAACAAATAAACTTTACTGAATGAAAACCACATATGCTGTTAAACTGGCAATTGACGGATTAAAATTCCACTGGTTCAGCAGGGTCCTAATAAATTTCTATCCACATATGGACAAGCTGGTTTTACTGCAGTCAATCCAATGGATCGACTTCAGTACAACAAGCCTATCCATTTTTTTTTTTCGTTCAATCACTGCCGGTGGCTATATCAGCTGGCAGTGATCACTGAATTCTGATGGCTGGGAAACCTCCTGCTGTCAGAATACAAAAGCTCAGCAGGAGGGATTCCCCCATAAACACTGAAGGGGTTGATGGGGAAATCAAGCAATTTGTTTTCCTGCAACCACAGGGAGAAGAGAAAAGGGGAAAGGGGAAAGAAAAAGGGGAAAGAAAAAGGGGAAAGAAAAAGGGGAAAGAAAAAGGGGAAAGAAAAAGGGGAAAGAAAAAGGGGAAAGAAAAAGGGGAAAGAAAAAGGGAAAAGGAAAGAAAGAAAGAAAGGAAAAGAAAGGAAAAGAAAAAGAAAGAGAAAGGAAAAGAAAGGAAATGAAACTGCATAATGTATGGCCTGCTTCAGGAATGTATTTGTTTGAGAAACATTTTACATCCTGCTCCGTCGAATTTTCTCATCACTATACTTAAAAATGTCAATTTGACCCCATCAACCATTAGAAAATCAAACATCTTAAAACAAATAAATTTAAAATAAAATTATATTACTGTCTGGAAATCTTTGCTCTGAAGTGAACTGTAGTTACCAACTGAATATGCAGTCTTAAATTCTACTATACACGTATTTTATTACATCAGACGGTAAACTGTATTGCCAACAAGAGATCGAGTTTCTATTAATTGAATACACACACAGGTCACACAGTGGAATCATTTTCATAACTTTTATAGCAGCAAACAGTACACTACTTTTTAAAACTTCTAAACACAGGATGTCAAGCTTACTTTGTGCATCCCATAGCATGACAACATACAAGCATCTGTAGTTAAGAAATAAACACTGAGATGCTGCTTTTTAACATGCAAAAGAAAAGAGACTTAAGATGAAATGAAAAACAAAATGGACTAGACAAGATTTGGTCCATCAAATTTCATCTCATGACATATTTACCTTATATAAAAGGAGAAAAAAACAAACAGAGGAAAGTGTGAAAAACAGCAAACCAGAGTTTTAAAAGTACAAACTTACTTAAAAATGTTTTAAACGAAAATGAATAGATTATCACCTATTATGATTCTCAGCTAGTATTCTGAAGCTGATACGCAGGGCACAGACTGGGTTAAAGGTAAACAAGACCCCTAGCTGTAAATGCATTGTATACTGTCCTCCATCTCTCCCCTTCACAGCTCAGAAGGTGGAAATGTCAGTTTTAAAAGGGAGGTAACTTATTTCATTAGTTGCAGCATGTAGTACATGCATGGAGCAATCTTTGAAATGCAGTACACAAAATAAGGAAAAGCTCCAAGCTTTTTGCCAACTAGAAACATTACTTAGACTGATTAGTGATAGGTTAGTGGTAGCCTCATCAATCTGCTGGGAAAAAAAATGGCATCATGAATATTGAAAATCTCCACATAGCAGTTGAAAACACCCTTCCAAGTAGATGGGCTGAAGGAAGAAATGCCAGCACCCATATTTCTATCCTCACTTATTCACCCTAAAGGAAACATTTTTTTTGTTTTGTTTAAAGCTGAATTCCAGGATAAGCAATCATTGTCTAAATAGACAAGGCTTTGTGGTTTTACTTGAATCTTGGCGTGTTTTGTGAATTTCTTCCAGATCTATGCAGTAATCCAGTGTGAAACTTTGAAGGCGCTTCCTAAACAAGGATGCTCTCTCCTTGTTTCAGGGTGACTGGTCTTGCCTCCACCACCAGACAGTCTAAAGTGGGTGGGGCCTGCTGGGCCCCTTCCATTGATCTGCTTTCTGCACAGGCTATGTAAAACAGTTATGTCACCGCTACTTTTGCAACATAATATCCTGTTTTGCAAAGGCATATGATGTACAAAAATAGGATGTCCTTCTTGGCTATTAAGGAATATATTTAAATTAAAATTTAGTGCATGCCTTAAGATATCCATGTTAAAATATTCAGCCTGATAAGCTTTTAAAATACTTGTTGCTATATGTAGGTTGTAATTCTATACAAGATAAGCCATATTTTCACATTACAAATGCAGGTGCTGCTTCCTGCTTAGTAGTTCTGTACAATGGATTTGTATTAATACGCCCCTCAATGCAAACCTTCTATAAGTCTACTGATGTATTGTGCAGATTTCCATTGCAGCAGTTGTCTAAGAAGCTAACCTATTCTATCTAATACAGAAAAAGAAAATGATATCCAATTTGTATATGTATTACAATGAAAATATTATACAGCAAGCACACAAAATGTTAGTCACATCTAAAATGATTTTAAAGGTAAACATTACACTTCCTCAAATTATGTGCTCACTGAAAACGCGCTATACTTAAGCATGTTCAGTGGGGCATGGCGGTTATTCGCATACTCTGTGAAGCAATAGGATAGGATACCATTGGTGCAGTGCACTGGCTCATTGTAATGCCAGGTAAGGGCTGTGCCATGGAAACTGCCACAGGTGCTACAGACACTGCAACTGGTGCCATGGAAACAGGTGGAGGTGCCATTCCTTGAGCAATTGTTTGTGCCAGCGCAGCAGAAAGTGGTGTAATTTCAGGATTTAACTGAGGGGCTGCATTGGTCTGTGTAGGAGCAGGGGCACCAGTGGAAGCCACCAACTCCTGCTGAGTAACTGCTCGAGGCTGCAGTGCCTGACTGCTTAATGTCGTGTGGGTTTGTGCAATGCCATGGTTGTAGTTAGTCACATTCCCTTGGGTTGGTGTAATGCCGTGGTTGTAGTTAGTCACAGTCCCTACAGCTTGCTCACTAGTTGGAGCAGTGGTACTCAGTGTGCTAAGTGTAACAACTTTGGCTTGGCTACGAAACTGAGCATTCTGGTCAAGTAACACTTCATTAGTTGCTGCTAAGACAGACACTTGCTTTTTCAGCTCCTCAACACGTCTACGAAGCATGACATTCTCTTCCTCTAACATGCGGTACTCAACTGGGGATACATTATAGTATCCATCATAGCCTACACGCCTCCTCTTCATCACAGGATCATCAAATCGATCCCTATAACGATAATAGGAGGAAGCATAGTATTCAGGTTCAGAAAGGCCATCATAGGAGCCATAATGCTCATAAGCACGGTTTGTGGTTGTAGAAAAGTTTCCAGTAGCTGCACTTGTAGCCATAGCTCCACTTTGCCTGTCACTTGAAAATTCAAACTGATAATCATAATCTCTCCGCATGTTGCGGAAATGCCGAAACTTGCACTTCTCACCGCGCTGGCAATCGCCCTTTAGGAAATCTCTGCAGATAGGAATCTCATCTTTATTAGCTATGTCTGTAGGAGACAAGCCAAGTCCAGCTGCAACCTTATTACGCAAGCGAGAAGGTAGCTCTCCTGTTTTCTTGTAATGCTCTTCGTCATCCTTGGTACCATGAATGAATCTGCAGTTAATACGCACACATTCCTTATTCTGGAAATCATGGCAAAAAATAAATTCATTCTTTTGCACTCCAAGGTCAGACACATCACTGGAATCTGGATGCTTGAAACGGCAGCGCTTGCCCCGCTTGCACACATTACGCAAGAAGTCACGGCACACATAATCGACTGTTGAAGCCGCTTCCTCACTGCCACTACCGCTGCTGCCGCCGCCATTTGCATAGTTATCTCTGTTCGGCATGATTTTTTTTTTACTGCGCTTGCTTACGCTGCGCCTTAGTATCTGCGACGCACCAGGCAAAGTAGTGCTTTGAATAAGAGCTGGAAGAGAGAACATTATATTCAGCACAAAATATAGGCTTTAACAGTAATACTTAATATTAAATTAAAAGCTCCTAAAAACACTAGAGGTTAAAATAATAATACACATTCATGGATGCCTCAAAGTTAAAAGGCCCTAGTCGACACTGTAGAAAACAAATACATCCACATCCTACTAAATGTATTTGTAACCTAATATCTTCTAAGGTCGACTTATGGCGTACAAACAAAATTTACCGTGAAAGCAGAGGCTTCTCAGGGACTATGCTGCTCTAAATTACATGTTTCCCTTAAGAGCAAATATAAGACTGGGTTTTTCACAAAATGCTGAGATTTCACATTCTGAGTTTAATAGATAAATATGTTTTCACTGAAAAAAATCATCCTCCTTTAAAAAAGGTACAGACCCCAGACACAGATACCACATTTAAAGTGCTACTAAAGACTTTTTTTTTTTTTTAAAATAACACACGTCATGCTTACCTGCTCGGTTTTGCACAGAGCAGCCCGGATCCTCCTCTGCTCAGGTCTCCCACTGGCGCACCTAGACCCTTCCTCCTGTCAGATGCCCCCACAGCAAGCAGTTTGCCATGGGGGCACTTGAGCAGGCTTGCTACCAAGCCATGGCTCTGCTTATCCACTCACACACAGCCGCGGCTCAACCCCAACCCCTTCTGATTGGCTCAATGGCTGCGATTGACAGCAGCGGGTGCCAATGGCTCATGCTGCTGCATCAGCCAATCAGGAGCGAGAATCCCCAGAGAACCAAGGCTCTTGTGGACATTGTTGGATTGGGAGGGGCCTCAGGTAAGTGTTGGTGGGCTGCTAGACATAGAAGGTTTTTTACCTTCATGCATAAAGCCTTTAGAACCACTTTAAAAAAAAAACAAAAAAACAGCACTTAAAGAATGCCTTATGGTTAAACTTTCTGCCATTACAAGCACTCTAAAGAAGAACTCTGGAATAGTGTTAACATCTGTAGCTATATGTGGAAACTCCAGAAAAACCGCTAATGTGATTTTTCTTAAAAGGAAGCATTTTGTATAAAACTCACTGTTAAAAAAAAAAAAAAAGTTATTTCTTGCCCTGCTTCTTTTTCAACCTTTGGGCTCTAGTAGGAGGGAACTCAGAAGCGGTGATTTCCTGTTGGTGTTTGTCGCTGCTCATTGAGACTACAAATCCCATTGTGTGTGGCAGATCATTGTTCTACTCATAGGACACCACTGCACACTCTTCTCCTACTTTCCCATTTTGAGGACGTGATACTATACATTATCCGCACAGTATTGGGCATGGATGTCATGAGATTTGCATAACCTGCAGGCACAAATGGAGACTCCAATTCTGTCAGTGAGGTCAGAGAAGGAAGTCTCCCGGCCCAACACTAACTATGCTACACAGTGAGCGGATGAGACTAAGCAGTCAGACTCCCGTGTCCGCCCGCTGCAGAGAGGGGGGGGGGGGGGGGAATGTATAAGACCGGTGACCTGGGGAGAGGGCATATCAGCCACTGTTCTTATGAACAGGAAATGGGAGGGGTAGAGGGCCTTTCATGCAGTAAAGAGTGCTGGATTTCTCACTGGAAAGAGGACTAGAACAAGAACATCAAGAATTTATTGAGAGGTATGGAAGCACCTGTATTTGTATATAAAAATATTTTCCCCGGAGTTCTGCTTTGAAGTCCACACATGCTGATAAAAAGGTTGTTGGTCATTTGTAAATATTTTCAGGACACTAATTTCACCCACAGTCATGAGAGTGTAAGTCCAGCCCCAAAACCCCTCAGCATCTGCATTATATACTCTATATGGATATCCTGTCTTACATGTTAAAGCTGCAGTATCCTCTGTTCAATACTCTTATATCCCGGAAATCAGTTATGGCACTCACCCAGCTGACTTTGGAGAAAAAAAAAATGCTCTGCTTCACACATTAAAGGGTTAGTTCACCTTTTCAGAAAAGATAAAAAAAGTGAACACCCTGCACTCTCCCCAGTCCCCGCTGTACCTACCTCCGTGAATCATGAACAGTTAGTACCCATGCAGCTGGTGCAGCAGTCTGGGTATTTGAAGTCCCTGCTCCTCTCCCTCTTCATTATGCAGGGATTCCAGGATGGATCAGAGCTCTGTGCTGGCACTGACCAATCAGAACAGCTCTGATCCATCCCGGAAACTCTGCAGAAAGAAGAGGTAGAAAAACAGTTGATTCCTGGACCACTGCACCGGCTGCGTGGGCACTGAAATCTCATCACTCATGAAGGCAAGCACAGCGGGTACTGGGAAGGGTACATGGTGTTAGTTTACTTTTCCTAAAAAGGTGAAATTACACACTTTAAGGCTAGCTTCACACAGCTGGTAAAAGCAGGTTCATCAGTGTTTTTACCACCAAAATTCCTTCAGCTGGGGAAAAACAGGCATTTAAGATGAGTCACCTCCTAAAAACCTGCAAACTGCTACTGAAAATTGACGCATCACGGATCACTTTTAAAAAGGGCAGTAGGGACTGCTTCAAATGTGAAAGAGGCCTAAACGCTTTTACAACCCATTAGTTTATAGTTAACTGTAACTGGTAGCCCTAGAATTATTCCTCTCACTCTGCTGGGCACGGCAAATGCTTTGCTGACATTTTCATAACAACTCCCTTCTTGAGTACCAGCCTAGTAACTTTTTCCATTTGGGTCCTCTAAATAAAACATTTACTCCTGGTCTCGATGATTGAAGTTAGGCTCCTCCCAAAATATTAAATTCTTTTGATAAAGAAGTGTTTGATACTATTGAGATTTCCTCTCTTCACGCCCTGAGCAGATGTAGGTGGACATACAACTGTTCCAAAAGGATTAGATAGGTCCATTTTTTCTGCATCACAACATGGAGAAAAAAAACAGAATGACCATGAAAGTCATACATGACTTCCATCTCAGTTCTTACTTAGCAGGGGATAGATACACCTACTGAGATGGAATGAAGGCTCCCTTGTGAAAGGAGTCAAAGTGGACAGGTCTGCCATAGATTTGACTTTATGCATAGATCAAAGCAGACTGTGTGAAAATGTTATGTCCGGTTATCCTGTAACCCCCCCCCCCCCGGGTAAAAAGTTACAAAAACCTCACAAGAACTAAATGTTACTCACCTTATACCCCAGCTCTGGTCTCTTGCCTTGGGACAAAGGTGACAACACTGAAGGATTCTGGGAAAGCCGAGGATCCAAAATCTCGTGAGAGGAGGCTCCAATGCTGGACAAGAGCACATTCTCCCAACAGTTAGGATCCTTTAAGAAGTCCCAGTGAAATCACCCTGAGTTAGACAGTGGCACCAAATGTCAAATGTGTAAAGTTTTACTTTTTCCCCACTACTGATTTTTCATCATGGAATGGAGAGGTTGCAGGGTTAATATTTACCGCTTCCCAACCGCCCTATAGCAGATATACTGCCACAGGGCGGCACGGGTGCGCAAAATCACATATATATACGTGATTATGCATTTCCTGGGTAGAGGGCGTGCGCAAGGCGTATGGAAGCGAGTGTTGCCTGGCTGTGCAGGACTATAAGGGGACCCAAATCTAGCAACTTCTAAAGTGGTAGTGCTTCATGAATAAACCCCAATACCTCATTCACACACAGAGCTTTAGCAGGAATGTTGTTGTGTTTGTGCCCAGTAATGATTTAAATCATTACTGAATTACATTTCTTTTTTGGAGGGGTGCTTGTCAGTTAGGCTAAGAGCAGCCCTGAGAGACTTGCATAGTTTGACTTTATATATACGCAATAGAGTAAAAAAAGTTGTACACAGTGTGTTGCGTTATAATAGCACATCTCGCCACCCAGCGAAATAGATACCAGCCTACATGCTAAAAAGGAATATTTTAGCATGAGGCTAACGCGAATAGACCCTTACTCGCTTCCTGACCTCCCTATAGCAGATATACTGCTACAGGGCAGCATGGGTAAGCAAAATCAAGTATATATGTGATTTTGCATTTCCGGGTAGGAGGGGCACAGCACAGCCATCCAAAGCAGTGTGCTTAGAGTGAAGCACACAGACACAGAACAGAGTGAAACAGCACACAGTTAACCCTTTGATCACCCCACATGTTAACCACTTCCTGCTCAGTGCCATTAGTATAGTGTCAGTGCTTTTTTTTGTAGCACTTATCACTGTATTGGTGTCACTGGGGATGTTCCCCCCAGTGTCAGAATGCCTGCCACAGTCCTGCTATAATTCGCTGATTGCCGCCATTACTAATAAAAAAAATAAAAAAAAATCCATTATATATATATCTCGCAATTTGTAAACGTTATAACTTTCACATAAAACAATTAATTTACACGTATTGGGATTTTTTTTTAGCAGACATGTAGCAGAATACATGTTGGTCTAAATTTATGACAAAATGTTTTTTGTTTTTTTTTAATTTTTACTGGGCATGTTTAATAACAAAAAGTCAAAAATATTTTTTTCTCAAAATTGTTGCTCTTATTTCTTTTATATAGCGCAAAAAAATAAACACACAGGCGATCAAATACCACCGAAAGAAAGTTCAATTCGTAGGGGAAAAAAAAAAGACGTAAATTTCATTTGGATGCAGCGTTGCATGACCACGCAATTGTCAGTTAAAGTAACAGCGCCGTAACGCATAAAATGGCCTAGTCAGGAAGGGGGGTAAATCCTCAGGAGTGCAAGTGGTTAAACAAAGGGGCTGCAGGGTCTGGCTGATGTAACAGTTTCACTTGTATGTCCTTTTTTCAGGTTTAAACAATTTTTCTTATTTTATTTTGTATATGAAAAATGGTTTAAAAAAATCCTAGACATTGTGACAATTCCCCATACATAAACATTAATGGAAAAGTTCTTAAGGCAGAATCCCCGCCCCCCCCAAACTACACACACATTTGATACTATTACTGAAATCAGCCAAATAAACACATATAATTTACATTGGTTTCTTTCTTAATGTGTTCCTATATGCTAATGTGCCATTCCTCCCATGTAAACCCAAGTCAAAAATTCAACCATTGACTTTGGCGGCCAGCTTTTCCTAAAATTTCTGTGCTGGCCCAAAGACATCTGTGCCAGATCTCACACACAAAATGTAATACCTGGCTGTTTTTTAAATATGTTGCCTTGGCATCAGCAATGCAAGCGCCATTATGGTAGCCACCACTCACGGTGCCTCAGAATACCAAGAAGTAGAAGTGTTACCCCAATATTTCTGATATGTGCTGCTGTAGCATGTCCTTGTGTTAAAAAGGATCTCACTTTGTATTGCTTTCTTTGTGTGAAATACCTTGTGATCCTGCCAGTCCCCCTTCTTTCCTATTTCAAACTGACCACACCAGGCATAGAAAAACACATCCATCTCATTGTGGTCAGTTTTTTTTTTACTGTGGTGGGAGAACAGCCTGTCTGTTTTCCAATGATCAGAATTTTGCTGACGCGCTCCCACACAGCTCTTCCCTGGGTATTGCTATTTCTCTGCCTCATAACACCCCCTTCCCCAAGTCTCCACCCCACCTTAGAAAAAAAAGGTAGTTATAATTGTGCACGTGTATATAAAATTAAAACACACACATTTTGAATTGCACTGCTATTTCAGACTGATTTTTTTTCTCTTACAAGGAAAGTGCTCACATATATTTTAAAGTTGAATTCCAGGTAAAACATATGCCATACCCGTGGAAGTTGGAAGTCACTGCAGTAGACACCGCTACTATCAGTGATCTCCCCCAGCTGCCAGGTCCCTGCTGCATTGTAAACACAGAAGGTTCTCTGACTGATTTCAGGGTGCGGTGGAGAGGGGGGTTTGTCTGCTGCATCAAGATCTCCAACTCATCTAATCAGAGAACACTTCACATTCATTGAAAAAATGCAATGCGCTCCCTAAATGGCTCCTGTGCTGTGCGACCTATGTTCATAATGCAGAGGGGCAGCCACTCGGCACAGCACAGGATCTGGAAGCAAGTGGCAATCACTGGAGTAGTGGTATCTATTACAGTGATTGCCAGCTTCCACAGGTATGGTGCACACACATACTTAAGCCAGCCATACATGGATGGAATTTTAATTTATGTAGGAGCAGTCTTGTTGTATAGAAGTTGATCTACTGATTAAGACTTCTCTACAGCCAACCTTTTGGAAATTTTCTGCATGATCAGTGCCACCAGCACTGATCATTGTATTCTGACAGCGAAGTCTCCCTGCTGTCAGAATACAAAGGACTCCCCCATCCGCCTCAAGTTTGTGGATGTAGGAATTGAACAGATTCATCTCCGGGCTGCTTTACATTGGTCAAAGCTGAACCAGTGTAACTATGCAATTAGAAGTACGGCATAAGTTTTTTTGACCATACTTCTCTTGTGGGTCATAGGAGTGCACTTATTGTTACTGTCTGGTGACTCAAGAGTCCGCTGACAGCGGGCTATTGGCCACTGCAGGCGCTTGAAGGCTCCTAACCAATAGTGCTGAGATCCATCCAGCTGTTTGGCTCCGCCTCTCAGCGGTCACCGCTCTCTGCTCAGGAACTGAGCAACCAGCAGTCATGTGATCAGCCAAATCTCAGGCTTAGAGTAAGTGGCACCTTCAAGCAATGCTGTACCATAGAGGTAAGCATGTGTGTTTTTTTTCATAAACCCATACTTTTCCTTTCAGGGTCAGTTCACACCATGCCTGGAGAGGAATCTCACAGAAATGCAAGATTCACATGTGGCACTGTGTGGTGAGATTTCAAGCCCATTCATTTTGAATGGGCTAAAAATCGCACTGCACTAGAAGAGGTGCAAGCACTACTTAATAAAATGCACTGTAATCGGATCGCATGGTACAAAAGTACCATGGGATCCAATGTGGGCAAACACACTGCATTTGTGGTGTCAAAGAATACGTTCACCTTTGGGGAATATATAAATAACAAGTTTCATCTGTTTTTAGGGTAAAACATGTAACATGTTCCCAATGCTGCAGCTGCTGCCAGATCCTCCCACCCCTCCCTCCAGAGAAGTTCCCCATACTAGTGGTCATTTTTAAAAAAGCGTGATGGCGGAGTGTTTTGCAAATGAACTACAAGTCCCGACAGCCGCTAAGGCTATCGGCTGGTAGTTATTAATGAACTGCCATGGTACTGTAGAGCGCCCTAGTAGTTCATTCATTCTTCCTTTCAGTATATCTGCTTGGCCATACATCCTGTACGGGCAAGCAGGTATACTGACAGGTCTGCAGGAGACATGCATGGCATCACAATCTGCTGATTTCTGATGCAATGCTTTCCAGGCTCCTGCAACCAAAAATTGAAATGCACATTTTATTTAAATCAGCAAAAAAAATGTGCCATTTATTATTTTTGATCAAAAGGCGACCTTATCCTTTAAATGTTTGACACCCACTGCAGATCGCAAAATCAGTGCATTTTGTATGCTGAATTGTACAGGAATGCAAAGCATGTTCCTCTGCAATTGGATGCAGGCATTGTGTGAACCGGGCCTAAAAACCTTACCTGGAATTTAGCTTTAAATTATACACAAGTACCACAATAAATGTAGAAGATGTTTTGGGATCAGCATGCAGAGCTGAATGTACCAGGCTTTTTATTGTGGGGAGGGGGTACTGCCACCCTTATGAGCCCCGGCTTGCCTGGAGAAGTATAGAAGAGAGGGCGGGAAGCTGGTTGAGGCCTGTGTGTCAGTCACACGGGGTGGAGATGACGACACTGGCTCTGGTGCCTAGTCTATCCTCCTCAGAACAGACACTCCATAGGAAGGCTCAGCGCCGACACATGCTGCGTCCACTCCTACGCCATACTAGATGCCTATACATACCTCCTCACACCGAGCGCTTCAGGCTTCAGACAAGTAACGGCTATCAACGGACGGCCTCGGCCTACCTCTGGAGCCTCCACACAACCCCCGTACTGTGCTCACTAACCCCCTCACACACGGAGCACCAACGCCACAAACCCCTAACAAAGTCCTCCCGGAACGACGCCACACCCAGCTCCTGCACCGCACCTGTCCTCACCGCTCATTGGCTGCCGTGAAAGCGGAAACACCGAGCGCGGGCACTAGAGGGAAAGGTCAGGCCTTCTAGTCCGCCTTCTTCCTACTACACTGAGGACCGGCTAGAAAGGGATGGATCACCCTCTAGTGGCCAACATAAATGTGGTCTTGCGTTGTAAGCAGGCCTGTCTGTATAAGGAACAATAAACCAAGTTAAAGCGGACCCTCCCCCTCAGATTCAACATTTACTAATATTATTTGATATTCCCTCCTTAAGGAGGATCACATACCTTTCTTTCTTTGCATCTTTTGCTTCTGTTTTTTTTATCCACCTAGGTGAGCATGACATCAACTGTACTGGGTGCAGGATAACCAGCACTCATGCGCGCCCAGAGATTTATTCGGTTTACATGTTGCCATAGTAACAGCAAAGTACGTGCCACCAGATCAGTGTTGCTTATTTAATCAATATTATGGTAATGTGTATACAAAATGATTCCCCAATAGAGAGCTGGGTTTGATCTGGCTGAATTACACAAGATGGCCAGAGTGCCAAATGCGGAAGAGACAAGGCACTCAGAAAGTCCAAGGAAATGCAAGATAAGGTAAGCATGGAAAGGAAAGGTAAGTACCTCAGCTCACCCCATTAGCCTCCCCGTGCATCACTAATTTACTAACAGACCTATTAATATGGATGTTCTAACACTTCCTCAAACTCAGTCTATCCAAAACCGAGCTCATAATAGTTCCCCATATGCCCCTTCCTCTGACTACTTTGTTAAAGCTGATGGCACAGCTATCAGTCTGTGCTAGGTATAACCCTGGACTCTGAACGCGCCTTTTAACCCCACATCCAATCACTGTCCAAATTGTGCCTCCTCTGCACAACATCTCCAAAATACATCCCTTCTTAACCAATGATACCACAAAGGTTCTAATTCACTTCCTGGTTATCTCTCACTTCGACTACTGCAGGCATGTCCAAAGAATGGCCCGCAGGCCAACTGCTGCCCGTGTTTTGGTTTAATACGGCCCCACAGGTAATTTGGTAATATCTAAAAAGGAGAAAAGCACCTCTAAGTGCAATATGTGGTACATTTATTGAGGAACATAATATGAAACATATGATGAAAGAAAACAAAAGGCTCAGGCATATGTGGTGAAAGCGAAGGACATGGCGGCGTCCTCGATGTATACGTTGTAGTAAGCGCTGGAGGAGACTCGGGATGTTCACAGGGAGCCGGTCGGCATGTGTGAGATCCAAAGATGGCGTCCGGAGTCCAGCCATTTTATTCTGCATATCCTATTAGTATACAAAATGTCTGAACACAGATTCTGACAGCATTCCAAGGTTTTTGCAGCTTATGTTCCCAGGTTATAAATTGGGGGGGAATTGGTGGTCTCAGACAGCTTCAAGATAAAGACTAGACATGATACCAAGTTGTAAGATTAATGGATGAGGTTATGTCTGGATTGAACAAAGGACAAAAGAACTGTTCACAATGATCTGGAAAAAGAGTGTTATTATTTGACAGGAACATTTTTAACCAAAAAATGGCAATTGTATTATCATTAGTATTGCATGAAGTGAATACTTGCTTAACCACTTGCCTACCAGGCACTTATACCCCCTTCCTTACCAGGCCAATTTTCAGCTTTCAGCGCTGCCGCACTTTGATTGACAATTGCGCGGTCATGCAACATTGTACCCATATGAAATTTTGATCATTTGTTCCTCACAAATAGAGCTTTCTTTTGGTGGTATTTACTCCCCGCTGGGCGCTTTACTTTTTGCGCTATAAATAAAAAAGTGCAAAAAATTAAAAAAAAAAAAAAAGTTTCTTTGTTTCTATTATAAAATTTTTCAAACAGGCATTTTTTCTCCTTCACTGATGTGCGTTGATGAGGCAGCACTGATGGGCACTGATAGGCGGCACTGATGGGCACTGATAGGCAGCACTAAAGGGCACTGATAGGCAGTACTAATGAGGTGTCACGGATAGGCGGCACTGATAGACAGCACTAATGAGGTATCACGGATAGGCGGCACTAATATGCAGCACTGATAGGCGGCACTGATAGGTGACACTGATGATGGGTACTGATAGACGGCACTGACTGGCATCACTGCTGGGCACTGACTGGCGGCACTGACTGGCACAACCCCTGGGCACTGACTGGCAGCACTGCTGGGCTGCACTGGTGGGTGGGCACAGGTGGGTGGGCACAGGTGGGTGGCACTTCTGGGCACAGGTAGGTGGCACTGCAGAGTGGCACAGGTGGGTGCACTGCTGGGCACGGGTGGGTGCACTGCTGGGCACGGGTGGGCGGAGCTAGTGGGCGCACTGCTGGGCGGAACTTGCGGGTGGCACTGCTGGGCACCGATCATCAGGGCACTGATCATCAGTGCCCTGATGATCGGTGCCGATCCCCGCTCTGACAACTGCCGGTTCTCGGCAGTACTTTCCTCACGATCTGACAGTGTGAGGAAAGTGCAGCCGAGAACCGGCACTTGCATTTCCCTCTGATCAGCGTGTCATTGGACACCGCTGATCAGGTGGTAAAAGGTCGCTGTGATTGGCCTTTTACCACATCACGTGATCAGCTGTGTCCGTGGGACACAGCGATCACGGAGATCGCCGGGTGCGCGCCCCCTGGGGCGCGCAGGAGAGCGCGTTCTGGGAGGACGTCATATGACGTCCACCCAGAACTGGCCAGCCGCGGTGAAGCCGTCATTCGGCTATGCGCGGTCGGCAAGAGGTTAAGTAATTCAGGTTTTGTATTACCATATTCTAGTTTCATATACAGTACATATATATTTTATCTATATTAATTGGTTTTAGCAATTAATACATATTGGTATATTGTGGATATTATGTTTTTAACATTATAATTCAGTTTGAGTCCATTATATTATAATGTCTGTATGGAGGCACTTCTGAGATAATTCAGAAATCTCAGTAAAAATGACCTCAACAACTGTCTCTAAGATGTATAGGTAGAATTTTTGTTTCTCCATAATCATTTAGTTAATACATTATTTTAAGTGACATGGGTTCCAGTCTGTCTAAACCAGCCCTGTCAGAGGAGCAGTTATCTCTTAATTTAGTGTTTTCTTACCAGCCAAAGGTTAAGGGTCAACTATTAACATGACACAGAAATTTTTTTTTAAATAATTCCTAATCCTATACTGCTCCCTTCAGGTAATTGAAAACATTTAGTAAAGAAAATGACACCTAGTGTGATGTCATAATTAGACGAGATAAGCTTTGCCTGCCTAGGTTTTTTGGGGAAAGATGGACAGAGACAGGAGACAACACATCACAAGACAGGAGAGATGAGACCCTGAAGTGAGCTAACTGAAAGCTGATGACATTACTGACACTATAGAGTCCATATTGGTAACTATAACTTTAATTTTCTTCAGTTAACTTGTATTTGCTTATATCTCCAGCTAAACTGTTTAGTCTGATAACGGTTATGGTTAGTGTGGCGGAACCGTTCCGCCTGGGCTTCCTCGTGCAGAGCAGTGCATCTCACCCAATGGTCCCCTTTTCCGGCAAGTCTTCCAGCACTCTCCCAAGGCAAGTATTATAGCTAAAAACACTCCCTTCCCTGCTCTCCCAAATCACGAGTCGGAACTTCGTGTAGGGTGAAAATGAATGACTCTTTATTAAACACAGCTCAGTATATACAACTTTACTCCCACCCCTACCAGACAGCCTGGCACCAGGTTTTCCCCACCCACAACAAACCCTACAATACAACAATACAGTAGGATCACTATAGAAGTGAAAGACTATAAGGTCACACTTCCCTAAACAAACAGTGTAGAATGTCTATGAAACATGTCCAGCTTTACAAAGGGGATAAAACCAGAACAGAAAGGGCAAAATGTTATGAAAAAAAGGGACGGTTTGTCAGAGCACAAGGAGTTGATGTGAAATAATTTTGACTGCAGTATAAATTATTTTCATTTCAATTCTCTGGTGGAATTTCTCTGAAATATCCAGAAGCTGATTTTAGCCTCTAGCCCAGCCTTCTTCAGGGGTGCCTTGGCAAAATGTCTACAAATTGCACAAAACTTGTATACAAGCCAGCGGGTGGAACAAGCCTGCCTTTTAGTTACACAATGCCACAGGTTTTCATTGTGCACCATTACAACCTTCTAGCCAACAGCATCCCGACATCCAATGACATCATCAATTAATAAGGAGGATGTCGGTTACCTGCACAACATCCTTGATTGACTCTCCCCTGCCCCTCTCCGTCATTGCTGGGGTCACCATAGCTGAGTGTTGGAGAAAAACTGAGGGAGAAGAGAAACAATGGAATGCTAGTCAGTACCAGTGTGCAAAAGTGTATTTGCTTTGGAAGAATAAATTACCTCCAACGCTGGCTGTCCTACATATGTGGATGTTGCGGCGTTATATAAATCTATTAGAATAGTTTTTTACATTTTAGAATGGGGTGCCTCAAGTCTGGCCATACTTTTAAAGGGTGCGTTGGGACTGTCCATAATTTTAGAGGGTGCCTTGACATTGTCCATAATTGTAAAGTGTGCCTTGACTGATAAAAGGTTGGAAAACACTGCTCTAGCCAATGGATTAGCTGGATATATATAACAAAGCAGACAACCTAGTTTAACATTTGATCTTGACCTCAGATAGATTCTAAGCTGATTGGATTGGCCTTTGTTTGGTATTCTTAACCAATGCATGCCAAGGTACACATTGAGTTTTGAATGGTTGAAGAGAGATCACGTGGTCGATTTGCATAGTCGTGGTCACATGTTGCTGAGTTACTGACAGTTTCCTATGCTGCATTTTTAGACAGCCGATTTCAATTCATTAATATTTAAAAGCAATTGCTGGTTTGAATTTCTAATTATAATTTTGGATTAGTTCATTGTACTGTTACCGTATTTTTCGCCGTATAAGACGCACCTGACCATAAGACGCACCTAGGTTTTAGAGGCAGAAAACAGGAAAAAAAAAATTCTGAACTAATGGACTGCAGACACAGTACAGGAGATGACCAGAGACTGCGGACAGCACAGGGATGACCAGAGACTGCGGACAGCACAGTTGACTGCTGACCTATGGGGAGGTGGGGAGCGGGTACCTGAATTTGAAAGGTACCCACTCTTACTTCCGCAGAGTTTTTGTTTGATCTTACCTGTTCCTCGATCCAGCCGCGTGCTGTCTTCCCGGCTTCTGTAATGGTGCTCGGCATGACAGCCGGGTGCCCAGTGCGCATGAGCGAGAAGCACTTGCGCTTTGTGATTGGTCCAGCGGCTTCTGGGATCTGTCATGTGTCCCAGGTACCGCCTTACCATTCACAAAAAGCACCGCTTCTTGCGCATGCGCACTTGGCACCCGGCTGTCATGGCCAGTGCCCACACTACAGAAGCCGGGAAGACAGCATGCCGCTGGATAGAGGAACAGGTAAGGTCCCGCTGCAGAGCTGAGCGGCCGGCCCGGTATTCTGACACGGCCACGGTGGAAATACCGGACCGGCCGCTCCATATTCGCCCCATAAGACGCACTGACATTTCCCCCCCAGTTTTGGGGAAGAAAAATTGCGTCTTATACGGCGTAAAATACGGTAACTTGATTTGGTTATTATTTATCACCACCTGTTTTATTTCATTACCATTTTGCACTGATTTTTATTAATAAATATATTTTTGCACATTATTGCTTTTTATTTCATCTTCATATTAGGGCAAATAAAGAATTTAGATTATCAGATGATTTATGAAAATGAGTAGGGAATCTCCTTAATTCCAGATCCCCACCTGTTTTCATAAATTATATACTTATTATTTTCTCAGAGCTAAAGTTCTAAAAACCCTCCCTCTGAGACTACAAGCTTTGACTGATAGCCAGCTCAGCAACCAACTGAAGAGCACACACAGTAGGCTAAAAATCCTGCCACTAGGCCATCGTGGTTTAGTGAAGGTTTGTTTGGGCCAAGGTTGTGGTGTGTTGTATAATCCAGGACTTAAAATTTCAAGTCCTGAGCTACTAGCCAGGCCTTAGAGTTACTCGACACCAACAAACACAAACGGAGACACCTGTACACACACAGACATGTAAATACACACACAGAAACATGTACGTACACACACAGGCACGTACAGACACGCATACACACAGATACATGTACATACACACACAGAGACACATGTACAGATACACACAGCACCACCCCCATAAAAAGTTGCAGTACTTTGTTGTCCACTCACAGATCCGGGTACTGCACTCTAGGGGGAGGCAGAGAGCACAGCACACACTCCTTGCTTTGCTTTCACTGCGCTCAGCTATTGAGCAGTCTGACGACTCCCAGTGCCAATGACAGATCTGGCCTGAGCTCCAAGCCTGCTCAGCAAGATGGACTTGGGGGACACACTCATCCCCACCATAATTTCCACTAGCCCTTGGCGAGCAGGCAAGTGGAAATTTCAAGCCCTGGTATAATCAGTATGTAGCCTTAGCTGTATACAGTATACAGCACTGGTTTTCACCTCTCAATCCCATGTCTCAAATGTAGGTGGGGGGGGGGTTGCCTGCATCCAGTTCCACACAATCACTTGTCGGGACATGGACACATTTTTGACCATAATTTATAGAGGAAACTGTTCACAGCCTGCAAAGTGATTGTGTGGAACTGGATGCAGGCAGCGCGCCCCCCCCCCCCTACATTTGAGACAGAGCAAACAGGATTTGGGTCCAGGGACAAAGAGGAGCCAGCCCATATGGTCATGGAAAAATCTAGTTATCTGAGCCCAAAAGGTTTGTACTAGGGGACAGGATATATGAGGTGAAAAAAAGGTGGCCTCGGTCTGTTAAAGTGGACATAGAGAATCATAGGAAGGTTTGTAGTGAGAGACACGGACTGGAGTCAGGTAAACCCTATTCAAGATCTACATCTGTGTCAGGAGGTCAGAAACTTTGGATGAAACCATTTTATAATTGTCCAATATTTCTTCCAAATCCTCCTCCTCTTTAATATCCAAAGTGTGATCCCACTTAGTTTTGGCTCAATAGGCCAGCTTGGTTGCAGATGGAGTTAACAGAGTGTTATAGAACGTGGAGATCAATTTAGGCTCCATTCACACTTGTACGACTCCAAAGTTGCATGACTCTGAGGTGCAACATGGATGCGACTTTTACTAATAATGGACAACTGTTGCATGTATAACATTCAGGTGCAATTTTCATACGACTTTTGAGGGTTCTCATTGCAGTCTATGGCACTCAAATTGCATGAAAGTCGAACCAAAGTAGCGCATGAACTACCTTGAAGTCGCACAGATATGAATGGTACCCATTGGGAAACATATGAGAGGGGTGACTTGCCATGCAACTTTGGACCACAGTCACACGGCAACTTGCACAAGTGTGAATGGGCTCTTAGTGGGTTTGGAGCACAGAATTACCTCTGTCAATGGTAGGAAGTCATGTGGAGGATTGACATCTGGAAACTTACCACACAATGCATGGTGCAGTTGCATAAATTTAAAAAGCATATAAATTATGGAGCGAGAACTCAACCTGTAATTCAGTAAAGGTTTTAAGACCACTAATTATGTGCATTTGATATACAGCACTGGCCAAAAATTGAGAATTACACAAATATTAATTTCCCTGCAAGGAAACACATGCAGTCATCATTGCTATGCAAAAAAACAGATTCACAGGCAAGGATATTGCTGCCACTAAGATTGCACCTAAATCAACCATTTATCAGATCAAGAACTTCAAGAAGTTATGTTACAAAAACAACCTTCGAGAGCGACTTCTCCCAACCATTCAAGAATAGTTTGGGGACAAGGTCTTTTCCAGCATAGAGCACCTTGCCATAAGGCAAAAGTGATAACCAAGTGTCTTGGGGGAACAAAACATCCAAGTTTTGGGTCCATAGCTAGGAAACTCCCCAGACTTTAATCCCATTAAGAACATGTGGTCAATCCTCAAGAGGCAGGTGAAAAAAAAAATAAATTCTTACAAACGCCAATACCCTGCAAAGCCCACAGAATGGGTCTGGGATATGCAGTATTTCTGGTAGATAACTGTATCAGAGTGGAGTGACTATGGAGAAGGGAATAGCCAAGTCTATGCAGAGCCAGTTCCCATATGCATTGATGGTGAAACAATTTACAACCACTTTAATGCAGAGAAGGGATTGTTTAAAAATAAATAAAATCTTAAGCCTTTAGGTCCACTTTAAGCCTTGCACAGGAGGTATTGCTCAGAAGTTTCTGAAACACTTTTTTGTATTGATTACTCCCCCAATTTAGTTTAGTTTCAGCTATAAACACAAGATACATACATTGCAGCAGATTTCATAGAGATGGGAAATTTTTTTTTTTTTTTTTTTTTTACGCATACTTGTCTGTATCCATAAGTGGTACACACTGATGAAAACAGATAATTTGTGCCTGCATACTGTAGATACAAGCCAAGTGGTTTAGTCAATTTCATTTACCTGTTTTTCAAGCAGGATATACAAATATTGTCTAAATAAGATGTATATTCTTCCATATCTGTGTAGTAATCAAGTGCGAAACTGCCTCTGTTCAGAAGCTCTTCAGGACTGGTCACTAGTGCTCTTTGTGTAGGGTGTCTTTTACCCACTCTCCTGCAGTTTTCTGCAGGCAGCCTAGAGTGGGTTGTGTCTGCTGCATCCCTTCCACAGCTCTGATCAGGAATGTCAATGCTTTTACAAGGTAATAAGTGGGTTTGCAAAAAGGTGTTTAGTACAAAGAACTTATATCATGCAGCTATTATGAATTGGGACTGGAGGTTAGCTTTAGGAAATGCATAAATCAGCTGCCATAATTTATGACCACCCATGCAATATTGAGGTCACCCTTTTGCCACCAAAACAACCCTGACCCCCATCAAAGGCATGATGCCACTAACTTCTGAAGGTATGCTGTGGTATCTGGCAACAAATGATCAGTAGCAGATCATTTGTGCCCTGTAAGCTGCAAGGAGGGGCTTCTATGGATTGGACTGTTTTCTAGCACACAAAACAGATGCCCAGTTGGATTGCGATCTGGAGGAAGTTTGATGCGGAGGCTCCGATTTTTCTACTTTAATGTATATTTTTAACTTTTATTACTATCACATAGGAGACCAACAGACCCCCTATGTGATAGCATATGAGTGACAGGTCCTCCTTGTAGGGGAGACCGTATGTGCAAGGAGGGGGCAGGAGAGGAGCAGTGTATACAGTGAGGGAGCAGTGTATACAGAGGCTCCCTCACTGGCCATCACTATATATGTTGGTACCAATTTTTAAATGCAATGGCCAGCTTTTTTCTTCACTATAGCTCACAGAATTAGCTTTCACTTTTCCCAGAGATAAAAGGAAACTTCTCAGGAAACTGAAAAGGGAAAAAAACCCACTTAGCTGGAGGAAAGTGACAGCCAATTCTGTGAGCTATAGTGAAGAAAAACCCCCCCGATAATTTAACAAAAAAAAAAAAAAAAAAAACAGTCACTGACATAGGTTTGCCAGTCACTGTATACACTGCTCCTCTCCCGCCTCTCTGCCACCCCAATATCAGCTAAATTTTTTTTATATCTGGTCTCCCACAGTACACACATGGAAATGCAATTTTAGTCAATATAAACTGCTAAATACCTTTTCTCATCAGCAGTTAAGAGCAGACTTGTGAGTTTCAGCAGAGCGCTGGTTAACGCTTGTAGTTTCCTTTCTGCTCTAGGATGTAAACAATGGAGTACTGTCCACGATACTTTTATTTGCACTAACATACAATTTTGACAACAAGCTTTTGGGGAATGTCCCCTTCAGGGTCCAAGCAGTACTACTCACAAAGTAGTAGCAGGATGCTCTAGATGTGAAGTCCTGACCTTCTGGACAGTGCCAATTGGCCCTGTGCTGATCACATGCACTCTCCCAAGTAAAAAACCTCTGGCAATACACACCAAACTGAGCATGTGACTACAGATTCTGTATCAGGTGGTCATTTCAACAAAAGAGGGCCGAGAAGGGATACAGCCTTTTTACACAAGGGATTAACCCCTTAGGTTCCACAGTGAGTATAAGCATGCTTTACTGCATATACAGTCTGATTTTATGGTTGTGGGTTTAGTAACTTTGTTACTAAAGCTAATCTCCATGTTATAGTGAAGGTTAAAGTGTTAATAAACTGAGGACCCTGCATTCACTATATTTGGTCTCCCGCAGTACGTGGAACTGAAATTTTAGTAAATATAAACTGCTAAATACCTTTTCTCATCAGCAATTACAGCAGTCTGTGTCCAGCAGAGGACATGTTAAAGCTTGTAGGAGCTTTCATTCTGCTCTGGGAGGATGCAGAACACCTGACCTGTCTGGACAGTGCTGATCATATGCACTCCAAGCCAAAATGAGCATGTGCAGAATGTCTCCACACTGAGATAAGAGGGTGACACCCTAGTAGAAGGGGAAGATCAAAGTCAGAATCAGCCTTTTACAAAATGCAGAGGTTTAAACCCTTGATTCCATAAGGAGTATAGCATGCACACTTTTACTGCATATAGACTGATTTTCTGTTGTGGGTTTAGTAAAAAGGTTATTTCCAACTACCTTTACACATTAGAAACCCAAAATGCATGGGAAGAACATGACAGCTGTTTGACCCTATACTTTTGGCAGATATTTGCAGCATAGTATCCACAATGGTACACGTACCCCATGGGCAAATTCTGATATATCACGTCCAAATTATCAATGCATAAAAAAACCTTAATGTGGCAGCATATTTCAACACCACAAGTTACACATTGCAATGGACACCCAATGCTGCACACGGCACTGCAGTTTTTCAAAAAAAGCAAAAAAAACTTGTCAATTGGCCAGTTCTCTACATTTAGTAAGGTAAGCTGTTTGCCAACAATGATTTTGTATATTTTTAGAAACAAACATACCAAATCAAAAGCACAATTTAATCTAAGAATCCTGTGCCATTAGAAAAGTATGATTGGGTGCATTTATAAAAAGCTGTAAAATATTGACAGCAAAAAAGTCCAACCACCCAAAGAGAGGAGCAGGGTCTAGCAGCAAAAGAATTAAAGTTGAAACTTGTTTAGGGCGGTTTCATTTTTTTTTTAATGCAAAAATAAAATTGATCAGTGTGAATGACCACAATATCCTATGAAACCCTTCACACTTGTCAGTTGCATTTTTTTTTTTATTAAGTCCTGCAAACTGCATTCTTTGTGTGGTAAAAACAAAAAGCATTTTTGATGCAGTTTCTATTCTTTAGTGGAGAAGTGTTTTCGGTGCGCCAGTTGGGAGTTTTTGGTATGTTTTGATTCATTCCTTTTTTCATAAGTCAAAACATAGCAAAAGCACGTTTTTACAATGGAACAGTGTGAACGTAGCCAAATGTTGCCTATATGCTGCAGTCTTGTCAGTGTTCCTGTATTTCAACACTGTTAATGCAGTTACCTGTTGATCCTGGTGGCAGATCAATTGATAGCCAATTTTTGTGTAACAGTGACAAGGGTGTGGTGATTTAACTGCATTTTCACCCTAACAATGGATGTTCATTTTACATGAACTTAAAGAGGTCAACTCCATGTAACCAAGTAGTTACAGTAGCAATTTCCTTTAGAAAAGGTTGGTGGTTAAAGCAACCCTCTATACTAGTTTCAAGAACTTAACCAAGACTTTAGCTGGACAGCTTGACCTGCATTGTAAAGGTGGGCTCAGCACAGTCAAATTAAAATTTATATGTTGAATACTATTCCAGTTAAACCACAAACCATGTCTGTTACAGTGGACCTGTATAAGCAGTGCTACCAGCTTTTTATCATTAAGACAAGTAGAGAAACCAAATATGAAGAATGATACAAACCAAATGAAAGTTGGTTTAACAAAAATGTTTATTACATCTGCTGCATGAGACCACAAGCCAATAAAGTCCAAACTCCCAGCAGGAATTAGCATGTCAGTCCTCGACGCTAGGTTAAGACACAACACTGGAGACTTCCAGAAGCATACATGCACACGTGAATAGCAAGTATTCTCAGACTTGTCATCTGTCAGATCTTATGGTCAGGTTGTTATACACCACATGGATCCACGTGGGAGTGCTGTCTTCAGCTGGCAGGTCTCAGATGCAGCAAGGGAGGAGACGTTTACTTGGACCTCTGCCTCATCTTTCTCCTTTTACGCTTCAGTCTACAAAAAAAACCAAAAAACTTACTATTCATATAAGGATTACACTAAACTGCTTGGAAGATGCACAATGTAATAAGCAACTACCTATTCTGCTTTAGGGGCCATTCACACGCTACATTGCATGAATTTGTTACACAAGCCATGTTAGTTTTTCAAATTAATGGGCTGCAACACCCTCCCCCCAGAGAAGCAGGCCCTAAAATGTAGATGGTGTCCATTATACTAAATTCTGCAGTTCTCATTTTCCAGGGGGAATACAGTTTAATAACCCCCCTGGCAGGTGGCAAGTTTAAACAGTCTTAGTCTTGAGACCTCCAGTGTCAAGCCTGCATTGCAGAGACAAGGGACTGGTGATGTGAAATCTACAAAGTACTGTAGGTACAAGGACTTTGACACAAAGGGTGACTACTGAAGACTGCCTTTAGCTACAGGAATGGTAGACCAGAGCTTAAGGATTTGCTGAAGAGGAAGTAACCTATTGCAGGGTGCAATTCTTTAGATTTCTTGGGAAAGGAGTCACTAACAGAATCCAAATGCAACAGTCACATGTATATTTGTCATGCAACTAGGTACAATAGAAACTGAATCACTGCCCTGTTTTAGTAAGTGGGATTATAACCAGTTTTTCTGCATCTGCACCCCATGGGGGGGGTCCCTTTCACTTCCTGACTCATAACCAAAAAATGTTATCCCTCCAAAGTCAGGAAACCCTGCTGTCACCAGAAATAGTGTCCCCGTTGGAATATTTCCTGTTCTGGTGGCAACCCACAACGAGATTCACTTTGTTTACAGTGTAGTGACTAGCATTTTCACCCCTAGAGCATATAGAAATTCTATGTACCCCATTCACATTGCAATGCAGCGAGTAAAGACACAGATAGGGCCATTTTCCACTGCACAGGTAGGCAACTGCATGTCACCAAACAGCTGACACTGCACAAATAAAGTGTCTAAAATGCACATCACTCTGCCCACTGCAGCAAAAAAACTGACTGTTGGCCACATGCTAAAACTGAGTATTTAGTGTGTGGGCAATGTGGACAAGGCCTTACTTCTCATGGTAATGGAGGACCAGGACAGAACAAAAAAGTAATAACCTAAAAAAGTGAACATATCCTTTAAAGCAAAGCTGTGCATTGCACACACTGATTGGTTCATAGTTCTGCATTAGGTACAACTGAAGTCTGCTTACACAGGACAGTCTCTCCTGCTTAGAAAGCCAAAACAGGAGTGGGACACTGCATTTACCATTTTTGTTTTGGGAGCCTGTAAACCATTGCATCAGCAATCAGATCACTAGTACCATGCAGGACTCCTGCAGACCTGGCAGTAGGTCTGTATGCTGGTGCCATATACAGGAAGACCAACAAAGTGCTGTGTTGTTCACCGAGAACTACAAGCTAACAGCCACAAAGGCTGTCAAAACATGTAGTTTTGATTAACAGAAAACTGAATGAGCGATGCTGCTGGGTGGGCAGAGCCCCACAGCCAAACAATGCTTACTTCATGGCTAGAACTTCTGCGAGCATATTTAGCCCTTATGAAGTTTGTGAAACTAAATGTGTGCTTTGACACTGACCATCTACATACATGCCATGCGAGAAATCAGCTGACAAACCCCCACCTGATCAAGCTGATTCTGCCCCCACCCCAGTAAAAGGGGCCTTAAGCCAGCCAAAGGCTGTTCAAATCTGTGGTTGCTGGAAAGAAAAAAAATCACTACACAGCTGGCTTTAGGCAGCATACTGCTGCATGAAAATTTATAGTTTGCTGTATTATGTGGTGTACCATCATACAAGGTGGACTGTACTGATTAAGTTTTTATATATTTTTCAAAAAAGCTGAGCTAGTAGCTATGAGTTACAGTACTTACAGGAACACCTGAAAACCCACCACATTCATGACTGCACCAATAAGGGGGGAAAAAAAAAATAAAAATAAACACATTAGGAAAACACACAAGTTTATACATACCTGCGCATACGCTTCTTCCTCCACTAGGGGAAAAAAAAACAAATTATGAATAAACCATCACTCAGCACAGCAACAATTTGTAAAGATAGGAGTAATAGACATCCACTAAGGCTAGGTTCACATCTCTGCGTTCCACGTCTTGCGCGGGCACGAGAGCCCATTCATTTGAACGGACTCTCGTGCCCGGGACACGCAGGGAAGAAGTCCCTGCACTTTGTCGGAAAACGCAGCCGCACATGAACCTCGGTTCCCGGTACAGCTGCGATTTCCAGAGCAGGCGGCGTACCATTAGAATTAATGGCACCCACAGGTCTGCATGGATTTTTGCAGCACCACCTGCACAGATGTGAACGTGGGGTAAGATCACATCTAAAGCTCTGTTCACTTACTACTGAACGCTACTGTGCATTTTATTAAAAAGCATCAAGGATGTGGAATTTCACTCAAACATGGACTATCTCAATCAACATGGACTAGTTCTAATCCATATGTTGAGAGAAAAAAAAAATTAAAAAAAACATTTAGTATATCTGTTTTAACTTTTGCATTCCTTAATCTACTTTCTGGTTTCCATGCCTAGGAAAATATCCATGACTAGGAAAATATACATCCCAGGAGTCTTCAAGAAGGTTCTCTGCTCAGACAATACCTGAGCTAAGGACAGATTGAATCCAGGAACAGCTACATAGGTCTCCTGCCCTCACTCAAGATGGCCACTGCCAGTTTTTTTTTTTTTTTTTTTTTTTTTTAAGAATGATTTCTCAGCAAAATAAACCATGGCAATATAAAGGAGTTTTTGCATATTAAAAAATGAATTCAATGGAATTCTGGTTTGTGGTTCTCAGACTTTAATGCTCAGGAGTGAACTGCACCTAATATAAAATACACCCAGCATGTACTACAAGGCCATGTACACCAGTCATGGCCAAGACACAAACAAGACAACCCACCTCATGTTCTATTGTTTGCTCACATTAATCAATGCATCTGTATGCAAGAAACCGTGCTGCATTAAGCAATGCTTTGGGAAGCTCTACACCAACTCAGAATGCAGCAGGGGGCATGAAAATCAAGTCATTTTGTGCCATCTCATAAAAACGATCACACCCTGCAGGCGCACGTTATATATAGCAGGACACGCTGATGTGATCGGCCCTATGGAGACCAATTCAGCTAAATCCAGGAAACGTGCACGTTTGGATTCTCAGGTCAGCTCCTTAAAAGCAGCTTCCCCTTCATTGACTGAATGGGGAAAAAATTCAAAGCACGTGAGCCCTGTATATAACCCACCACCGCAAACACACACTGCAAGGAAGCAGCGAAGAAGATGGTCGCAGCCAGCCCCAGCCCGCCCGCACCCCCGCCTCTTACCTTGGCTCTCATCTCGAGAAGGGAAGCCTGTGAAGAAAGAACACACTGGGATTAGTGAGGAGTGCGGATGGTGTTATAGAACACAGGATGGACAAGGATTGCCTACAGGCCGCAGTCTAGCAGCATTCTTCCATCTCCTACCTTCCTAAAATGGCACCAATGACAAGAGGACGTCGCAGCGGCGGGCCGCTCTATTTAAACGTCTCCGCTGGACGTCACATCCGGTTTGTTCTGCTGCCACCGCAAAGGATAGTTGGGAATTGTAGTTTCCTCCACAGGGAAGGCTGATATAGCCGTTTTCGTTCGGCAGTTGTGAATGTGCAGTTCCTATAGAAGACACAGAGAGGGTGGAATCTTGTTTAGTATAATTTCCATATGTTCCATTTCTAGCTGCTGTGCTACTGATTGTATTAAGGTTTGTATAATGTAGTAGGAAGTATAGTGTACAGCCTCACTGCCCCAAGTGATATATGTGATAATCATGGCCTGGCTCCAGCTAAGGCCTTGTTTTATTCTTTCAGGACTTCTCTCTGTAGTCCACTTCGAACTTTGGGGAAAATGAACCACTTGCCCTCCAGAGGATTTACCCCCCTTCATGACCAGGCTGCTGTGCTGCATTACTTTAACCACTTGCCTACTGGGCACTTATACCACCTTCCTGCCCAGGCCAATTTTCAGCTTTCACTGTTGTTGCACTTTGATAATTGTGCAGTCATGCAACACTGTACCCATATGAAATTTTTATCATTTTTTTGAGACAGAGCTTTCTTTTGGTGGTATTTAATCACCTCTTGGTTTTATATTTTTTGCTAAACAAACCAAAAACAACTGAAAATTTTGAACAAGAAAGTTTCTTAGTTTCTATTATAAAATGTTGTAAATAAATGATTTTTCTTCTTCACTGATGTGCGCTAATGAGGTTGCACTGATGGGCACTGATGAGGAGGCACTAGGTAGGTGGCACTGATGGGTATTGCCAGGTATCACTGATGGGCACTGAAAGGCAGCACTCATACAGGTGAAACTTGAAAAATTAGAATATCGTGCAAAAGTTCATTTATTTCAGTAATGCAACTTAAAAGGTGAAACTAATATATGAGATAGACTCATTACATGCAAAGCAAGATAGTGCAAGCTGTGATTTGTCATAATCGTGATGATTATGGCTTACAGCTTATGAAAACCCCAAATCCACAATCTCAGAAAATTAGAATATTACATCCAATCAATAAAACAAGGATTGTACATAGAATAATATCGGACCTCTGAAAAGTATGAGCATGAATATGTACTCAGTACTTGGTTTGGGCCCCTTTTGCAGCAATTACTGCCTCAATGCGGCGTGGCATGGAAGCTATCAGCCTGTGGCACTGCTGAGGTGTTATAGAAGACCAGGATGCTTCAATAGCAGCCTTCAGCTCTTCTGCATTGTTCGATCTCATGTCTCTCATCTTTCTCTTGGCAATGCCCCATAGATTCTCTATGGGGTTCAGGTCAGGCGAGTTTGCTGGCCAATCAAGCACAGTAATCCCACGGTCGTTGAACCAGGTTTTGGTGCTTTTGGCAGTGTGGGCAGGTGCGAAGTCCTGCTGGAAAATGAAGTCAGCATCCCCATAAAGCTCACCTGCAGAAGGAAGTATGAAGTGCTCCAAAATCTCCTGGTAGACGGCTGCGTTGACCCTGGACTTAATGAAGCACAGTGGACCAACACCAGCAGATGACATGGCTCCCCAAATCAACACAGACTGTGGAAACTTCACACTGGACTTCAAGCATCTTGCAGTGTGTGCCTCTCCATTCTTCCTCCATACTCTGGGTGCTTGGTTTCCAAATGAGATGCAAAAGTTGCTCTCATCAGAAAAGAGGACTTTGGACCACTGAACAACAGACCATTTGAAGCCCATGTCCAGGATGTGTCTATGTGTGGTTGCTCTTGATGCACTGATTCCAGCCTCAGTCCACTTCTTGTGAAAGTCCCCAACACTTTTGAATGGCCTTTTCCTGACAATCCTCTCCAGGCTGCGGTCATCCCTGCTGCTTGTGCACCTTTTCTTCCACACTTTTCCCTTCCACCTAACTTCCTATTAATGTGCTTTGATACAGCACTTTGGGAACATCCAACTTCTTTTGCAATTACCTTTTGAGGCTTTCCCTCCTTATGGAAGGTGTCAATGATGGTTTTCTGAACAACTGTCAGGTCAGCAGTCTTTCCCATGATTGTGATTCCTACTGAACCAGACTGAGAGACCATTTAAAGGGTCATGAACCCTTTGCAGGTGTTATGGCTTAATTAGCTGATTAGAGTGGGGCACTTTGAGCCTAGAATATTGCACTTTTTAACAATATTCTCTGAGATTGTGGATTTGGGGTTTTCATGAGCTATAAGCCATAATCATCACAATTATGACAAATCACGGCTTGAACTATCTTGCTTTGCATGTACTGAGTCTATCTCATATATTAGTTTCACCTTTTAAGTTGCATTACTGAAATAAATTAACCTTTGCACGATATTCTAATTTTTTGAGATTCACCTGTATATGGCACTGATAAGCAGCACTGATAGCACTGACTGGCATTGATAGGCAGCACTGACTGGCACTGTTAGGCGTCACTGATAGGTGGTGTAACAGCGTATACCCAGAGATGGACGCGGTTCAACCATTTTGGCTTCAACCTCCATCTTGGCAAAGGGATTAACCATCCTGTCAAATATATTTCTCCCTCATTCTTCCCCCCTCCCTTCTTAGAGTGGCCCAATGACATTTGGCCAGTATGTGTGTGAGTTGGGAATGTCACAGGAGGGTCATAGGAGCTATAAAGCTCCCCAAGGGAGCCGGGGCCTCCATATCCAAAGAACCTGCGAATTGTAACACCTCGTAAGAGATAAGGCAAGCTTTCCCAGGATATAAATAATATCTTTTCGATGCTCCCTCTACCACATCCTCTACAGTGCAACAACATATATCAGCAAATGTCCACATAAGAGTCCAAATACAGTGCTTTTCAATATAAAGTGCTTTTTCAAACGTTGGGGACTAATCCACTTTGCTGATTTTCAATCCCGGACCCTCAAATCAGGATACCTCAAAAAAATATAAACTCAATATAGTGCACTATATAATCACTAAAAGTGATTCCTCCTAAACTCCCACCCGTGACACATCAACACTCCAAAAATGTGATTTAGTGCAACACTCCACAACCAGTGTCACCATCCAAATGTACTAAATACCATTACCCTCTCATAAAAGATCACATGCATCAAAAATGAAATAGTGCCATTTCTCTTGTGGTATAAAATACCATTACCCTCTTCCAATGCAGACCAAGCAAAAACTCCTTCCAGGCAATCCAAAAATTCCCCCTCTCCGGAAGCTTCCTGCTGCTTCCAATCCACCTTCCCCGTTCCTCAAAGGGGCAGATAATACATGACTCAGTGGAGTATATAAAAAGAAATACACAAATTTATTCACAGCTTACATAGAGAACGCCAGCGTCCATCCTCTCCCACAGTCCATATAGCTGAACTCCAGTATCCAAGATGGCCGTGCCGCTCCTTCCGGTTTGAAGTTGTAGTGTTACGTCCTTACGTCACTGACGCCTTTCGTCACTTCCGACTTTTTCACAAGGGTTCTGGACGTCTAATGTGCGGCTCCTCTTATCCTACTTTCAGCACTCCTCTGCTGCCACTTCCACCAATGTCTCCTCTCTGCTTCCTGTCTGTCTGACAGGAAGTATTCAAGACCACTCGCATGGTCTTGAATACATAGGAAAGCCGAAAAATAGATCTCATGAACCGTTCAGTGTATAATTTCATAATTCATATCTAATCAATCTTTAGACGTGTCTGCCTAATAATCTACCCACGGGTGGAATGTCACTTGTGCATAGGAAAAGTTATGGGCCAAAATATGAGTTATGGCCCCTAAACGGGGTATTGGTCCTTGACTTCAGAGACACCCCCTGCTGGGGACTACAAAATAGGCTTTCAGGCCTAAGAGTGTAAGTTGAAGACGTCTCCCATTTTAACATCAGTACCACCTGGGGAGACCTGTGCCCTTTCACTCTGAACCTTGGATCTGCTAACCCAGGACTTTGGCAAGTACCTTAACCCTCTCACTTCTCTCTGATATCTCTTTGCGGTGCTGTTGGTCTCTGTATGTTTATATATATATCTTAGTTACATCTTTTTCTGTAAATATTTTTATTGCACGCGTTTGACCTTTTAGTAATAAATCTTTCCTTCTGAAAGTGTTGAACTGTTTCTATAGCGCTTTATTGCAATTTATGAATTCCTAGATATTTGTGTGACTTGCGAGCCAATATATCCACCCAATATTAACCCAATATTAACCCCTCAAAACCATCAAAAAAATGGACACACACTGTCCCAAATGTTAATAGGATCGCAAACACTCAACACACTACTACCTCTGTGTCCATAAAGTTATTAATTCATAATGTGTTGCGCTCCCAGTGAGAGTATCAAAGATATTAATTCTATTTACCCTTTTGTAAACAAATATATACTCAGGTAATGTGCAAAAAATGCAAAATAAAAATTTTATATAGTGATAAAAAAATTATTATATATATTATCCACTAATGAAAAATGGAAAATATGAAAATAATACCCTCGAAAACAATATGTGATAAAAATGTGTACTAAAACAGGAATATAAATAAATCAATATGCATCATGATTATTCAAAAAAATAATAAATAATTAATATATATATATACTGCTAATTAATTTGTGATAATAATGTCCTTTAATTTCTGTGACTTTGTGCTTGATTAAATCTTGATTTGGTGACTTATTGTGAATCCGTGACTTTCTTTAAATCCTTAATCAGTGAAGATGTATGCTCACCTCCTTATCAGCCTGCAATTAGGCTATTCACACTTGTGGTTCACCTCCCATGGAACCTGTTTAGATGGAATTCCTCCTTTACAGATTGTAAAAACGTGGATATCCGTTATCCTTAATTAGCCCTTGTGCGTTTTTCCATATGTGGGAACAAATTGCCAGACATAGTGTTTTATCCTTATAAAAAGGTTTCCGCTTTATTGCTTTCCAATAGGTACACAATAGTGAATCACAACCCCCTGATGAAGCCACGTGACCAGTGGCGTAACGCGTAGGGGTGGGGCTGCGTTGTCACTCGGAGAGAGCCGGAGTGTTTGACAGACGGCGGGTGCATGGCTGGACGGTTGGCGGATTACTTGAGCTGAGCAATTCATCCTATACCGCACACTATCTATGTGAGTGTACCTATTGGAAAGCAATAAAGCGGAAACCTTTTTATAAGGATAAAACACTATGTCTGGCAATTTGTTCCCACATATGGAAAAACGCACAAGGGCTAATTAAGGATAACGGATATCCACGTTTTTACAATCTGTAAAGGAGGAATTCCATCTAAACAGGTTCCATGGGAGGTGAACCACAAGTGTGAATAGCCTAATTGCAGGCTGATAAGGAGGTGAGCATACATCTTCACTGATTAAGGATTTAAAGAAAGTCACGGATTCACAATAAGTCACCAAATCAAGATTTAATCAAGCACAAAGTCACAGAAATTAAAGGACATTATTATCACAAATTAATTAGCAGTATATATATATATATTAATTATTTATTATTTTTTTGAATAATCATGATGCATATTGATTTATTTATATTCCTGTTTTAGTACACATTTTTATCACATATTGTTTTCGAGGGTATTATTTTCATATTTTCCATTTTTCATTAGTGGATAATATATATAATAATTTTTTTATCACTATATAAAATTTTTATTTTGCATTTTTTGCACATTACCTGAGTATATATTTGTTTACAAAAGGGTAAATAGAATTAATATCTTTGATACTCTCACTGGGAGCGCAACACATTATGAATTAATAAATTTATGAATTCCTGCCTCTAAAGAGAACGTTACTGTGTTTGTTTAACTCTCTGCATAATCGGCCTGCGGTGACCGTATTATGCAGACAATTATCTCAACCGTTATAGTGTTTTAGCTGATATTGCCGAGTTTCCTCTTTCTCTGTACAAAAAGGAGGTGGTGGCAGTGTGAAGGGTTAATTGCGTAATTAACCTGACCCAGTAACAATCGCTCAGGCTGCCAGAACATCAATTGTGGTCCAATTAGCTGGAAAATCGTGCAGGGTGCAGCTGGGTGTGGCATTGTTACGCACGTGACATCGCGGTTTTAGATCGGCTAGTCCTTCGGTCACGAGTTTGGTGAGAAGGTCTCGGGTCTGACGCCGCGAACGTGACATATTGGCTGGCAGCGTACGTGGGATAGTTGCATTAAGAGCTTCAGTGCAGTGTTAAAAAATTGGCTCTGCACTGAAGGATTGTAACCTTTGTGGAAACAGTCCTTAGAAACAAGCGGTGCATTTTTTATATATAGAGAGAGAGAGACATATAGCAACAGCTCCTTCCTTTTTCTACTTTCTATTCTATCTTTGCTTGCAATCATGCCTGGTGCAGCAGAATTCAAGAAAATGAGCAAAAGTGATTTGAGTGCGGAATGTGCTTCATGAGGATTGGACGTCGGTCGCAAAAATCGCGATGAGTTGATTAATGATCTAGTGGAGTATGATATCCGAGCAGATCAGAACTCGGGGAACTTAAACATGACGGGGTTCCCGCTATCTCCGATCCCTGTGGCTGAGAGACGGCCTCACAGGATGGGCATACGGAGACTGACACTGGAGGATCACCGAATGTTATCGTCACACCACCGTCTGAGCGGGCCAGCACTGGAGTGCCTGTAACCAGCAGAGACTCTCCTCAGATGCAGGAAGCCTTGAAACGCCTCATGGAGACAGATCTTGAGGCATACCTGCGGTTCCTGGAGCGCCAGGCTGACAGAGAAACTGCGGAACGCCAAGCAGTGGCGGACAGAGCGGAACGCCAGGCTGACCAAGAGACGGCACAGAGGGAAGCTGATCGTCGGCACGAGCTAGAGATGGCAAGGCTTCAGCAGCAGCGACAGAGCCAGAACCTCGGGTTCCTAGAGCACAGGGACGCCACTCTGGCCATGGGCCCAGCAGCCAAGTTTCCAGTGATGGAAAAAGATAGTGACATTGACACATATTTACTGTCATTTGAAAAAACGTGTCGTCAGTACCATGTGCCCCCAGCACAATGGGCTCCGTACCTGACACCAGGGCTACGAGGCAAGGCCCTGGACGCATTTGTTGAATTGCCAGAGGGGCAAGATGATGATTACGAAGTTCTAAAAGATGCCATTGTCCGGAAGTACTAGATGACCCCGGAAGTGTACCGCAAGCGCTTCAGGTCCATGCAAAAGGGACCTGGGGACTCTTACACAGATCTGGCGAGTCGCTTATGCACCACATTCCGACAGTGGACTGAGGGACTGAAAGCTGACTCTTACGAGTCTTTGGAAGATCTCATGATACGAGACCAACTCTTACACATCTGCCCAGCTGACGTCAGACAGTTTGTCTTGGAGAGAGAGCCAGCATCTACTAAAGCTTGGCCGATACCTACGTTCATACGCGGGTGTCTGACCCTCACAAGGCTCCTCTGAACGTCTGGAAAGGAGGGAAATCGCCCATAGCAACCCCTCCTACATCGGTGAGTCAAGCTTCCCCTCCGCCCACACCTGCAGCGCTTCACGCTAAGCCATCCCTGCCTGACAACCGCAGATGTTTCACCTGTGGGAAAGCCGGACATCTCAGGATGCAGTGTCCTGAGCAGAAGCAGGTGACATCATCTGGCCAGCCGGCCAGCAATTCTTCTTCCGTGCTGTTTGTCCGCAGGAAGATGCGGGTAACCCCCGCCAACTTGCAGCCAGTCACTGTGGGCAACCAGTCTGTAACTGGTTTCTGGAACACCGGGACAGAAGTCACCTTGATCCGGCCAGTGGTGATTGAGCAAAGGAGCCTCATCCCAGGAAAGTTCCTTACCCTCACAGGAGTTGGGGGGACCCGTTCACGCATACCCTGTGCAAAGGTATTCATTGATTGGGGTGCGGGAAGGGGGATGAGAGAGGTGGGGGTCTCGGATGAAATTCCCACACCTGTTTTGTTGGGTGCTGACCTAGGCACTCTTGTTTCTTATTATGCCCCTGCCGAGAATACCCCAGAATGGCCCCCTGGAACTGTCTGGACATGCCAAGGTACTGTGTGCAGATATTGGGGTAATGTCTGGGCAACCTGTGGAGGGATAGAGGGAGGGGGCTGGGAATGGACTGGGGCTACAGGATTCTCCATTAGCTGGAGAACGAGAAGAAATTCCCTTACCTGGCGAGGTATCGAACTCGTGTCATTGATAATATAAACGTGACTGTTGATAATGATGACGATGACACTGTTATTGATAATGTCAGTAATGTTGATGATAATGTTGGTATTGCTAATGATGGTTATGATATTCATGATGAAACAAATGATGCAATTTCATTGTAGGGGGTCACCCACAGTGCTGTGAAGGGGGCAGAGGTACAATCTCTGGGGGCTGAGCAAAGGGATGGTCTGGATAGGCCTGTCCCTTGCCCAGGCTCAGAAGATTATGCCTCATTATGTGCCCAGCCATTGGCCTTGCATGGTACTGGGCAGTTGGCTGGGACTTGTAGTTCCACACATAAGGCAGCACTGAAAAGCGATTCACAAAGGAACTTCAGAGGTCAGCTAGCTATGAGTTGCCCTGCTGAGAAGGGTAAACAACAGCCGGCTGGGACTTGTAGTTCCACGCATAAGGCAGCACTGAAAAGCGATTCACAAAGGAACTTCAGAGGTCAGCTAGCTATGAGTTGCCCTGCTGAGAAAGGTAAATAACAGCCGGCTGGGACTTGTAGTTCCACGCATAAGGCAGCACTGAAAAGCAATTCACAAAGGAACTTCAGAGATCAGCTAGCTATGAGTTGCGCTGTTGAGAAGGGTAAACAACAGCCGGCTGGGACTTGTAGTTCCAAGGGTAAGACAGCCCTGGAAAGCCATTCAGATGGGGATTTCAGCCTCTGGATAGAGCTGAGCTCCCCTGCTGGGAAGAGTAAACAGAGGCCTGACAGGAAGAATGGCCTATCCGCAGGGAGCCTGAAAGCATGTCATTTGATCTGACCTGTTATGGTGTGTCAACAGGCAGACAAACATATGTCCTAGGCAGTGACAGCCCACCTGGATTGGAAATGCAAGGGCTCTCCGGAGCTCAGAGAGGGGGCTGCGGTCCTCGACTCCAATCACCTTTCTTTTCCACTCAGGTCCCGAAGCTGCTGGCAATGCCTCTCATAGATGGTGTCTGGATTCAGGAGGTGCAGGCTGAATGGGCCACAGAGACAGAGGGAATGACGCAGTCAGGAATCAAGGGGTCAGCTCGAGTCTGGGCATCCCCGGTAGTCTCGATCCCCAAACAGGATCCGATGACCAGGCTTTTTGAGGACCATGGAAAACTGAGCGCCAGCCCTGTGGGTGTGGCACATCCCATGCCCAGAGGCCATGAGGTAATGAAGCATCCGGAAGGTGCCCGCTGTTTACCCATCATGGACCTGAGCAGGGGGGATGGGCCACCATCTCTAACCCCACAGGCTCAGTACGAGTCAGCCTTCACTACCCCATGTGGCTTGCCTGAATTCACGGGAAAGCTAGTTGGGGTTGAGAACGCCCCTGTAGCAAACTTGCTCATCAGAGATGGACGTGGAGTTCCCCTTTTTTATTATTTATTATAAGTATTCCTCAATCCTTTATTCCCTACCCCCTCCCTTCCTGAGAGGCAAAGGGACAGATGTGTAAGTGTTAAAAGTTGCTGGCAGGCTGGAGCAGCAGGGGGCCCAGCGCTACAAAGCCCCCCCATAGAGACAGCAGACTCTCTGTCCAAGGGACCTGTGTGATTTCACACCTCAGGGAAGGATGGCAGAACCTTCTCAAGAGTTCAAGGCATTCCCCAGAAGCACAAACAAGATAACATTTTTAACAGATCTGGTTTTCCCCTATGTTTCATATCATGGATTATGACAGATGTTGGTTCTAATTCAGAGTTCGCCCGACTGACCCCTCCCTAAACAGCATATTGGTCAGTTACTCAGAGCCATTCCCCCTGCTGGGGGACTTTTAAAAACTCAGGCTAACAGGCCTAAAAAGTTAAGCTAAAGACATCTCCTAATTTTAACATCGTAACAGCAGGAGATCAAAGACCCTTTTCGCTCTGCAACTTGGATCTGCTTACCTTAAGGCTGAACATGGCAAGTAACTTAACCTTTTAACTTCTCCCTGTTATCTCTGTGCTGTGCTGTTTTCTATGCAAATATATATATATCTTAGTTACATTTTCTTTGTAAATATTTTATTGCACCTGTTTGACTCTTTTAGTAATAAATCTTTCTTTCTGAAAGTGTTAAACTGTTTCTAAGCGCTTACTTGCAATTCACGAATTCCTGCCTTTTGAAGAGACGCTACTGTGTTTGTTTAATCCTCTGCCCAATCGGCCTGCGGTGACCGTATTGGACAGGCGACTTTTCAATCATTATAGTGTATTAATTGATAAGGAGAGTTTCCCCTTTCTCTGTACAAGAAGGGGTGGTGGCAGTAGAGGGTTAGTTGCGTAATTAACCGGACCCAGTAACAAGCGCATTCAGACTGCAGGCACCGATGGTAGTCCATTAGGTGGAAAATCGCTGTGTAGGGTGCAGCTTGGTATGGCCTTGTTACGCACGTCACATCGCGGTTTTAGATCGGCCGGTCCTTCGGTCACGAGTTTGGTGAGAAGGTCTGGGGTCTGACGACCGTGGGCGTGACGTATTGTTGGTCGCGGTCGTGCGATTGTCGCATGTTGAGGGTGGCGATCCGGCGACCGTGACATATTGTTGGCAGCGTACGTGGGATAATTGCATTAAGAGCTTCAGTGCAGTGTTAAAATTTGGCTCTGCACTGAAGGATTGTAACCTTTGTGGAAACAGTCCTTAGAAGCAAGCGGTGCATATTTTTTTATATATATATAGAGACATAGCAACAGCTCCTTCCTTTTCCTACTTTTCTCTTCTATCTTTGCTTGCAATTATGCCTGGTGCAGCAGATTACAAGAAAATGAGCAAAGGTGAATTGAGTGCGGAATGTACCTCACAAGGATTGGACGTCGGTCACAAAAATTGTGAAGATTTGATTAGTGATCTAGTGGAGTTTGATATCCGAGCAGATCAGAACTCGGGGGAACTTGAACATGAAGAAGTTCCCGCTACCCACATTTCCAGTGGCTCAGAGACGGCCTCACAGGATGGGCATACAGAGACTGACACTGGAAGATCACCAAATGTTATCGTCACACCACCGCCTGAGCGCGCCAGCACCATGGTGCCTGTAACCAGCAGAGACTCTCCTCAGATGCAGGAAGCCCTGAAACGCCTCATGGAGACAGATCTGGAGGCATACCTGCGGTTCCTTGAGCGCCAGGCTGACAGAGAAACTGCAGAACGCCAGACTGAGAGAGAGGAGCGCCAAGCAGCGGCTGACAGAGAAGCTGCGGAACGCCAAGCTGAGAGAGAGGCGGTGCAGAGGGAAGCTGATCGTCGGCACGAGCTGGAGATGGCAAGGCTCCAGCCACAGCGATCGGGTCAGAACCTCGGGTCCCTAGATCACAGGGACGCCACTCTTTCCGTGGGCGCAGCCAAGTTTCCAGTGATGGAAAAGGATAGTGACATTGACATGTACTTACTGTCCTTTAAAAAAACGTGCCGTCAGTACCATGTGCCCCCAACTCAATGGGCTCGGTACCTGACACCAGGGCTACGAGGCAAGGCCCTGGACGCGTTTGTTGAATTGCCAGAGGGTCAAGACGATGATTATGACATTTTAAAAGATGCCATCATCCGGAAGTACCAGATGACCCCGGAAGTGTCCTGCAAGCGGTTCCGGTCCATGCAGAAGGGACCTGGGGACTCTTACACAGATCTGGCGAGTCGCTTATGCACCACATTCCGACAGTGGACTAAGGGACTGAAAGCTGATTCCTATGAATCTTTGGAGGATCTCATGATACGAGATCAACTCTTGCACATTTGCCCAGCAGACGTCAGACAGTTTGTCTTGGAGAGGGAGCCAGCATCTACTACAGCTGCAGCAGACCTGGCAGATACCTTTGTCCACACGCGGGTGCCTGACCCTCGCAAGGCTCCTCCAAACAGCTGGAAAGGGGGGAAATTGTCCCGAGCAACCTGTCCTACTTCGGTGAGTCAAGTTTCTCCTCCGCCCACACCTGCAGCGCTTGGAGCCAAGCCATTCCTGCCTCACACCCTCAGACGTTTCACCTGTGGGAAAGCCAGACATCTCAGGACGCAGTGTCCTGAGCAGAAGCAGATGACATCATCTGGCCAGCCGGCCAGCAACTCTTCTTCTGTGCTGTTCATTCACAGGAAGATGCGGGTAACCCCTGCCAACGTGCAGCACGTTACCGTGGGCAACCGGTCTGTAACTGGTTTCCGGGGCAGAAGTCACCTTGATCCGGCCAGAGCTGATTGAGCCACAGAACCTCATCCCAGGAAAGTTCCTTACCCTCACAGGAGTTGGGGGGACCCGTTCACGCATACTCTGTGCAAAGGTAGTCCTAGACTGGGGTGCGGGGAGGGGGATGAGGGCAATTGGGTCTCGGATGATATTCCCACATCTGTTTTTTTGGGTGCTGACCTAGGCACCCTGGTTTCTTATTATGCCCCTGCCGAGAATACCCGGAAGGGCCCCCTGGAACTCTCTGGACAAGCCAAGGTACTGTGGACAGATATTGGGGTAATGTCTGGGCCACCGGAGGATGGACAGAGGGAGGGGGCTGGGAATGAAGTGGGACTACAGGATTCTCCATTAGCTGGAGAACGAGAAGAAATCCCCTTGTCTGGGGAGGTATCGAACTCATGTGTCATTGATATTATGAACGTGACTGTTGATAATGGGTGTAATGACCATGGGGATGATATTAATAATGTCAGCAACATTGATGGTAATGTCAGTAATGTCATTGATAATGTCAGTATTGTTGATGGTATGGTTGGTAATGCTAACAAAGAATATGATATTCATGATGAGACAAATGATGTAATTTCACTATTGGGGGTCATCCACAGTGCTGTGACGGGGGGCAGAGGTACAGTCTCTGGGGGTTGAGCAAAGGGATGGTCTGGATAGGCCTGTCCCTTGCCCAGGCCCAAAAGATTGTGCCTTAATAACTGCTCCGGCGTTGGCCTTGCATAGGGCTGGGCAGCCGGCTGGGACTTCAGAAGTCCGCTAGCTGTGAGTTGCCCTGCTAAGAAGGGTACACAACAGCCGGCTGGGACTTGTAGTTCCACGCTTCAGGCAGCACTGAAAAGCGATCCACAATGGCCCTTTATAGGCCAGCTGACTGAGGTTTGTAGTCCCACAGCGAAGGCAGCCCGGGAACGTCATTCATATGGAGATTTCAGCTTGTGGTTAGGACTGAGCCCCCCTGCTGGAAGTCTCATGTTGAAAGAGAAGAGGATAATAAAGTTACGAACATTCTTGTACTACAGAATAAAAATTTGGAAGTGATGTAATATATTTGTATTGTATTTTCGGACGAAAACTGTTCTGATTAAATGAAAATTGTACGATCTGATATCGTACGAGAAAAAGGTTCAGATGAAAGCTGTGTACTAACGATTAGATTATTGTACAATCGCTTCCAAAGTGGTATTTTCCATACAATTTTCTGATCGTGTATACTAGGCTTAACTGTCAATTACATGGTTATATGGGTGACCTAACAGTTCTATTTACCAGTGTCAAGTCACATGAAGGTAGCAGCATATAACCCAGTCGACTGAGGAGCTGGCGGAGCGTGAGGGGTTGCACTGTGCAGGATTGTGAGCTGGAATAAGAAAAGAACTACTGCAAAAGTGACTCAGTATTCCAAAGCCTGTGTCCACAAAAACTGTACGGAGGGAACTCCATAAATAAAACATTCACAGGCAAGCTGCAACTGCCAAACCGCTAGTGACTGAAATTAATGCTCAGAAGGGGGGGGGTGCCACTGATCAATGGAAGACTGTAATATAATCCAATGAATCAAGCTTGACACTGCTCCCAACCATAGGACGTGTTTGTGTGTGGTAAATACCGTCCCAAGCTTAAGACCAGGACTGTCTTGTGACAACAGTAAAGCGTGGTGGTGGGTGTCGTGGTCCTGCCGGCGCTGGCTGGAAGTGCCCTCTCCAATGCCTTCCTACCGCCCCCGACCATCGGCGCCACCCCTGGACTGTTGGTGTTATGGGTGAGACCAGACCGGGCACCTCCAGGCCAGCTGTCCCAGGAACTGCTGCCCCACCTGACCGATCAACTACATTGAACTACCACCAGAGGAGGAACCACTTCCCCCACCTCCCAGCGAATGGGTGACCTCAACAAAGGCCAGTACACCCTGGGGAGTCTACAGTGTGCACCCACTTGTCCCTTCCTACCCTGAGCAGAGGCAGCGCCACCTGCAAGCAGTCCTGATCAATGGGCAAAGTAACATGGTTTTCTGAGACACCGGGACCTTCCTCACCATCGCTGATCCCCGCATAATAAAACCGGAAGCCATCGAACCAGGCCCTGGGATCTCCATCTAACTAGCAGGTGGTGCCAGGCAGCACATTCCCAGGGCTTCAGTACATCTCGCTGTGGATTTGGGGAAAAGCGCTGCCAGATTGGAGTTATGAGCGGGCTCGCTGCAGATGTCCTGCTTGGAAATGATCTAGGGGAGCTGAGGTGCCAGTACCAGGAGCCAAGCCAGTGGAGGTCTTCCAGCTGAAGAGGCCCACCCGGAACCCCCTCCCACCCTGGATCTGTCGAGTACTCCCAACCCTGACCTACATACCACTCTGACCTGGGACCAGGAAAAATTTGAAGGGGAAATGGACTCCAACCACACTCTGAGCAGATTTAGGGCCCAGGTGGATGCTGGGCCAGTAGGGGAGTGCGGGGAGCAATTCCTTTGGAAGCAAGGACTACTGTACTGCCTGATGGTGTCAAGCTGCCCAGGGCAGCCTCGAACTGAAACTAAACAGCTGATAGTTCCCCAACTGTTTAGGTTCCTGCTGCTCCAAATCGCCCATGACATTCCCTTAGCTGGCCACCTGGGGAAGAGAACAGAAAAAAGACTGACCCAAGCATTTTACTGGCCGGGCATCTCCCAGTCCGTTGCTAACTTCTGCTGAACCTGTGATGTGTGTCAAAGGAAAGGGCGCCCAAGGGATCGCCCCTGGGCTCCGCTCTGTCCCCTACCCATAATCTAGGAGCCCTTTCAGAGAGTGGCAGTAGATATCATCAGCCCTCTGGCCTGTCCCAATAAGTCAGGGAAAAGGTATATCCTCACTATAGTGGACTACGTGACCCGCTACCCGGAGGCTGTAACCCTGTCTAGCATTTCGACACCCAAGGTAGCAGAAGCCCTGGTCACCGTTTTTTCCCACGTGGGATTCCCCAGTGCGATCCTAACTGATCAAGGCACCCAGTTTATGTCAGATATAATACAATCCCTGTGGTACACCTGTGGGGTATGGGCCATCCGGTCCACCCCATACAACCCCCAAACGGCCTCTGTGAATGCTTTAACGGGACCCTAAAAGGCATGCTGAAATTCTTTGTCGACAGTGAGGCATGTGATAAGTGTGCGTATAGATATGGACAATTGACAATCAGATTTGAATCAGACTCTGCAAATATAATTCTCACTCCCTCCAGTCCCCCTCCCCTTGCAAGGAATGTGGTCTGTGTGTGTGCACTGAGTTCACGAGTGCATAGGGCACAGCTGGATGGACTTCATGGTTGTAATCCCAATTAAGCCTGGTGCCAGAGGGTCTGACAAACCCTTTCATCTGCCCAGTCATAAAACTATAAGTCAGTCCCTTGACATGTAGCCTTACCTCAGAGTGGCCATAAAAACGTACATCCCACTTGAATCACTTTTTCATACAAATTCATAAACTTCAACAGGAATTAAAATAAAGCATATATTCAGATAAGTCATTTTAATACGAGTCATCTGACACCTTACATCCCTAGGTAACATCTACCAGAGAGTAGAATGCAATATCTTTTTATCCGTCACAGCAGGATATGCCATATTTGATGTCTGGACGTTCAGAATATGATTCTGCATATTAATCTGCCAGTGGCTAGGATGCTACATAAACCTGAAGGTTATTGACTATGGTATAAACAGGCAAGGGATTTAGTCACAGCTTGGGTCTCCGCCTAACACCCCTCCCCAAATGAGGTGATTGGCCCTTGGCTTCAGTAGACACCCCCTGCTGGGACACTAGAAAAAAGGCTGTCATGCCTGGAGAAAAAGAAGAGATTCTCCCTTTTAACACCAGGAACCATCTTTGGGAGAAAAGGCAACCCTTTTGTTCGGACACTTGAACTCTGCTTAAACCAAGGAATTCTGCAAGTATACTACCTTCTGAAACTTCTGTTATCTCTGTGTTGTGTTATTGCTCTCTCTATTTATATATATACAGTCAGGTCCATAAATATTGGGACATTGACACAATTCTAACATTTTTGGCTCTATACACCACCACAATGGATTTGAAATGAAACGAACAAGATGTGCTTTAACTGCAGACTGTCAGCTTTAAGTTGAGGGTATTTACATCCAAATCAGGTGAACGGTGTAGGAATTACAACAGTTTGCATATGTGCCTCCCACTTTTTAAGGGACCAAAAGTAATGGGACAATTGGCTTCTGAGCTGTTCCATGGCCAGGTGTGTGTTATTCCCTCATTATCCCAATTACAATGAGCAGATAAAAGGTCCAGAGTTCATTTCAAGTGTGCTATTTGCATTTGGAATCTGTTGCTGTCAACTCTCAAGATGAGATCCAAAGAGCTGTCACTATCAGTGAAGCAAGCCATCATTAGGCTGAAAAAACAAAACAAACCCATCAGAGAGATAGCAAAAACATTATGCGTGGCCAAAACAACTGTTTGGAACATTCTTAAAAAGAAGGAACGCACCGGTGAGCTCAGCAACACCAAAAGACCCAGAAGACTACGGAAAACAACTGTGGTGGATAACCGAAGAATTCTTTCCCTGGTGAAGAAAACACCCTTCACAACAGTTGGCCAGATCAAGAACACTCTCCAGGAGGTAGGTGTATGTGTGTCAAAGTCAACAATAAAGAGAAGACTTCAGCAGAGTGAATACAGAGGGTTCACCACAAGATGTAAACCATTGGTGAGACTCAAAAACAGGAAGGCCAGATTAGAGTTTGCCAAACGACATCTAAAAAAGCCTTCACAGTTCTGGAACAACATCCTATGGACAGATGAGACCAAGATCAACTTGTACCAGAGTGATGGGAAGAGAAGAGTATGGAGAAGGAAAGGAACTGCTCATGATCCTAAGCATACCACCTCATCAGTGAAGCATGGTGGTGGTAGTGTCATGGCGTGGGCATGTATGGCTGCCAATGGGACTGGTTCTCTTGTATTTATTGATGATGTGACTGCTGACAAAAGCAGCAGGATGAATTCTGATGTGTTTCGGGCAATATTATCTGCTCATATTCAGCCAAATGCTTCAGAACTCATTGGACGCCGCTTCACAGTGCAGATGGACAATGACTCAAAGCATACTGCAAAAGCAACCAAAGAGTTTTTTAAGGGAAAGAAGTGGAATGTTATGCAATGGCCAAGTCAATCACCTGACCTGAATCCGATTGAGCATGCATTTCACTTGCTTAAGACAAAACTGAAGGCAAAATGCCCCAAGAACAAGCAGGAACTGAAGACAGTTGCAGTAGAGGCCTGGCAGAGCATCACCAGGGATGAAACCCAGCGTCTGGTGATGTCTATACGTTCCAGACTTCAGGCTGTAATTGACTGCAAAGGATTTGCAACCAAGTATTAAAAAGTGAAAGTTTGATTTATGATTATTATTCTGTCCCATTACTTTTGGTCCCTTAACAAGTGGGAGGCACATATGCAAACTGTTGTAATTCCTACACCGTTCACCTGATTTGGATGTAAATACCTCAAATTAAAGCTGACAGTCTGCAGTTAAAGCACATTTTGTTTGTTTCATTTCATATCCATTGTGGTGGTGTATAGAGCCAAAAATGTTAGAATTGTGTCAATGTCCCAATATTTATGGACCTGACTGTATATATATATATATATATATATATACACACACACACACACACACAGTATATATATATTGGCTACATCTTTTCTGTAAATATTTTTATTGCATTATTTTGACCTTTTTAGTAATAAATCCTATTTTCTGAAAAGTGTTGAAACTGTCTCTAAAACTTTTAATGCAAACTAAAAGAATCCCTGTCTCTGAAGAGTGCTACTGTGTGTTTTAAAACCTCTGCATACATCTGTCTGCGGTGGCAGTGTGTACACAGATGCTTATTCAAACATCATAGTGTTACTGCTAAGATTTGTGAGTTTCCTCCTTCCCTGACCCAGTAACAATCACTCTCAGGCTGCTGGCACATAGATTGTGGTCCAGCGACCTGGAAAATCTTTGTGCAGGGCGCAGCTGAGAGTGGCATTGTTACGCAAGAGAAAAACAGCCCTAGGAATGTGAACTGGACCCCAGCCTGTGACTCTGCTTTCCATGAACTCAAATCCGCCCTTGCAAGCAACCCTGTTCTGGTTGCCCCTGACTACAACAGACGTTTTTTGGTGCAAACCGATGCTTCCGCTACGGCCTGGGGAACACCCTATTGCCTTCATCATCCGGAAACTTCTGGACAGGGAAGTCGCCTACGCCACCATTGAAAAAAATGTCTGGCCATAGTCTGGGCCTTAAAAAAAACTTCAACCCTACCTGTATGGCCGAGAATTCACCATCCTCACGGATCACAACCCGCTCACATGGCTAAATAGGGTGTCCGGGGATAACGAGCACCTCCTGAGATGGAGCCTCACCCTCCAACTTCACCATCCGGTATCGACAAGGAAGCCAACACCAAAATGCAGATGGGCTTTCCCGGCAGCAGGACACTCGGTAAGGGAGCTTACCCCCCACAAGTGCCTCCAAGGAGACCCGCCAAGGTCCCCCTGTCGGCACTTGTAAAATAAAAGCGGGAGGGGCTGTCACGGTCCCCCTCCCTCGTTCCCTCTCTTCCCCATTGCATGTCCCTGCGCCCACACGTAGCCCACATAAATTGGTGTGCTGGGTGCCAGGGAGCTGCCTCCTGCGGCAAGTATCACACCTCTCCTCAGCCGGGCGCCGAGGAGTCTGCCGACCCACTGTGCCTGCATGTCGATTCTCCACATGCAGGCCACCTAGGTGTCTCCACGTCGATTCTCCACATGCAGGCCACCTAGGTGTCTCCACGCGCCCCCCTCTCCATATCTCAGCAGGCACAGCGCAGACTCAAGGTTCCCGCACTCTGCACCCGCCGGAGACAAAGGTCGCATGGGCGGAGTGAGGGGCGGGGCTTGTTGCCACGAAAACATGACTCCATGGCAACCTGGGAGCGTCCTGCTCCAGCTATAAAAGACCAGAGCAGGACCCGAGCAGGGAGATCTTTCTCTGCTCGTAACCCAGGGTGCTGTGAGAGGTCTGAGCTGCGGCCAGACCATACAGCCAAGAAGTCTGCCCTCTGCTGTGTGCCCGGACCAACCATTGCCTGCCCTCTGCTGTGTGTCCGGACTTACTGTCTGCCAGCCTGCCTTCTGCTGTGTGCCCGGACTTACCCATCGCCTGCCAGCCTGACCTCTGCTGTGTGCCTGGACTTTACCCATTGCCTGCCTGAACTGCCCTCTGCTGTGTGCCCGGACTTTACCCACTGCCTGCCTGAACTGCCCTTCTGCTGTGTGCCCAGACTTCACCCATTGCCTGCCTGAACTGCCCTCTGCTGTGTGCATGGACTAACCCATTGCCTGCCTGAACTGTCCTCTGCTGTGTGCCCGGACTTACCCATTGCCTGCCAGCCTGCCCTCTGCTGTGTGCCTGGACTAACCCATTGCCTGCCTGAACTGCCCTCTGCTGTGTGCCCGGACTTTACCCACTGCCTGCCTGAACTGCCCTTCTGCTGTGTGCCCAGACTTCACCCATTGCCTGCCTGAACTGCCCTCTGCTGTGTGCCCAGACTTTACCCACTGCCTGCCTGAACTGTCCTTCTGCTGTGTGCCCAGACTTCACCCATTGCCTGCCTGAACTGCCCTCTGCTGTGTGCCCGGACTAACCCATTGCCTGCCTGAACTGCCCTCTGCTGTGTGCCCAGACTTTACCCACTGCCTGCCTGAACTGCCCTTCTGCTGTGTGCCCAGACTTCACCCATTGCCTGCCTGAACTGCCCTCTGCTGTGTGCCCAGACTTCACCCATTGCCTGCCTGAACTGCCCTCTGCTGTGTGCCCGGACTAACCCATTGCCTGCCTGAACTGCCCCTCTGCTGTGTGCCCCTGGACATAATCCTTGCTATACCTATCAAGTGCCCCCTTAATCACTCAGAAGCCTTGTGTGCCTACTGCTCTCCGCGTGTGCTCTGTCCCACCTACACCTCCATCACAGTGGGCATTCTGCAGGCCCCATCATCACCTTGAAAGGTAGAGTCACTGCCAGTGACTATATACCGCATGGTGTAAACGTTTCTCGAAGACAGTGCCAATCGCCAATACGATAATGCTATTCCCTGCCTAGTAACCCTAGCACCAAGCTAGCCACTAAACTCCAAGCAAATCTCCACAAAAGCATGAACATCTTCACTCAAGAAATAGCCACACAATCTGACCACTCAGATACCACTCACGCCGAACCCAGTCCAGCTTGACTCAAAAGAGAAGAACTCTAGCTGCAGGAAGATACTACAACAAGAAACTCTACTGCATGCTAGACAAAGAAACCATCTCTCCTGGAAACCATCTCTCCATACCTGATCCCCACTCCGTGCACCTTTAAATGCCTCCTCTAATCCTCCTTTTCATATTCCTTTCTTGTGTTCCCAAAACCTCACTTCTCCGTCCCTCTGCTCCACCCAAAAACCTGTACATCTCACCCTCACTGCTTCCATCTCCCTACTACTGCTCTCATCACCTCCTGCTAAAACGTCATTCTCCTGCTGACCCTAACACCAGGACTGGAAGGCATGCGTGCCCGTATACATCCCGCTCACATGCCACCTTCCTCACCCTTCTTCACCTCCTAACCTCTGGGGATATCTCCCTGAACCCTGGTCCTCCATTACTTCGCCCACACAAGACATCCTCTTTCTTCCAGGAATTACTGCAATCCCCTCAATCTAATATCTGTGCCCTTGCTCCCCAAAACCACCCTCCCGTTTTCATGTGCACTCTGGAACGCCCGTTCGGTCTGCAATAAACTCACCTCTATCCACGACCTCTTCGTCTCCCGCTCTCTTAACCTTCTAGCGCTCACCGAAACGTGGCTCCAAGCAGCAGATTCTGTTTCCCCCGCAGCACTCTCCTATGGAAGCCTCATCTTGACCCACTCACCCAGGCCCAGTGGTCGGAAAGAAGGCAGGGTTGGTCTACTTTTGTCACCACTGAGCACCTTTCAAGTCCTCCCTAACCCTCCCTCTCTATCCTTCTCTTCTTTCGAGACCCACTGCATCCGGCTATTCTATCCGATCTCTCTGAGGATTGCAACTATCTACCGGCCTCCTGGACCCGTGTGCCGCTTTCTCGATGACTTCACCGCCTGGCTACCCTACTTTCTCTCCTCTAAGCTACCCACTATCATCCTCGGAGACTTAAACATCCCTATTAACGTCAATAACCCGGCTACATCCCAACTCCTCCACATAACCTCCTCTTTCGAACAAGCGCAGTGTATACAGTCCTCCACTCACCTTCACAGTCTCCTCATCCTCTAACACCTATCCCACCAAACAGCAAACAATTACCAGCAGAAATCTCCGAAACCTAAACCCGGCTCCCTTCCACTCTGCAACTGACCAGCTCTACGACAGCATCAACCCCCTGTCCTGCCCTGACCTGGCCACTGCTGTCTACAACAACTCTCTTTCATCTGCTCTAGACTTGCTTGCTCCCCTAACAACACGCCCCGACCTCTACAACCTTGGCAGATTGACCACACCCGAAATCTCAAACGACACAGTTGCGCGTTGGAGCGATTATGGCGTAAAACCAAATCCCACCAAGCATTCACCCATTATAAATCTGCCTTCTTAACATACACTTCCTCCCTTCACGCTGCCAAACAAGCTTACTTTGTCACCCTCATTAATACCTTCTCTTCGAGTCCTCGTCAGCTCTTCTCTACCTTTAACTCTCTACTTTCTCTGCCCCCACCGCCACCCAGCACCTCACTCACTGCCCACGAGATTGCACACCACTTCCAAAACAAGATTGACACAATTCATAGGGACATCGCCACTACACAAACACCCACCCCACTTAGCATTCCTCATACCATACCTCCCTCAACACTTTCCTCCTCTGACCCCGCTACCACTGAAGAGGTCCTTAAGGTCTTCTCAGAAGCCCGCCTCACCACCTGTCCCCTGGACCCTGTTCCCTCACAACTCCTTCGGTCACCCTCCTCTTCCATCCTATGCTCCCTCACTCACATCTTCAATATTTCCCTCTCTACAGGTGCCTTCCCCTCCCCTCTAAAGCACACGCATATAACTCCCATACTTAAAAAAACCCTCCCTAGACCCCACCAACCTGAACATCCTTAGACCCATCTCCCTGCTGCCATTTACCTCTAAACTCCTAGAACGCTTAGTCTACAATCGTCTGAGCTCCCACCTCACTGACAACAACCTTCTCGACCCTTTACAGTCTGGCTTTCGCCCTCTACACTCCACCGAAACTGCCCTACTAAAACTCTCTAATGATCTACTAACTGCAAAAACCAACAGCCACTATTCAATACTCCTACTACTTGACCTCTCCGCGGCTTTTGACACGGTTGACCATCCTCTCCTCCTCAAAAAACTACACTCTTTTGGCCTCAGCGACTCCGCTCTCTCCTGGTTCTCCTCCTATGGCAGCGCTCCTTCAGTGTTACCTATAATGCTGCCACCTCCTCCTCACTCCCTCTCTCTGTAGTTGTCCCTCAAGGTTCTGTCCTTGGACCCCTTCTCTTCTCCATCTACACTTCCTCCCTTGGTCACTTGATAAACTCCCACGGCTTCAATTACCATTTCTATGCTGATGACACGCAAATCTGTATACCCCTCACCTCACCACTTCAGTTTCCACCCGCATCACTAGCCTGCTAAGCGACATATCAACTTGGATGTAACTCCACGTCCTCAAACTCAACCTTTCCAAAACTAAGCTCCTAGTATTTCCCCCTGCCCCCACTGACTTCACCATAAATATCGCTACCACCATCCTCAGTCCATCCCCTCATGCCAGGGTACTAGGTGTAATCCTAGACTCCCATCTGTCCTTCCAGCCCCAGATCCAATTGCTGCCAAAATCATGTAGACTTCACCTCTGCAACATCTCCAAGATACGACCGTTCCTAACCCCGGAAACCACTAAGCAACTTATTCACTCCCTTGTCATATTACGCCTAGACTACTGTAACTCCCTCCTCATTGGCCTACCTCATCGTAGGCTATCCCCCCTCCAGTCTATCATGAACGCTGCTGCCAGACTCATCCAACTCACTAACCGTTCTGTATCCGCCACCCCTCTCTACCAATCCCTCAACTGGCTCCCAGTTGCCCAAAGGATAAAATTCAAAACACTAACAATGACATATAAAGTTATCCACAACACTGCCCCAAATTAGTTAACTGATCTTATCTCTAAATATCACCCAAACCGTACACTCCGCTCCTTGCAAGACCTCTTACTCTCTAGCTCCCTTATCTCCTCCTCCCCTGCTCGTCTCCAAGACTTCTCCAGGGAGTCACCCATCCTCTGGAACTCCCTACTCCAATCTATCAGACTATCACCTACTCTGCTTGCCTTTAGGCGATCACTGAAAACCTATCTTTTCAGGGAAGCCTATCCCACCCTCTAATTCTGGAATCCTCTACTCTTCCAACCACTCCATCCCCCACAGTTACTACCTACTGTACCAGTCACCCCTCCCTCCTAGATTGTAAGCTCCAAGGAGCAGGGCCCTCAAATCCCTCTTGTATTGAACTGTATTGTTACTGTATTGCCTCCCACTATAATGTAAAGCGCTGAGCAAACCGTTGGCGCTATATAAATCCTGTATAATAATAATAATAATATTATTCACACAGCTGGTGTTATCAAATGAGATATATAACAAATAAACTTGTGACCTAGAAGGATCAAATATATTTTAACTTATTGTGCTGAAAAGAGACTAGATCTGCTAACAAAGTGGCTCAGACCAGAGTCCTCTCCAAAAGAGAATTGGGTATGTACACATTCATGACCCAGCTCCTGGGGTTAAAATTGTATGGCAGAGATTAGAGGATTGTTATCGCAGTCCCAAAGCTATTGAGGATGCTCTGTTGAAAAACCTGGAAGACTTTCCTAAAATCTCTAACAAAGTCAGCCTAAAGTTAAGAGAACATGGTGACATGTTGGAGGTCAGTGCAGGTTATGGCCTATCAGTGCCATATATGAGTGTTGCCTTTCAGTGCCCATCAGTGATGCCTGTCAATGCCCATCAGTGCAGCCTATCAGTGCCCATCACTGCTGCCTCATTAGCGCACATCAGTGAAGGAGAAAATTTACTTATTTACAAAATTTTATAACAGAAACTAATGCAAAATGTTTATTTTAAATGTTCAGTCTTTTTTAGTTTATTGAGCAAAAAATAAAAAAACCCAGTGGTGATTAAATACCACCAAAAGAAAGCTCTGTCTCAAAAAAATGCTAAAAATTTTGTTTGGGTATAGAGTTGCATGACCGCACAATTATCATTCAAAGTGCAACAGCACTGAAAGCTGAAAATTGTCCTGGACAGGAAGGGGGTGAAAGTGCCCGGTAGGCAAGTGGTTAATGTGTTTAACATTAGTGTTGAAACATTTTCTTACACACTAAAAACATGCTCAGATACTATGGAAAAACAGGGCGTAAGGCACCTAACTTCGCTGTTCAGTCTGTTGATGGGAAAACACACATACAACTTCCCACTCTCATTGAATGTGACAAGATGCCTGACGACAGGTCAGAAATACCTACACCTTGGATTACACAGTATCTCGCTCATATGAAATCCTGAAAACAGACAAGATCGCTTCACTGGAACCTTATGCCCAAATACTCCTCTCTTGCTAAGGACAGATATTCTCAGGGTGCACAAGGTGTCGCAGATTAATAGACCCCATAACGCACCCAATGCACAAAGTTTAGATTTAGGTTGGGTCATAGTTGGAGAGGTATGCGAAGGTGGAGCTCACACACCAGCAGGCAAACTCATTTAACCGATAGCCGTTTGGCAGGCAGCAAAATGCTGTAGATTTCCGGGTGGACGCCATATGGCGTTCTCCCGGGCATGCGCAGCTTTCGCGCTTGCAGAGCCGAGCAGCGGCACGATCTGTCACCGGCCATGTACCTCGGACACGGCCGATGACAGATCTGAGTACCAGCCCCCATTGTCGGTACCATGTGACCTGCTGTGACCAATCACAGCAGGTCACGTGACAGTTGTATACAATGGATGGCTTCATTCATGCCATCCATTGTATACTAGTGTCTAGCTGTGAATGGTCACAGTGATCACATGCACATGTCATGTGATTAGCTGTGGCCAAATCACAGCTAAGCACAAAAAAAAAAAAAAAAAAAAAGCCCGAATGAATTGATGTTATTCAGATAAATGCTTGCTTATAGCAAAGTAATTATTTGCAATAAGCAAATTGTGTAAAAAAAAAAAAATACTGATCACTTCCCCAAAGTAGCACAATGTTACTATGGTAACATTGTACTACTTTGGACATAGTGAAATATGAAAAAAAAATCTTAAAAAAAAGAAAAGGAATAAAAAAATTAAAAAAAATAAAATATATATATATATATATTTTTTTTTTTATTTCATACTGTCACCAGTCAGTGTCCCTGATCACCACCATGCCAGTTATATGATGACGTTGTACTGAACAGGTGACAGTATGTAGAAAAAAATTTTTTCTAATTTTTTTAATTTTTTTTTAATTTTTTTAATTTTCCGAAAAATTATGACAAAAAAATACAACTTCAAAAAACTCGCCATGCCTCTTATGAAGTACGTTGGACTGTCTACTTTGCAAAAAGGGGTCATTTGGGGGATATCTGTACTGTTCTGACATGCTTGGACCTCAAGAAATTAGATTGGCTGTCAGTACTTCAGGATTGATCAATATTCAGATCTGTACCATAGTCTGTGAACTTTCCTACAAACTAAAAAATACATCCTAATTTGGGTTATTTTCACCAAAGACATGTAGCAGAATACATCTCGGACTAAATTTATGAAGAACAATTATTTATTTGCAAACTTTTATAACAAAGAAAAACGTGTTTTTTTTTCAAAATTTTCGGTCTTTTTTGTTAATTTAGCAAAAAAGAAAAACCCAGCGGTGATTAAATACCACCAAAAGAAAGCTCTAGTTGTGTGAAGAAAATGATAACATTTTAGTTTGGGTACAATTTTTGTTGTATGACCGCGCAATTGTCATTCAAAGTGTGAGAGCGCTGAAACCTGAAAAATGGCCTGGGAGGGAAGGGGGTAAAAGTGCCCGGTATGGAAATGGTTAAGACAAAATGTGCTACCTAATGGGCGTACTTCTCTATTCAGTCCATGCGCCAGTAAGAGTCTTTTAATGCTTGCGAATTACAGCCATGCACTCCCTCATTATGCCATTCAGGGACCACAGCTCGTAGCATGGACAGTTTAAGAGACAACGTGTTCACTGGAATTTGAAATGATGAAAGATCTGTTATGTCCATCGAGATCATATGTTCTTTGATGTAGTTGAAAAGGAGAGGTTTGTGGACGAAGCAAACCACTAGGTAGTACCCCTATCATTTAGCTCACAACGTTCTAGACTGTCAAATAACAGGGAGCAAGCACAGAAGAGACTACTTGTTCTACAGCGCTCCTTTGCAAGAAAACCTGAATTCAAAGAACATTTTGTGAACTTTATGGCAGCATCTCGTTGAATGACATGCTTCTTAGCAGCCCTGATTTAAATAATACGCTGCTAGGTGTCTTTATACATTTTCACAAAGAGCAAGTTGCAGCTACTACTGATGTGCAACAAATCTTTTACTGTTTCATGGTTAGAGAAGATCATGGCAACTGCTTGAGGTTCCTTTGGTTTCAAAATAATGACCTCAACAAAGAAGATACAGAGCTCAGGATTAAAGTACATCTTTGGAAACACTCCTTCGCCTTCCATAGCCATTTATGGTCTAAGACATATTGCTAGGCAGAGTGAGTATGGAGAAGATGTAAAACAGTTCAAGAAATTTCTATGTAGGTTACTTACATCTGTGTCTACTGAAGTCAAGCAGTCAGTCTCCTGCAAAGAACTAGAGAGACGCTGGCAGGATCTAATATTAAGCTACGCAAGGTGATGTCCAAACGAAGTTGTTCCTGGAAGCGTTTCCTGGAGATGAATGAACTAAAGGGTTAAAAGACCTTGTTCTAGGTGTCTGCTCCTTCAACAGAGTTTAGAAGTAAGTTGGAATCTCCAGACAGTTTTACCTTTCAAGTGGCCAGAGATGTGAAGCCATACACATGGAGAGGTATCCCAGCCACAGTAAAGTTTTACAATCTACCCGGGTTTGCAGCCCCGATCACCATGCCTTAGAGAGCTCTCAATAGATCAATGTGACTGGGACTCCCCACTCTCGCCAGAAAGAGAAACTCAGTGGAGAACATGGACAGAAGACTTGATTCATCTTGAAGATCCCAGTATTCTTAGACCCTATGTGCTAGTGTCGCTAAGATCTACAGTGCAAAGAGAAATATGTGTCTTTTCTGATGCTTCTACTGTGGCGATAGCAGCTGTCTGTAGCTCAAGGTCACAGACAGTAATGGTCAATGTTGTGTAGACTTTATTATGGGAAAATCTAAACTAGCTCCAAGACCAGCCCACACAGTACCACATTTAAAATTATGTGCAGCCGTTTTGTCAGTTAAGCTAGAACTGATTCTTGAAAAAAATGGACTTTGAGTCAGATGCAGTTACATATTACTCTGACAGCAAAATTGAATTAGGTTATGTTCACAATACGTCCAGAAGATTTTTTGTGTATGTCTCAAACAGAATAATTTGCATTCGAAAATCCACTGAGCCAGATCATTGGCATTATGTTATCACTAATCAGAACTCAGCAGATCACGATACCAGACTAATTCAAGCAGTTCACCTGAAACATACCAACTGGTTCTCAGGCTCAGATTTTTTCTTGCAAAATGTAGATACAAATGAGCCACCTGAAGCCGAGGTATTTGACCTTATTGAACCAAAATCTGTCAGTGGGATCAGACCTGAAGTGACAGCCTTGGCAACTAAAGTGCATGAACACCGGTTAGGCGCACATAGATTTCTCTGATTCTCAAATTGGAAGTCTTTAATGAGAGGTATAGCAACACTTTGTTCACATCAATAAACCCTTTTCCAGCAGCACTCAAAAGGATATATGGAAAGGTAGGCATTGTTGCAAAAAGTTATGTTCATTAGATTTTTTGCAAGCAGAAATGGTCATTGTCAAATGTGTCCGACAAGGGGTGTTTTTGGAAGACAAACTCTATTGAACGAAAAAAAAAATAAAAAAAATCACAGATCAAAGCTCAATCATGTTTAAATCCAATAATCAATAAAGACGGACTAATGAGAGTAGGAGGGCGATTGCACGATACAGACATGGCCAAGAATGCAAAACACCCTCTTGTAATTCCAGCCAACCATCACATAACCACTCACTACCATGAGAAGGTAGCACATCAAGGCTGTCATTCAGCAGGCTTATGGATCATTGGAGCTAAAAATAACTAATTTCTAGAGTTGTCCATAAATGTATCATCTGCAGGAAGTTGAGAGGTGCAGGAACAGAAAATATCAGATCTCCCACCAGACAGACTTACTGTAGCTCCTCCATTCTCAAATGTAGAGCTTGAAGTATTTGGGCCTTGGAATGTAACATCTCATACTAAGGCACACTATACAGACAGTAAAAGATGGGCTGTGATTTTCACTTGTTTTAAGTATTGAAGCGATTCATTTGAATGTGCTTGTAATCAATGTCATCTTCATTTATAGACGCTATAACTTTCATGTAAACCAATTAATTTTTAGCAAAGACATAGCAGCATACATTTTGGCCTAAAATTTATGACAAAATTTGATTTTTAAATTTTTTTACTGGACATATTTAATAGCAAAAAGTCAAAAATAGTTCTTTTTTCCTCAAAATTGTCAGTATTTTTTTTTGTTTATAGCGCAAAAAATAAAAAACACACAGTCAAATGCCACTGAAAGAAAGCTCCATTTCTGGGGAAAAAAGATTTCATTTTGGTGCAGTGTTGCACGACCGCACAATTGTCAGTTAAAGTAATGCAGCGCCATATCACAAAAAATTGTCTAGTCAGGAGGGGTAAATCCTCTGGGGGGCAAGTGGTTAATGCCTTGAGAAGATTGCTGTATCTACGTGGACCAGTCAAGCAATTCTGATCCATCAGAGGAACAAACTTTGTGGGAGCCTGCAAGGAACTCCAAATTGACTTAGAAGATCCTGAGATTCAGAATTACCTTCTAGGTCAGAGATGCACTTGGATCTTTGATGCCCCCCACTCATCTCATATGGGAGGAGTTTGGGAGAGAACGATTGGCATATCTAAATGCATTCTAGACTCAATGTTTATACAAAGCAAAAACACTCACTGCATTGTTGGCCGAAGTTACAGCCATATTGAATGTTAGGCCATTGGTTTCCATTTCAAAAATTCTTACAGCAGCAATGCTCTAGACTTAGAAGGCTTGTGCAGTATTAGCACCACCTGGTGAGTTCATTGTAATAGATCTTTACAAGTGCCAGTGGAAGCAGGTTCAGAACCTTGCTGATACCTTTTGGAAAGGTGGAAGCAAAAGTATTTGTCATCCCTCCAAACAAGAAGGTGGAAAGAGGAGAAACCAAATGTTCGAGTAGGAGAACTTGTTTTGTTGAAAGAACCTCAAACAGAGCACACTGTATGGCCCATGGGTCTTGGAAAGCCATTCCCAGTGGTGATGGTAAAGTTCACAAAGTAGATGTTAAAATAATCAAATCAGGACTGCTAAAGTATACCTCCGACTCAGATTTAGTCATCCTTTTCCAGAATAGTTACCTAGTTAAATGTTACAGTAATTCAAAAATATATAGTAGTGGCATATATTTATACCAGACGGGTAGTATTCTGTATATCACATCATTGTGTGGAGTAGGGAGCCATCTATTGGGCATTCACAGCCATTGCATCTTTTTGTATTTTTATCCAACAGGAAGTGTCTCATGTTTCCACCACTGCATTTCCTTTTCAGCTTCCAGAACACACTGGTAAAGGCCTCCTTTCTCCCTTTGATACATATTTATTAGTCATATACAGTTGTGTTAAAAATTTTGGCAGTGTGTTTAAAAAAGTGAGTAAAGCTCAAAATCTTTATAATAACTTATTTCCATACACGCAAATGTGTTGGGAACACTGCAGTCTATTCCAAATGAAAACATGAACAAAATGTTTAAAATTTGTTATTACTTTACAGAACGTGAAAAAAGGTAACATTAAGCTTCAAAAATATAGCAGTGTCTGCATTTTTTTTTTTTTTTACAAACTCAAACTATTACTGCATAAACTGAAAAATGCTTGAATATTTACTTTCCTGTGAATCACTAAATATTTAGTTGTTCAACCACTGTTTCACATCTGTGTTGCATGGAGTCAACCAGCTTCTGGAACCTTTGAACAGGCATTCCAGCCCAGGACGATTGCACTGCATTCCACAATTCCTCTGCATTTCTTGGTTTTACCTCAGAAACAGCATTTTGTATGTCACCCCACAAGTTTTCTATTGGATTAAGGTCCGGGGATTGGCCTGGCTACTCCATAATGTTAATCTTGGTGGTCTGGAAGACGCTGCTTGCTTACTGGTGTTTGGGGTCGTTGTCTTGTTGAAACACCCATTTCAAGGGCATTTCCTCTTAGGCATAAGGCAACAATCTCTTCAAGTATTTTGATGTATTGAAACTGATCCATGATCCCTGATATGCGATAAATAGGCCCAACATCATAGTATGAGAAACATTCCAATATCATGATGCTTGCACCACCATGCTTCATTGTCTTTCATTGTAGTGGCTTGAATTCAGGGATTGTCTGACAAACTGTCTGCAGCCCCCTAGATCCAAAAGTAACAATCTTGTTTTTTTTTTTGTTGTCAGTCCACAAAACGTTGTGCCATTTCAATTTAGGCCAGTCAATGTGTTCTTTGGCAACTTGTAACCTCATCATGTTGTTTGTTTCAACAATGGGACTTTGCAGGGGCTTCTTGTTGATCGCTTGGTTTCACATAGGTGCCTTTTAATTGTTACAGTACAAACAGGTAAACTTTTTAGTGTGGCGATACTTTAAAAGGACTGCTCCTGATAACGTCACAATGATGAAACTAGTTGGGGTGGAGCCTTTTGCATATCTTCCGAGTGCCTACTTCTGGTCCAAGGAACACAGAAGCATCCTGGAACCATGAGTAAAGTGGGTTTGAAAGCTTTTTAATGTAAGTGCAATTCTGCTATTTGTGTGAAGTTTTAATAAATTGTATTACACTATTGGAGTTCTGCTTTTTGGTTCTCTTGGATTAAAACTGGTGGAGTGGAGGAGAAAGGAGATATGGGGACCTAAGAGAGGAAGTGTGGAGGAGCTGAAGGTGGAAGTTCAACAAAAATGTGGCACTCCAAAATTATCTAACGTGTTATATCCCAAAATGCTTTCTCATGATTGTCTACTTAATAAATAAAATGAAATGTGCTTGGTGCCAAATATTAATGATCAAATATTTCAATCTATATAAAAATCCACACAATCATCGGTGCCTTCTACTGCAACTCAAAAAAAAGTGGTATTAATCAAGAGATGAATTGTATAAAAAATATTATAAATTAAAAATATATCATAAGTCTATATATAAATATGTGATGAAAGTCCCAAAAAAATCCTTAAATGTGATCCAAACTATATTGATAAATTCCTGTGTGTTCTTATTGTTATTTTGCTATGCGCTCACCTCCTTTATAAGCCTAATGTTTAGGCATACTTCACTTTGTATTCACAATTGGAACCTGGTGTAATCTCTTATTGCACCTTTAATGGATGGTGGACATCCCTTGGGAGCTCCTTGGTAATCCTCTCCTTCTGTGCAGGTATCCCTGCTGGGATCTCTCCCCCCTTCCTGCGTCTCTCCGATCCTGTCCTGGATTCTCCTTGTCAATGTTTATAGAGAAAGGAGATATAGTGCCTTATCCTTTTTAAAAAACACTTTATTATGTGCCCAATATTGCACTCACATTCTTTAAAAACAACATGCGCTTTGTATATACAAACAAATCCTTCTCTGTGTGCGCTGCACACAGCCTATACCCGCCGTCCTGAGTGTGTGGTGACGTCAGAGGGGCTCACAGAGGATTTGTTTGTATATACAAAGTGCATGTTGTTTTTAAAGAATGTGAGTGCAATATTGGGCACATAATAAAGTGTTTTTTAAAAAGGATAAGGCACTATATCTCCTTTCTCTATAAACATTGACACAGAGGAGAATCCAGGAGCAGGAAGGGGGGAGAGATCCCAGCAGGGATACCTGCACAGGAGGAGAGGATTACCAAGGAGCTCCCAAGGGATATCCACCATCCATTAAAGGCACAATAAGAGATTACACCAGGTTCCAATTGTGAACACAAAGTGAAGTATGCCTAAACATTAGGCTTATGAAAGGTGAGCGCATAGCAAAATTACAATAAGAACACACAGGAATTTATCGATATCGTTTTGGATCACATTAAGGATTTTTTTGGGACTTTCATCACGTTTAAATATAGACTTATGATATATTTTTAATAATTTATATTTTTTATATAATTCAGCTCTTGATTAATACCACTTTTTTGAGTTGCAATAGAAGGCACAGATGATTATTGTGTGGATTTTTATATAGATTGAAATATTAATTTGATCATTAATATTTGGCACCAAGCACATTTCATTTATTAAGTAGAAAATCATGAGAAAGTATTTTGGGATAACACATAGATAATTTGAGCGTGACTTTTTTTTTTATTTTTGAACAAGTATAAACACACATACGAGGATGTGATTTATGTCAGCGAACCATAGCACTAATTAATTTATAGTGGCTCACAAGTATTAATTAGCACACTTTTGATGAAGGTGGAAGTTATATCAAGTGCATATGACTTGCCTGTAAAAAAGGGAGTCTTGGGAGTTGTGGTGAGTGAGGACCTATACGGAGAGGGAGAGCACGAATGGCACATGGAGGACCGCAGCACTGAATTATTCTAAAGAACACTAAGTGGACTGCACAATAAGCAATTGCATAGACTTTGCACAAAAATACATGTAGTGTTTCAGTGGAGGGAGGTGCTTTATAGTACACTGTACATCACTTGGACTATTAGAGCACTTTAAGATTTTTGTGTACTGAAACTGTGGATGTCACAAATGTTTACCATTGCATAAATTTTCACAGAAACATGTAGTGTTTGTGGAGGGAGGTGTTTTATAGTACATTATGCACCAGTTGCACAGAGTATTTTTTCTCAGTATCAGCTACTGTGATGTCACAAACAATTATATAGCTTTTACACAGGAATACATGGTCAGTGGAGGGAGGTGTTCTATAGTTCATTGAACAGTTGTATTTACTTTGAGGATGCACATGTAATGTATTTAAGTTTGTAAATGATGCACTTATAAGGGAGGGAGGTATTTTATAGCACTTCAGAGCCTTAGCACAATATTTAGTACTTTTATTTAAAGTATCAAGTAGCACCACACTAAAACGTTTGGAGTTCTGTATCTATATGGCTATAGCCATTGGAGGATATAAGAGGCACAGGAGGCAGCTTCACTTTTGTAATCACTGGTCCATAAGCACAGACAATACATTAGTACAGGTAACTTTAGACCTCCTTTTCTCACCCTGGAGCTGATCATTGGCAGAGTCTGCCATATTGGCTATGCTTCGATTCATGCGAATAGTAGTTTTCTTCCACATTTTGGTTGTCATTTTAAAGCGTTTTGAGATCATTCTTGCTGAGCAGCTTATCAGTTTCTGCACTTTATATATTTTCCTCTCTCCAATCAACTTTTTAATCAGAGTACACTGTTCTTCAGAACAAAATGTGGCACGACCCATTTTCAGAGAGAAAATCACTATATGCAGCACGTACAACATTTGCTGCCTTCGTCCTTAACCGTTTCAATACCGTGCAATTTTACACCTTCCTGCCCAGGCCATTTTTCACGTTTCAGCGCTCTCACACTTTGAATGACAATTGCGCGGTCATACAACATTGTACCCAAACTAAAATTTTATCATTTTCTTCACACAACTAGAGCTTTCTTTTGGTGGTATTTAATCACCGCTGGGGTTTTTATTTTTTGCTAAATTAACAAAAAAAAAAACAAAAATTTTGAAAAAAAAAAAAACACGTTTTTCTTTGTTTCTGTTATAAAAGTTTACAAATAAATAATTATTCTTCATAAATTTAGGCCGAGATGTATTCTGCTACATGTCTTTGGTGAAAAAAACCCAAATTAGGATGTATTATTTAGTCTGTAGGAAAGTTATAGCGTTTACAAACTATGGTATAGATCTGAAAATTGATCAATCCTGAAGTACTGACTGCCAATCTAATTTCTTGAGGTCCAAGAATGTCAGAACAGTACAGATATCCCCCAAATGACCCCTTTTTGCAGAGTAGACAGGCCGACGTACTTCATAAGAGGAATGGCGAGTTTTTTGAAGTTGTATTTTTTTGTCATAATTTTTTGGAAAATTAAAAAAATTTTCACTATTTTTTTTTTTTTTACATACTGTCACCAGTGCAGTACAGCATCATCATATAACTGGCATGGCGGTGAACAGGGACACTGACTGGTGACAGTATGAAAAATATATATATTTTTTTATTTTTAATTTTTTTAAAGATTTTTTTTCATATTTTACTATGACCAAAAGTAGTACAATGTTACCATAGTAACATTGTACTACTTTGGGGAAGTGATCAGTATTTTTTTTTTTTTTTTACTACACACAATTTGCTTATAGCAAAGAATTACTTTGCTATAAGCAAGCATTTACCTGAATGAAATCGATTCATTCAGGTTTTTTTTGTGCTTAGCTGTGATTTGCTCACAGCTAATCACATGACATGTGCATGTGATTAGCTGTGACCATTCACAGCTAGGCACTAGTATACAATGGATGGCATGAATGAAGCCACAGAATCAGCAGCATGCATGTCATGACTGTTGGGTCTGTTTTTTTTTTATTACTCAACACCTACTAGTAAATTATTTGCCATGTAGAAATATAATTTATACCAAAAACAGTGATTGATCTGGTTAGTGATGTTCGACTGCTATTATTTTGAACACAACTGTATATATCTAGATTGCATTTCAATTTAATGTAATTTGAAGGTAGCTGTTAGGAAAAACTGTGTTCACTGTATACATCTGTAAGGGATGTGTACAAGTATATTGTAACTTCACTTTATGTGATTGTTTTACAGAACTAGTCACAGCCAGTTTTGTTAACTGTCGGCTAACCATTTGTAGGACAACATAGGTATCCTTCATGCCAAACAGAAAATTGCAGACAGGCCAGTCCTCAGTTTTCCACTTGTAATTTCTTATTTCATTAGAGCAGTACATTATTTTTTTTCCTTTTTGCGGTGTGCCTGAAAAGCGCAGAATTGGTTTCTTCCTAAATTCAGGCTCATTTAACATAATGTGGATGATGGAAAGAATTATGCCTGGAACAGTTTTGTTGCTGAACGAAAACACTGAGGAGCTTGGGAAGAGGTCACTGTACTAACTATGCGATTTTAGTACAGTGATCTCCCTGCTGAGCTCCCCCCCACTAGATCACACTGGCTTGAGTGCTGACCAGCAGATGTTTTTCTGGCATGACTGGTCTATAGAAGCCAGACTTTTGCCTGGCTTCTGGACAGGCTGCTATGCACATGGGCCGAATGTCAGCCATTTTCTGTTGGACCAGCCAATATTCGTCCAGTGTGTACCAGGCTTTACCTTAAGACCAAACCTTGTAGATAATGGTCCATCTGAGTAAGTTCACCATGAACAAGAGGTCTCCCTCCCCAAAGGGTGGGAAACCATTGACTTAACATCCTTATACTTTTATGCAACCTGCCTTAAAGAACTAAAAGCAACACACACACTCTTTTCCACGTCTCATTGAAGGGAAGGAGGGTCAGCCTGGTCACACAAAACAGATATTTTTTTTACGATGGCAAGTGCCCAGTATGGACCCCTAGAAAAGCCATAAATGGCCCAATCCCTGCCAAAGTTTTTTTTTTTTATATAAACACCAGACATCAAAAAAGAAAGAACAAATCAAACAGTACAGAATGTTTTGCCAAAAATTTACCAGTCAGTTCCAAATTTATTTGGGAAAATATACAGATTGCAAGGGAATTTTAACATAACTTGCAGGCATTTTTCCAAGAAATACATATCTAATAGTAAAATGAGTAGAAAATTAAATATTTCCTTCCTGCAATCACAGTGATATCACCACCCTAGACTGGAATTGCACCACAGGGCAATCACAACCTATGACCTCCATCAGCAAACACGGTACGCGCACCAATAGTCCCTTTCATGTAAAAAGGAAAAACATTGTCCCTTCGAATGACAGACAAGTTAAATAAGTGTCATTACAACTTTAAAATATTCAGCTGCTTAAGAGTCTTGACCTGGACCCTTTCCAGCCAACTAAACTTGAAGTTAAGATGTAACATCACTTTGAAGTCCCTGACTGACATGTTTGTTCCACTAGGAGAACAGAACATGAAGAAGCCAAGAATCAGTTTTAGGAGAGAGTGGTAACCCCATATTTCTCACAGGCCCAGAACTACATGTGATATTTAAAAGCTAGTTTATTACATGATATAAAAATATATATTTTCCCCACAGTGTGCAGGGGATGGATGGATGCATGATTTAATATTAAAACAAACGGAGATGAAAGCAGGACTTAAACCACAATTCTGCTGGGCCAGAAAAAGCAACCATACATATTTTTTTTTAAACCTTTTGATGATACATAATCCCAGAGGTATTCCTGCATTTGAGTGACAGAGAATGCTTAGGAGGTGTTACTGCCTTTCACAGTACGACAATATATACGATCTTTAATGCATGTATCTGTAGAAGTCATTGCTTATATTCTTTGATCTACACCTGTCACATACACAGTCTGCCACGCTACAGGTCACACTATTAATGTTTAGAGCCCATCTACTCATCATGGATTAGTAAAAATGATACTGAAAGCTGCTGGAAATTGCGTGAAATTTTAAAACAAAACCCTGATCAAATGCCACCATTTGCAGAAAAAAATTAAATGAGAAAAATAAGGGATATGATTGTTTGTTATTTCCAATTCATATAAAGATGGGTGAAGTAAACAGGACAACAGTTACTATAATAGCAACATCTGCTTCCTGTTCCCATTCCATTTAAAAATTATAACATTCAATAATTCCTACATAGACTGACTTAATGTCCCCAAGAGGAGGCAGTTTTTACAATTCAGTGTTTTCAAGTACTTTTAAAACAGTAATTAGACTGAGAGTGCCCTTGTAACTGCAATTATAGAAAAAGAAATGGAGCTACAATTTCTAGGTTGTTTTAAAAGGTGCAGGCTCCAGGGCTGTAATCCAAGCCCTAACTTTACAGTCTAAAGAGTCAAGAATCTAGAACCCCACATAATAAGAGTGCAGACTTTTCAGATGGCATGCTTGTTCCAGAACATAGGCTCTCTATAATTAGTTACTTCATCAATCTGCACTTTAAAAACAAGTCCACAATAGGCAGACCTTGTGCTTGCATTCTCATAGCACTGCACTTATCGATAGCTGAACATCTGAGAGCAAGATAAAAATGTTAATTTCAGTGCACATTAGAACATAGGACCCATACAGGAAAAACACTGACGCTCAAGTACTTTGTACGTGCATGTACAGTATCAGATGAATTCAACCCTACAGGTGCATAAATAATGGACATGAAAACCAGGGGGAAAAAAAAAAAAAAAAAAAGTCTGATGAATGTCTGCTCAACTGACTAAACACGTGTGGAATGCTGATTTGCAAAAAGTGAATTTTACTCTAGCCCCAGCAATCCTAAAAACCATTCCAGTTCAGGCAAGCAGAAATTTCCTATAAGCTGAGTGGCTATTTATCTTGGCCAGTATAAAAAAAAAACCTTTAGGAAATGTCCACAAAATGCTCTGTGCACTAGATGGAGGCATTGTCATTATGTGCAAATTGGAAATACACTTTGGTATCAGCAAGAATACACTTGGATGTGACCAGATATGTTGCAAGTGCAGTACAAGCTTCAGGATTACGGTACCACCAGGTCAAGGAATCACTGGTTAAAAGCACTGTTCTTCAGTTTGAATACATAAAGTATTTCCAACGTTCACAAAATTTGAGGTGCACTGCGTGTCTTGCAAACTGCATACTGGAGGTCCCTCTCTCAGTAATAGAAACAAAGCTTTAGAAAACAATCAAGAAATGGTAGAGAATAGCAAAGGAATGATAAATAGACTTATGGTTTAAAAGTCAATAACAGACCAAAATGATGCAAATTTTGTGACAGCAGTGGTTTTAAACTTAAATAATGACTGTCCCAATCCTACAAAATATCAAAATTCTTTTAGAAAGAGGTCTTAAGACTGGTTTATATGCCTGATTTTATTGGTTGTACTTATATATATTCTTTTGGTAAAGTAGTCTGGTGTGAATTCCAAAGAGGTCTTTCCCTCCGCGTCCATGTTTGTATCCAAAGAGGATGGGGGGAGGCCTGGATCCGCTAGTACTCTGTTAGATCACCAACAAAGCCCTTTTTTTCAGTTTCAATTCATTTCGTTGGGAGAGGGGAGAGAGGCAAAAAACGCAGGTACTAAAAAATAAACTGGCAGGTCGAAGTCAAACACCTTTAGAACTAGATTTCCTCACTCTGTGCCTTCATTATCTTCAGCAGTGGCTTGCTCTGCATTCTTTGAAGCCTGCAAAAATACAATTAAACACCACAATATGAATGGCAACTCAGAACCAATGAACCCATTTTCAGCAGCTATTGTTCTTTCACTAATTGCCAAGTTTACAAAGTACTGTTAGATTGACCATAGACAGAGGATGACGGAAAACATTTTAAACTGTATCTATTGATGTGTACATGCTTACATCCAGACAGAAGCAGTAATCAGTCAATTCTAGAAGAAATATCAGCTAGCCAAAAATATCACACACAACTGATCACCATTTATCTCACCTTCAGAGGTCTTGCTGTTATTTATAGCTACCCAAGAACATGGGAGGATAGTCACCCAACCAAACCTCTGCTGAGCATGTTATTCTGTCTACCAATACTAGAGCAAAATAGGGTTTTTGTATTTTCTGTGAAATCCTTTTCTTGTAATCCACTGAGGGATGAAGGAAAATTTTAATCTTTCGGAGTTCTTCTTAAACCTACAGGAGGATTGGATACTGGCAAAATAAATAAATATAAAAATGTAGGCAGCTCAGGATAACACCTTCCACTACCAGCATGCCTCAATTCTGCAGCAAAGCATAGCTGAGAACTGGGAACTGCCTGCAGCTCAAAGATGTACCGTGACCATAACCTTGGATAGCAGGATGTAAGCCATAGTGGAAGAAACTGGTACACCCTTACAGGGACCATCTGGGATTACAAAAAGGGAATTAAAGTATTAAACCGAAAACCAAAATATTGCAGTTTACCAAGCATTAAATGTGGTTGTTTTATTTAGCAGAGTTTTTTTTTAGGCTTTTTTTTCTTTTGATGATCCAGCCAGCAACATACCTCCTTTATTAGAGTGCCTACACTCTGGACGAAGGAGCACCTTTGGATTGCAGCAGTTAATCGGGAAGGGGGGGGGGGGGTTGTTAGAAGCACTAGAAGACTTTAATTCACTATCAAATTGAAGCCAAACTCCAGTTACACAGTTACAGCAACAGTCTTCTTTTGGAAAAAAA